>NW_025999942.1:11753784-11862602 GCF_001458135.2 Marmota marmota marmota | reverse complement strand
CAGATGTAACAGAGGAACATAGCCCAGGAGAGAAGAGAAACTCTGTTGGCAGTGGCACTAGCCATGGTGAGAAGCTGGTTTTCTCTTCTGTTCCAGAACCCTGCCCTGTGGGATCTACAACACCCTTACGGTCTGATTTGAAAGACAGACAGGAAGTTCTTGGGAACTTAGGTATTATGCTTCACTAGGAAACTATAACTAAGTAGAAGTGTACACCTGATCATTGCAAGAACACCTAGCAGAAACACCTAGCAGGAACGTATTAGAGTTCAGCAAGTTTGAATTCTAAGGATTGGAGTACTCTTACTATGAAATGAATACCCATTAATTGAGATAGAAAAATGAAATTTAAAGTTTATGGAAAGATTATAGGAATGAAAAGTAAAAAATCTGGGGGATCAAAATGCTATTTTATTATAAAGAGCCAGAGGAACCAATTATTAAGAGTAAAGAAAAAATTAAGTGTACTTTGTACTACAAGATGTATAATACATAACTAGGCTGAGCATGCACACATTCTATTTTTGCATAATTTCCACAACTTTGAAAAATAGAATCTTTTTTTAAATATTTTTTAGTTGTCAATGGACCTTTATTTGATTTATTTTATGTGGTGCTGAGGATCAAACCCAGTGTCTCATATATCTAGGCAAGTGCTTTACCACTGAGCCACAACCCCAGCCGAGTGAGAATCTTTTGAATGCTGTTGATGAAGTTTTAATTTAGTCAAAGAGCATACCTTAGTGGTAGAGAGATTGCCTCATAGGTGCATGTCTCAGGTTTGGATACTCGACACTGCCAAAAATCAATTTTTGTGTTGTGTGTGTGTGCCGCAGTCTGGCTGGGCACAAAATCACGAGCCACTCACAGCCTTGTAGATTCAAACAGCAATTCTTTATTCCCGAAACTCTCACTGGCACTCTACACGCACGTTCTGGGGAATATCCACACCTCCACCGGGGCTCTGCATCCCAAAATACTCTCTGAATCCTGTGAAAACTCAACGGGAACTCAAGGAGCGGGGCGGGCGCCTGAGGCAGCAGGATACTCCCTATTCCCAGCAGGATACACCCTAAAACTGGAACTGCCCTAAACCCGGATCTGCAATGGTCCTTGAACAGGGTCACCTTTCTCAAACATTCATGCAATGTCACTGCAAATGACCTGGGTCCAAGGCAAGCCCATTTCCACAATGGAGAGTCTTCCCTCTAAGCAACATTGGGTAGGCTGACAAAGAAATTGCCATGTGTCATTCCTACTTGGCTATGGCTCTCAGCATGTGTGTGTGTGTGTGTGTGTGTGTGTGTGTTTCTTATTTTTGAAGTCTAAACCCTGAATGATATGAATTTCACTTTTAGCAAGAGTTAAATATTTTATTAGAACATAAATTACTTCTTAAGATTTGTGAAATTTAACAACCAACAATAAAAAATTTAAAAAAAGAAAGATTTGTGAAATTTAGCATAATAAAATTTGTTGCACTTATACATCAGAAATTCATACCAAACATTTTACAACTGTAAATATTCAGCAAAACTTTAGTTAAATGAGCTGAAAATTATTAAGATCATCTTCAAATATCTGCTAAGAATGACTGAAATTCTTGGTGCATAAATGCTGACTTTCCCTAACTCATTTCAATAAATGTACGAGATGGCAAGTAGAAAGTAAAGAAAGCCTCATTTGACAGGCATTAGGGGATGCATGAGTAGTAGTGGTCATGTGGGATATAAGTGGATTGTGTGTCAATCTGGGGGGGATGGTGGGAGGGCCTCCGTATTTTTACCTCCACTCATCAGACTAAACCCTGGCCTGTATATCTTCTGGTTCACCTCCCCTCCACCCTTGGCCTCTGTTGGTACCTCTCAGTCCTCACTGATATTCACACTCTTAGGATTCAGCCCCCACAAAGAAGCACTAATTTGACTCGTGACATATAAAGACTTAAAAATTCCTAATGAGTTCTTTGCTGAATCCTGTAATAATTTCCCTAAATTAAAAAAAAATGATAATGATTAAATTTATACAATGAGGGGAAGAAAATACAAAGCTTACAGCTTTTGATTAGCTTCATTATTTAGCAGAATTGCTTTTTCTGTTTTGGATGTGCATAAATAATAAATTGAAAAATAATAAAATTGTTATGTTGAATGCCAATCCAGATAGTCATTCTCCAATTGTATTTCAACAAGACCAAGAAAAAAAAAATCTCCACATTGATAGTAAATTAGCAGAAAATAAACACATTCATAATTAGTGGAAAATACATCATTAAAAAGTCTTATTTCAAATTACACATACTTATAACACAATTTGTACAGATGAACAGTTCATTTATATTCTAGATTCTTTTTAGTCTCTACACTCTAGGTATAAAATAATATTTTCAGTTACTACACATTGCTGAGTGGACTTTCAGACAAGTCCAGGGGAATAAGGCAGAAAGTTTATCTACATAACACAGAACAGATCCTCTGAGTCCATCTGCTCAGGGCCCCATACCCTTCTTAGGCTGTAGAAGATGGAGTTGAGCACTGGGGTGAGGGTGGTGTTGAAGACAGCCAGAACCTTGTCCTCTGGTGGAGACCAGAGGGATCTTGGCTGTGGGTAAGTGTAAGAAAAGGATATATAGTAGAAAGTCACCACAGTGAGGTGGGTGCTACAGGGGGAGTAAGCCTTCTATTTACCTATCTTGAGTGCATAAAGCAGAGAGCAAGGAGAACTTGACCACAGAAGGAAGTAACTCCAATTAATACAATCACGAGGAAAGGGTAGTGCTCACAAACACTGTGTACACATGGACCCAAATTTTCATTCAAGCCAGAGCAAAAATGGTGGCGATATCACAGAAGCAATGATTGATGGCCTTGGATCAACAGTAAAAGATATGGAGTGCATATGTGATATAAGCACAGAAGATGATAAAGCCCTTTATAAAGACCCAGTATTGTTAGGCATAGTGGCAAACACCTATAATCCCAGCAGCTAAGGAGGCTGAGAAAAGAGGATCACAAGTTCAAAGCCAGCCTAAGCATAAGCAAGGTACTAAGCTACTCACTGAGACCCTATAATAGGGCTAGGGATGTGGTTCAGTGGCTGAGTGCACCTAAGTTCAATGGCGGGTACCAAACAAAGCAAAACATTATCACCAGTACAGGTAATCAGGTATTTTGTTGTTGTTATGCAGATGGGCTAGAGGAGAGGAAAACAAATTCCACTTATATATCACAAGCCACAGATATCAGAAACAGTGTGTCTCCACCTATTAAAGTAAGAAAGGAGAAACACTGAATTCCACATTCAATGAAATAGGAAAGCAGAAGCCATCTTAGGGACACTTGTGGAGATGTAACTTAGATTAATGAGAAACAGCCAACTAAGCAGGAAATAGAGAGGTTTGCAGAAATGGATATCGAGAAGGATGAGAAGGATCATGGATAGGTTGTCAATTAGAGCAATCAAGATGATGAGAACAATGAAAATATACAGGAAAGACCAATTTTTTGTTACAGAATATTGAACCGAGGGGTATGCAACCAGTGAGGAGCATTACCAGACTTTTTAATTTTTACTTTTGTCAAGGTCTCACTCAGTTACTTAGAGCCTCACTAAGTAAGAGGTTGTCTGAATTTGCCATCCTCCTGCCTCATCCTCTTGGGCCAGTGGAATTATAGGCATGTGACAGTGTTTCTGCAAGACCTACTCTTGATAATGGAAACAACCCCAACAAGATGAAATCAGTTGACACTTGCTCATAATTTGCCACAGAGCTTTAATATTGCTCATCCTGCAATGACACACAAGAATCAGTATGTTGAGTAGTGACTATTAGATCAATTTGGAAAATTCCTTTGTGAATCAGGCTGTGCATTATTCATTAAATTTGTACATCATAAATGAAGAACCAGTTTTATGTATTTACCAAAAAGAAATCTCATATTCTTCCTTAGAAATTAATATTTTCTGAGAAATATTATGACAAAAATGTTTTGTAAGAAACTTGAAGATGTACAGAAAATAGCATTTGTTAAAATATCAGTAGGATACAAATGTCTTATATCAATAAACACACTCACAAGTTATTATATTTGTGTTTTTCCCAGAAATATAGGCATAGAAAATTCACGTAATGCATCCAGTAGAGGTCCATATTACAAAATATTTTAAAATCCTGAGAGCATGATTTATTTCTTCCATATTTATATTTGTAAGACTTACTTCCAAACTTTCAGTATTCTAATATTCGCTGTAAGGAAATATGATTTTACCTTCTTGAGTGGTCTTTGCACAACACTTCCAGGTCCAGCATTTGTTCAGTCAGGGATCATCAACTTTTTTCCTCTGTTCTGAAATCTATACTGAAATCTTATTGCCCAATACCTCACATACGAAGTCACAGTAATTCATCATACTCTGGATTTTCAGTGTTCACCTCCACCAAGTCTCCTTTGGGTCTTCATTTAATCTCAAGAGTGCTTAGAATGTCAGTACCTAACTTTATGCCAATATTCTCTGCAGCTTCCCAGATGTACCCAAACTCTTACCAAAAAGCATTTGTATTATGTCTCTGTGCTTCTGTGACACTTATGTACCAAACACATGGCTTTATGGGCCCTTCAACAAAAAGAAATTGGATAGAAGACCTGCCAGTTGCCTAAGTGGATGGAGGAGCTGTGTCCCAAGAATATTCAGATCAGAGGAGTATAGGGGATTCTGGTCTTGATGAAGTTGATCATTGAACAATTTTGAGAAGTATTCCCAAAAGGTATTTCTAGGTTTATATATTATTTTAGACCCAAAGTTCAACAGACTTGAGGAAAGTTCACATCATGAAACATTAAGATTCATACAAGTGTTCTTGTGTGCATACATCTGTACACACACACACACACATACACAGGATGCTCTTGGCAACACACAGTGTATACACTAGAATACATGCAAGTGTATTCCCTAGATTGGAAGTGATTGGGATAATGATCCTTTTACAGAAAATTCCATAACTTTGGAGAAGAATCTGATGTCATTAAATCCACAAAACGTGTCTCTTTAATTTTACAAGATGATGGAACAGTAAAGGACTACTGGAAAATAAATCACATTGATTTTTAAAAATATAAAGAGAAGTTTTAAAGGACAAACTGGGTAATATGAGAAAGAATAAACAGCATGAGATAATTGACAATATAAAAAGTACAAAAGAGAAATAATAATGGATAACTAATGGATGCTTATGTGCATTCATAGAAACATATAATAAAATAATAGATTTCATATGGCAAAAGGAAAGAAAATTCTCAGAAATCAAATATTTTTGCTATTGTACGAAAACATCACAAAACAAATGAGAAGCATTTTATTGAAAGTATTTTCTCCTTGGGAACAAGATTCTAAAACATCTGAGAAAACACTAGTATTGATAACTGCAAGGATGTAGTCAACTCTCCCCTGAGCCATCACGAGGGACACAGCCCTTGAGAGATTTGGAAGAGGGCATGCACCCTGCAGAGGGTGATGAGGCCAGGAGTCAGTTCGCCAGCACAGGGTGCTGAGTGCTGAGCCATGGAAGGGTGAGCAGCATGGGGGAGGTAGAAGAGAGGCATATCAATGAAAGAGTACAGAGGAAATCTTTCTAGTAATGTATTTGGCAGTGTATTAGGCAGTGATTTCTTGAATATGACACCAAAAGAACAAATAACATGCAAAAAATCAGTTTGACTTTATCAAAATTAAAATTTTTTTGTATCATCAAATACTACAAAGAAAGTGCAAAGGCAACACAGGAGGGAAAGATTCTCACAATCACACATCTGATTAGAAATAATATCCAGAGCATTAAGAGACCTGTAGCTCAATGAAGAAGGGCAACTCAAAATGACCAAACAACTTGAAGACTGCATTTCTCAAAAGAGGATATCCAAATGAATTATAAAAACATTATTTATGCCCAGTATCTGTACTTAGCAGGGAAATGAAGATCAAAACTGCAATGAGAATCCATTTCACATCAACTAGGAAAAGTTTCATCCAAAAATAAAAGACAAATGTGTTTGGACAAGTATGTGTAGAACTTGAAGCTTTGCTAGGTTTTGCGGCAATTTTGAAATGTTGATGCCACTGTGGAAAGCAATACAATGATTCTTCAAAAAAAAATTATCCCTGAATTAATAAATGGGCCAGCATTTCCACCTCTAGGGTGCACACACATGAAAAAAAAAAAAAAAAAGGAAGTGCTAAAACAGATATCTGTGTGCCATGTCCATCTTCAGGTTAATGAGAAACAAATGCGAAACACTTACACAGTGATAAAATAAATGGGGTTACAAAAAAGTAAATATAGTCATAGACTACAGTAATGATGGACACTGAAGAGATTATACTTTGGGAAAGAAGCGAGTCATGAAAAAGCAGGGGAGTCAAATTAACAGAACTAAGAATTGGAGTGGTGGTTGTCTGGGAATAACAGAAGGGGAGAGAGAGCATTTAATTAACGAGTTTTAGTTTATATTGCTTAAAAACCTCTGAAAATGCATGGCAGTGATGGTTGTACATTAATGTGAATGCTTTCACTGTATCTTATATATCTTTATCCTAATATAAAAGCCAAAACTTTTAAATGAGCTTCAGTCATTCTAATTTGGATGCCCAAATGAATTTTAAGATCATTTAGGTAGAATTCTGAGTCTTTATGGAGTAACTGATATTAAAGTATGAATTTTGATAATTTGTAAAAGAAAAAAAATGAGAACAAATTATTCTTTAAATGTCATTTCATGTCAACATGAAACAAGCAGTTTAGACTGATAACATCATGTATCATGGTGTTTAAACAACTTAGTTATTAGCAAGTAAAAACATACTATTCAAAGTCAACTACCTCTACAATAATTTCTGCCATTTCTGATTTACACAGGATTGTCAATGACTCATCTACCATGAGATGGCCAAAATTATCCTGATTCAAAATTTTGGAAAAAGAAAAGGGAAGAGATAAAAATGAATGACACATGAATCTTATATACTTTACTGTGTGTCATAAAAGCCAACACAGCATCTATTTCATTACCCATGTTCCAATCTGCTAACATTATAATACCTATAACATAATAAAATAGAGCCTTCACATCACATGGAAGCAGCCTTAACCAATATGCATTTGTTTCCATAATGTGAGGACATTTTTTTCTCATGTAAAAATAAATCAAATTGAGATAATAGGTCCACTTTAATTTTTATCCATTGAAACAGCTGTAAGTACCTTGCCTGAAGCTCATGAACTTCTCTAGATCCTAGCTATTCCACTGTATACACACATACATGAAACCATATAAAATTTTACATGTATATATACACGTAACACATATACATACATATGAGTATGTTTTGCATTCTGAAATTAAATATAAACATACAAGCTTTAAATAAATGCATGGTCTAAGTAACTAACACCTAAAATATATTAAGGTAATGAATCTAAAATAAGGATAGATTTATATTTAATTTACCAAAATAAAAAATGAAAAAATATATATATAAATAGAAAACTGTAGCTACCAAATTATTGAGAAGGCATATGTAAAACTTCTTTAAGCACAAATTGAAATATCCTAGTGTTTAAAACTTTCTCATTTCTGCATCTTCTCAGTTTTATAAATTGTCAAGGAAAGGCAAATCTAAACTGCAGTCATGCCACCCAATTTAGAAAGGCTATTTATTACAAAAGGGAAAAAAATAATTCACAAAAACTGACAAGGCTGTTGAGGAAGAGGAATTCTTAAACACTGTTGGATGGAATGTAAAATAATATAGTCACTATGGAAAAAAAATGGAGAGTTCCTTAGAAACTAAAAATAGAACTTTCAGAGGATTTTGCAATATTACTAATGGGTGTATATACAAAGGAAATTATTTATTTCAAAGAGATGCCTGCACTCCTTTGCTTGCAGTAGCATTTTAACATACGCCACAGCATTTCATACTGGTTATGGGAATCATCCAACAAAATATAATCATTGTATATATTTATACCCCAAACATTCATGCAACTACCCACATAAACAAACCCTTCCCAATATAAAGATTCAAGGAAACTAGAACACTGGGAGATTCCAACACATATTTCTTCCCAGCAGATTGATCATCCAGAAATATACTAATTTAAGAACTTCAGAACTAAAAATCATTATTAATCAAAAGGATCCAGAAGACATCCATCAAATATTTCATTCACTGACAACCAAATTCAGTTCATTTTCAGTGGCACATGGAATTTTCCCTAAAATACATCATATTTTAGGGCTCAAAGCAAGTCTATCAAATATAAAAATTAGAGACAATTCCTTGCATTTGAGATTATAATGGAATAAAATTTAAAAAAAAAACAAGATAAAAAGCAGAAACCATTATAACACCTGAATATTACATAATATAATTGTGAAAGAAGAATCGATCATAAAAGAAATCCAGGAAGAAATAATTTTTTTGAAACAAATGAGAGAAGATACAATATGCCAAATCTTTGAGAGAATATGAAGGCAATTCTGAAAGAAAAAATATATAACTTTGATTTTCTACATTAATAACAGAAAGATTTGGCTAATGTTTTCTGTTGCCTTTATTTCAATAGCAATTTTACTGAAAATTGTACTTACTTCTAAAAGGACCAAGTACTTCTTTTAGAGTACTCAACAGCTTTTGACATGTACCATGAGATTAGACTTACAGCATCCCCTTTCTCCAGGAGCACAGGGTTGACCTTACATTGCTGACATCCTCCTCCAAGGATCCCTGACACACTCTTTAAAAACAAGCAAATCTGACACTTTTTAGGCTGCAGGGGACCTAGTGGTAATGTGTTCCTCACTTGTAAGTCTCACACAATCTCTATGATGATGCCATCTACAAATCAGGCAAGCCCATATGGGATTCTTCCACCAAAAGGCTCTGAACAGACAGGCACTCTTAATAGCTTCAGAGACTCCTGCACTGCAGAGACTTTCACAACTCTTTTAGGAATAAAGAAATCATGGTCACCAGTAATGACCATCAATTACTGAGGATTCCCAAAGCAGGAGACTGTGGGAATAGTCATTATGAAAAAAATTTTATATTTCTTACTCCTCCCTACTGGTTCAGCTACTCAACAAAATACATCAGAAGGCAGCTGTCCACCTGCCACCTTACATAACAGTCAATTGCCCAGAAGTGGTAGGCAGTTAGTGCCAGGAGATACTATGGCCCTCCTAGAATTAGTTTCTAATGGGTTTATGTACATTTATGTCCTCTAAAAAGTTAATTTCAAGTATGAAACCAGAGGTTTAAAATATGATAACTCTGGCTATCTCATTATTTTAAAAATCCATATACTTGTGTTTTTTTATTGAATTTGTTCATTTTACAGAATTTCTACACTGCCAAACCATGCCTGAGAAATCAAAGGGAAAAAAAGTGGTATAATGGACGGCCCATCCTTCCATCATACAGTGTATTAAAACTTGATTCATATGTATTTTGGGAGAAATTATAGGGGATTAAACTCAGGAGCACTCAAACACTGAGCCACATCCCCAGCCCTCTTTTGTATTTTATTTAGAGACAGGGTCTCACTGTGTTAGTTAGTGCCTCGCTTTTGTAGAGACTAGCTTTGAAATCACAATCCTCCTACCTCACCATCCCAAGCCACTGGGATTCCAGCTGTGTGCCACTGCACCTGATGAGTCATAACATTTTGAGAATTTTCCAATCTTCCATAAAGTTGTAACAAGAGTTGGAATTTAAATCTGCTGCAGGTCTTCAAAATTTCCAGAACCCTATGCCATTATATAAAACCTCTTCATATCCATCTCAGTTCACTCCACAAAAGGATCAAGCTACAAAAGTTTGTGGGGAAAAGCATACTTGAAGGAAAATATGTGGCTCAAGATCCAAGACGTTAAGGTTTTGGGCTCTCAAAACATGTCTTCAGTACAGTGAAGAATCTTGTATTTCTTATTCCTCCCTACTGGTTCAGCTACTCAACCAAATACATCAGAAGGCAGCCGTCCACCTGCCACCTCACATACCAGCCAATTGCCCAGAAGTCGTAGGCAGCTCCTGCCAGGAGATATTGTGGCCCTCCTAGGAGTCGGATTCCTGCACCCATGTACTCACCACGTCTGAACTCCTACAGAGCATGCCCCCACCCCAGGACACTTGCAATCACTCATGTGCTTCACACTGGCCACTAGCAAACCTGTAACTCCTGCCTTTGGCAAATGGATTTATTACAGAGAAACCCAGACTCTGCATCAACTGATCACAGACCAGTATGCAATATTTCTACTGAATCAAATATATAAAACTAGGAAATTGCCAGATTGTCTTATTAGGTTGAAAGAAACTTTTCAGTAGTCCTGGGGAGCTTTCAAAATTCTCTTTTAAAAGTGATACTGAATAGCCAAGCTATAATTATTAAAAACAGAAGCACAGAATCTTCCAGCTTGAAGGACATAAATGTACATAAACCCATTAGAAACAAATTCTTGCTTTTGAATTGGTCAACACTTGGAAACTACACACAAACAAGGCATGTTTTGATTTACATCAGGGTATCAAGAAACATCCAGGAACCAGGCATGCTAGCATATGCCTGTATTCTTGGTGGCATAAGAGATTACAGCATGAGCATCACAAGTTCAAAACCAGCCTCAGGAACTTAATGAGGCCCTTGGGAAGAATTTAGAAAGATCCTGTAGCAACATAAAAAAATAAAAAGAGATAGGGATGGGGATCAATGCTTAAGCACTGCAGATATGATGATGATGATAATTTTACTTTTCTGTTCCCCCTTCGTTCTCTGACCTTGGTAATCAAATTTAAAACCTCTCACATTTTTATTCTGTCACAACATATATAAAATTGTAAGATATTTGAGACAGAAAATATTAGAATTACACATGGGCCTCTAAAAAGTTAACTTTAAGTATGAAACCAGAGGTTTAAAATATGATTTATTTGCTAAGGCCTTTAGTGGAAAAAAATAGATAATATGAAAGAAAATGTTCTTAAGGAAGTAGATAGATGGAAACTTAAAAAATAATTAAAATGCTGCAAATAAATGTTTATAAATTTAAACTAGAAATTTTGTCAACTATTCTATATAATATATACTTCTATATACAAAATTATACTATATACTAGGTTTACACACATATTTATGCATAGTATGTATAAGATCGTGTCATAATATGTGAGAGTTGACTACAGATGCAAAAAAAAAAAAAACTTAAAATACAGGAAATTTGAATCTAATAATAAGTAAAAAGAGATTTAACCCAGCAAAGAATGCTGTTTTCACATCTTCACACTGATGCAACACTTAGTTCCACCCCAGGGTGCCATTCCATTACCTCTGAATAGAAAAGAGGAGAAATGAAGTTAAACATTCTTTTCACACACCTATAGTGCTTTTCTCAAGAAAGAGGTCATTTGCTGAAAGCAGTACATGATTGTAATTCCAAAGGCTCAGTAGGTTAATGCAGGAGGATCACAAGTTCAAAGCCAGAGTCAGCAACTTAGTGAAGACCTAAGAAATTCAGTAAGACCATGACTCAAAATTGAAAAAAAAAAAAAAAAGAATTAAGAAGGGCTAGGATATCACTCAGTGGTTAAACATCTCTGGGTTCAATCCCTAATACCAAAATAAATAAATATGTAGATAGGTAGATAGATAGGTAGATAGATAAATAGATAGATAAAATAAAATTCCCTTAAGTCTGAACAAATTTGAATGGATTTGAAACAACTGGAAGCCTCACCACAATTCTACATTCAAGGATTTTCTCCAGAATGAGCTCTTTCATGCTTTTTAAAGACAATTGGAAAGTTGAAAGTGTTACCACACTTTTTAAAGGGCAGAACGGTTTTCCCTGATGTGAATCTGTTGATGTCTTTGAAGGAAACTGTGAAAGTTGAATACTGCCCCACATTGCTTATTTACAGGATTTTCTACAGTATAAGTCTTTTCATACAACTGAACAAAACTAGAACATCTGAAGACTTTACATTTCTTACTCGCACAGGATTTATTTATTTGGCATAAATCTTTCAATAAGAATCTTCCTAGTCCATAGAAGAAGCGGGGAAAACTGGAACGTTTCCCACATTTCTCACATTCACAGGGTTTCTCTCCATGAGTATTTTCATATACAAGCAGGAAAATGGAACATCAAACTTTTAGGAGGTTTGTTTTCAAGTGTGAGAGAAATGGCTTTGAAGACAACTAGGGAAATGGAATGATTTGTCATATTTTTCATATTTAAAAAGTTATTCAGTCGGACATGGTGGTGTACACCTGTAATCCCAGAGACTCAGAAGGCTGAGGCTGAAGGATCGTAAGTTCGAGGCCTCCCTCAGTTCCTTAGTAAGACCCTAAGGAACTCAGCAAGTCCATGTATCCAAATAAAAAAGAAAAAAAGAACTGGGAATGTACCTCAGGGGTAGAGCACCACCAGACTTAATCCCAGGGACAAATATGTGTGTGTGTGTGTGTGTGTGTGTGTATATATATATTTTTTTTTCAGCAGTTTGAGCCCTTTCTTTGAAGTTGACAGGAAAATTAATTTACCACATTTTAAATTCAAAGAATTTTTTCCCAGCAAACTTTCTACATGTTTATAAGTGAAAAAGTAATAACAGAAGACTTTGCCAATTGTTTCTATTAGTATGATTTCTCTGCAGTATGAGTTCATTCATGTGAGTGAAGTTCACTGGATGAAACAAAGGCTTTTCCACATTGTTTACAATCATAGGGCTTCTCTCCAGTATAAGATTGTTCATGTGAGTAAAGGATAGAGGAACAAGTGAAGGCTTTGCCACACTGCTTACATTTATAGGGCTTCTCTCCAGTATGAGTTTGTTCATGTATTTGAAGATAAGAGGAAGTGTTATAGGCTTTATCACATTGTTTACATTCATAAGGCTTCTCTCCAGTATGCATTCTTCCATGTATCCCAAGGTGACTGGAACTAGTGATGGATTTCCCATATTGTTTACATTCACAGGGCTTCTCTTCTGAATTTGTTCATGTGAGTGAAGGTTAGATGACTGAGTGAAGGCTTTTCCACACTGTAGAGCATCTCTCAGTATGAGTTCTTCCATGCACATGAAGGTGAGAGGAATGAGTGAAGGCTTTGCTACACTGCTTACATTTATAGGGCTTTTCTCCAGTATGCATTATTTCATGGATCTGAAGGTAACTGGATGTAGGAAAGCATTTACCACATTGTTTACATTCATAGGGCTCCTTTGCAGTATGAGTTCTCTGATGTATTCTAAATAAACTGGTCTAACCAAAGACTTTCCCACATAACTTACATTTAAAACTTCCATTCCCAGTGTGCATAATCATGAGATTTGAAGATTTTTGAGTAAAAAACAGGGGGGGGGGGTTGACCACCTTCATAAGATTTCTCTCCAGAATGAGGTCTTCTAAATAATGAATAAAAATGAAAACCTTCCCACATACCTTACACTGAAAAGGTTTATCTCCACTGTGTGTAATCATGTGTCTTTGAACACTTGTGAGAGAAGAAAAGGCTTTACTACATTTTTTACATTAATAGGATTGCCACCAAATATGAGTTTCCTTGTGTCTTTGAATGGAACTGGAACAAATGAAGGCTTTCCAACTTACTGTACTTTTATAAAGTCCATCTTGTGGTTGTATTAACATTTCTGTATGAACACTTTTGAAAGAAACCAGTGATTTCCTATACTGTTTAAATCCACACGGGTTCTCTTTACATTCCTCATGCTTGTAGCTTTTCTGCTCAGAGTGAGATGTAATCTGCCTATGAAGGAATGAAGGACATATGAAGTCTTTTGCATACATGATTCAGTCACCTGGATTTACGCTATTAAAATTTATCTTTGTCAGGTTAAGAATCTCACTGAAAGTTTCCCCACATTATCTTCTTTACCTTTGAAGTTTACCATATGACTTCTTGGAATAATGACTGGCACATTATCAATATTTGATTCATTCATGATTTTGTATTTATTCATGGGTATTAGGCTTACATTACTACCAACATCAGGTAAAGGCGAGATTTTCTGACTTGTTCAAATTGCCTGAAAATAAAAGAGATTCAAAGGAAACAATCCTTTGCAACACAGCTTCCCTATGGCTATTATCCAAATAGTGATATTCACACTAGCAGTTTCATATTATTTTCTGCATGTCAAGTACTTGAGAAGACTGAATATCTGTCACAGTTAAGTATATATTTCCAGTTAAAAAAAATCTTATAAGAATAAATTAATTTCAAGTTGTGCATATTCCTAAGTTGGTTTGTTTTAAAAATATGACATTCTCAGATTCCCTCGAGGACATTGCTTCCTTTTATGAGTACGATTACTTTAGATTGCTCCCAGAATTTTCAATCTGATCTTCAATGTTCTTGTCTTCTCCTTTTTCCCCCCCCTAGAACGCCAATCCAGAATTATCATTATGACTTCTTAGGAAGTAGAAATTCCTTAACAAATTCTAGGTGTCTTTTATGCTGCAATAATTCACCAAATGATTTCCTTTTCACGTTCCACATAAATGACCAAAATAAACATTAGATCTCTATTTGATTAAATAAAGAAACATCATTATTCCCTATAGAAGCCAGGTTTCTGAGGAATTCCTGCATCACATCTCTGTAAAGTTTCTTCTGGGATAGATCCATCAAAGTTCACTCCTCCTGGGTGAAGTTCACAGCCACATCCTCAAGGGTCACCGAGATCTAAAATATCCCCCAAATGTATGGTGGAGGCCAGGAGAGATTGACAGCATGAGGAATCAATATTCAAGAAGCATGATGTATAATTATTCTCTGGACTCGCAATCAATTCCATGATTTGGTCCACCAAATCTTTACTGCACTCAATTCCTTAGTTATTCCTACACTGTAATTGGGTCACTCAAAAGGAAAACAGTAGAGTGTTTTACAGCCTTCCTTTGATGAGTTCATAGTAAGAAAGACAGGCTCCCACATCACTCCTAACTTTTTTGTTGGTTGCACCTCCAATACCCATTCTAACAATTCCTGTGGAGTAGAGAGCAGATATTAGCACCCCCAATATTACTTATACTTAGAAAGAAAGTTAACTGATTAGGAAATTGCTAGAATCAGGAAACTCAGCATTTGGGACAGATCCTGCCGACCACAGTGGTTTACTGTGCCTACACAGTTAATGTAAACAACTTGGTATTTACTGATCTACTGTTTCCTTCTTAAAGTATATTGTTTCTTCCTTTAAAAAGTGCCTATATTCAGCCCCCATGCAAAAACTCTTGGTATGGGGTCACTAAGGAGTTCCCTCAGAAAACATTTAGGAAATCTTTCACACAGGTGGTCACAATGTGTTAACTGGGGACTGAGCTCATCCTGTGTGATTACACCAAAAGAAGAACTACAATTTGCAGGCGCTTTACTCCAGAACCACTTTAGCCAACTAGTAAAGTACAATGATTAATAAACACAACAATTTGATAATTTGGTTACTGTCAAAGCAGAATGGGGTAAGTGGAAAGATAGCATGTGTCTTAGAAATAGGTGATATCACCCCAAGATATCACCTTGTCCAAATAACACCCTTACAAAGTTTTATATAAGTCTCAAAAACAGTATTCTTAATAAATAGCAGAAACTACTTTTCTAATTTTCATAGCAATAATGAATGATAAATGACTGTCAATTTCTTCTGAACAGTAGCCAGTTCACTAGCATAAGGTACAGTTACGTGCCACATAGCCATGTTCTGCTCAAGGGCCCTTTGAACAAAGATAGGCCACATGTGCAATGGTTGTCTGTTGAGAAAGAGATTCCTCGTGCCTGTAATGACGCTGTTATAAATAAACCAAACATGGGAGCACTTCCAGGGTGAGGTAAATCAGCCTGATCCTCACCTATTCAACACAGTCTGGGTGTGAAACAGGCTACCACAAGTACAACTGTAAGCACACTATGGTGTCTGCACAGTGATGGAACAGCCAAAAATATCACCCACCAGAAGGTGCCCCTACCACTGACATACAACCATACTCAAGGACTTAAAACATGTGACTTTCTGAGCACCACAGTATCAGCAGAGATTAGAAAGGTACCATGAGAAAGCCATCGTGAGCTGGCCTTCCCAGAATGGAAAGATGAGTGACAGCAGATGTCATGGAGAGAAATGACAATGATGCTGTAGGCAAACCGGAATCTAGGTGGCAAAAGGCATTCCATCCCTCTATTCTGTAGACAAAAGTCCGTTTATTATACATTCAAATGTGAAAGACTAACACTTTTGAAAAGCTTAGAAGAAATGTAGTTTTATTTATTTGTTTGCTTGCTTATTTATTTATTTATTTATTATGGGGCAAATTAAAAAAAAAAAAAAAAGGTGGGATTGAACCAAGGACACTTAGCCACTGAGCCATATCCCCAGCACATTTGTTGGTCTGAAACAGTACTCACTAACTTGCTCAGGGTCTCGTAAGTGGCTGAGGCTAGCATTTAAACTTGTCATCCTCTTGCATCAGTGTCCCCAGCTTCTGGGACTACATGCATGCACCACTGCACCCAGTAGAAATTTAGTTTTATAGAATAAGCTAAACAATTTTACAAAAATGATGAGCAGTAAGGAAAAAGATAAACACACCAAAATGACACAACAGGGAGTCTGGAATCATCAGAGTACTGTCATAAGCTACACAATTCTATAAAAATCATAAGCACTAAAAAAAAAGATCAACATACACCAAAATGACAGAATAGAGAGTCTGGAACCATCAGACTACTGCAATGAAACAGAACAGAACTGAAAGCCTGGAACCATCCTGGTACTACCATAAAATACACCAGAATAGAGCCCCCAAAATACACTCACACAAATACATCAACTGATCTTTGAAGAAGAAAAGTCATTTAAATCCAAGATGACGATGGCTCCAGGGAGAGGGAGTGCTCCACAAGCTTGCCCTCCAGAGAGAAGTGGAAACACAAGCAGAACCGTCAGAACAAGAACATCATCATGACCAAAAGCCCTGAAATGTTCACCACATCCACATGAAGCAGTCATGAAGAACAGTGGAGAATAGCAACCATGGTGTGGCCTTCACTCCCCTTTCAGACGGCCCCTCTCTTATGTAGGACAGTGGCCTCACATCCCAGTGTGAGACCCTGGTCACTGGCTACACAATGCACACAGCAGATCTCATCCAAGTTTCTGCGTTTTGTACTAAAATCATCACAGGATTATCTTAATGTTCAAAACAACCTTCACTCTTCTAAGTTAGAAACAATCACTGTGAAAAATTAGCAGAAATTCCTTAAAAGAATTTTAAGTAAACAAACAGCCTGCAATTGGTAAGAACAGCAGATTATTGTTTATCCAGTCAACCATCACCTAAAATCTGATAAAGAATGCTGCAGGAAAAGTGTTTTTCGAAATCAGTTTTCAAAAAACACCCAGGTTCAGGAGGCTGAGGCAGGAGGCTTTCATGTTCAATGCCAGCTTCAGCAACTCAGTGAGGCCCTAAGCAAGCTGGCAATACCCTGAATCAAAATTTATGAAAAAAAATAATTATAGAGGGGGGCTGGGTATATAAATACAAATATAATTATAATTATAAATATATATATGAATCTCTTCCAGGGTGGGACACATACATCATTCAGGATGAGATGAATTCATGTGTCTGACTATCATCATTAATATTTGAACCAAAATAAACTATTTTCCTCAGGTGGGATGGCCAGGGCCTTTAATCCCAACAGCTTGAGAAGCTGATGCAGGAGGATCACAAGTTCCAGGCTAGGCTGGGCAACATACCCAGATCCTGTCTAAAACTAAAGCTTAAAAGGGATGGGGATGAAGGGCAGTAGAATGAACTAGATATTATTATCCTATGTGCATATATGACTACACAACCAGTGTGAATTTACATCATGTACCACCAGAAAAAGGAGAAGTTACACTCTATTTATGTATGATGTGTCAAAAATGCATTCTCCTGTCACGTATAATTAATAAAAACAAAGTAAAATAAATAATTTATGACAAAAAAACAATAAACAAAAAAGGGCTGGTGATGTACCCCAAGATTCAATATTCCTAGTACCAATACAATTTCCCTTATTTCTTTAAAACACTTACTTTACCCAAACACAGTTTGTGTCAGGTGATTATTCTTTCCCCTCAAGTATAATATTCTATAACAGAAAACAAATGCTTTCAAAGTGTTATTCTTGCCAGGAATAGTGGCACAGGCTGTAATCCCAGGGACTCTGAAGGCTGAAGCAAGAGCATCACATTTTGGGGGCTAGCATCCAAAATACCTGGGAGAAGATCTCTAAATAAAAAAAAAAAATTAAAACAACGGGAGGGGGGGGGGGGCTGGGATGTCACTGACAAAGCTTCCCTAGTTTTGCTCCCAATATAGATAGGTAGGTAGGTAGGTAGTTAGGTAGATAGATAGATAGATAGATGCTTTGCATAGATAGATAGATAGATAGATAGATAGATAGATAGATAGATAGATAGATAGATAGATAGATAGATGCTTTGCAATATTTCACGAGGGGGAAAAATGAAAATTGCTAGATGTGTCCGTTGGAAACACAGCAAGAAGAACGACTATTTGACAAAGCTGTGGAGCAGATGGCGCTTCAGAAAGCAGAGGGCAAGTGCAGTTTTAGCACCCACAGCCAACTTCAGAGGCGCCTAAGTGGGGGAAGGAAAGCGATCTGAGGTCCTACTTGGGACACATGTGGAAGAGTAGGAGCAGACAGCCAGCAGGGAGGGGAGGGCAAGCAGCGACCCGAGCCGCCCACTCAACACTCAGAGCCACGGCCCAGGGCCACCAGCGGGAACTGCACGTCCGCAGTTGACCTCAGGGACTAGCCACAGAGCCCGGCCCTCAGGCCCAGGGGACCGCGGCTAGGGCTACCTGGCAGGGGGGAGAAGGCCGCACGCCTGCTTCTGACTTCAAGAACCTGCCCCTCAGCCCAACCCACGGGACCAGGGGACAGAGACCGGGGCCACCAGCAAGAACCGACTCTGCCACGCTCCGCAGCTCACCTGCACTCCGGGCCTCAAGGCAGGCGTTGAAAGGTGCCGTCAGCCCTGGTCGCTAACTTGCCATTTCTGCTTTCTGTAGGGACACGATGTCCTCTCGAGGGACCTTCCAGCACACAAGCTAGCGTGGTACACAGGCTGCGCAGTCACCTGAGTCTCCCGAGCCGAGGACGACGGGCTCTGAAAGGTAAGAACGGAGTTGCTGAGGAAGAAAAGACCGCCAGACCGCGAAAGCCCGCCAGACCTCGGAAGTCCGCCCTCCCCCGCCGTCGGCGCACCTGATTGGACAGTTCCACCTGGCTTCCCTGATGGACCGCCTCCAGGCGCGGCTCCGCATCGTGAGTGACAGCTAACATCACCCAATCAATGGCAGACATAGGCTAGAGGGACAGATCCTTGGGCCCCGCCCTGTTTCTCGCGGGCCTCATTGCGTTCTGGGAACCAATCCCAGAAGGAAGCCTTTGCTGGGAACTCGGCACAGAAGGTGACCTCTGGGCCTGGGCTGTGGCTGTAGGGAGAGGCTTTCCTAGCACAGGTGAAGCCCTAGGTTGTAACCTCACCACGGAAAGGAACAGCAATGAAAGCAACAGTTCCTGGGGAGTCTGAAGCAGGAGGAGCCCAAGTTCACGTCAGCTTCTGCAAACAGTGAGACTCTGTCTTGAAATAAAGTAAAAACTGTTGGGGACCCAGCTCAGAGGTCGAGTCCCACTGGGATTATTCCACAGTACCTCAAAAAAAAATTATATATATATAATCTTATAAGCTGGTGCGACCTCAGGCAATTTAGCAAGACACAGTCAAAAAAATTGAAACTTTTGTCACACATATATGATATCTAAAAATGCAAAGAGTTTGGCAATTACTTTAGTAATTCTCATCACCTCCTGCCACTGTTTTTTAGAGGAGGCAGCCTGAACTATGAAAGGAAGCAATTGGTGTTGATGCCTTGGCTCAGTGTCCCATCCCCAGCAGAAGGCGGGTGGGAGAAGGAGGCAATCCTGTAAGGCAGCAATGTGCAGTGGAAATAAATTGGATGCCTGTGCATTTTTTGTACATGTTCTACATTCTACGGTTAGAGGAGTCCTAGGCAGTGGCCTGACTCTGGTGATCCCACAGGTCAGGTCAGCTGTTTACACCAAAACCAAATAGAAAAAAAGGTCATGATGAAAAGCAGGAAAGGAACTTTGACTAGTACAGCTGCGCCAGGAAGACAAGGGAACCCTGTGCTTAGCCCTGTCTTCAGGGGCTGACAAGGATTTTGAGGTTTTATAGAAAGAGTGATCATAGGCAGGTATGTATAGGAAATGCTCTATGTAAGGTTTGCTATTATCTGTGGCTTCGGGGATCCATGCATCCATGGATCCCATAACATGTCTGTGAGCTCGTGCGCATTTGTCCCCTTGACACCCATCACTCCATTGCACAGACTGACCTCACTCTGTGTCTCAGGAGGAGTCCCCCTCTCATGTGTTCTTCCCATGTCAATCATTCAAAGACACCTACATTTTTTAAAAAAAATCCACAAGCCCACCTGCTCCTGCCAGGAAGGCAACATACTCCTAGATGCTGACCCAGTGTTCTCAGCTTCCTGAGTTTCAACTGATAGTCAAACCAGAAAGAAACAAAAACCCTGCTCAGCTCTGCTCATAGAGCCTGCATATGAAAATATACTTGGGGCAGATAAGGCCTGTGGTATCTACCCCTTCCTGGAAAGTAAATAAAGTTTTTTCTTTACTGTAAACTTGGACTTTGTGAAGTCTTCCACATCCTGCACACTGGCCCTAATTCATGCTACCTAACAAAATCACCCATGAACAAGGGGGGGGGGCTAATGTATAAAGATTATATCTCCACAAGTGTGGAAAAGCAGCCACACACCTGTCCAGGGCTGAAAGCTGAACTCCAGGTGGTTTTTGTTGTTGTTGTTTTGTTTTGTTTCTTTTCTCTCTCCTATTCTAGGGATTGAATCCATGGCAGGGGCCACATCCCCAGTCCCCTTTTTATGTAGTACAAAGAAAGTGGGAGGGAGCATATATGTAATGGGTTTTAGAATATAACTCCAGATGGTGACTCCAATCTATTATTGATTAAATAAAGAAAATGACAAAAAAAAATTAGGCTGGGCATGGTGGCACACTCCTGTAATCCCAGTGGCTTCAGAGGCTGAGGCAGGAGGATTGCTAGTTCAAAGCCAGCATCAGCAAAAGGAAGGCACTAAACAACTTAATGAGAACCAATCTCTTAATAAAATACAAAATAGCATTGAGGATGTGGCTCTGTGGTCAGTGCGCCTAAGTTCAATTCCCCATAACAAAAAAAAAGAAAAGAAAAAAAATTCTAATTATACCATTTCTCTCTCTTTAATGTCCTCAAAAGACATAGTTTTACATAATGCTAAAATTATTCCAGCCAATTACTGTTTAATCTATAATTTTATAGGTATGATATATAAAATAATAATATGCAAAAACGGAATGTAGAAAAAGGATATACAGCTATATGTGTAGGGGGATATAGAGCTATGTAGGATAATGTTTCTCTTTATCTGGAATTGTTAGAATGACTATGTGGATGATTCTGATGAGATATACATGGTGTGAGAAATAAAAAGTCCAAGGATCAATTTCCAGAATATAGTATTTAGCCCTTAAATGTAAAACTGGGATGTAGGAAAGGCAGCCTGATGGGAAACAGAGCTTAATTGGAGGTTACCAAACAGCACCACAGCCTCTGCATGTGGCAGATCCAGAGTTCATGCACCTGAACTACACTTGACCCACAGTGCCGGGGTCCTGCCCTAGCGGGGTCCAGGGAGTCCTGAAGGATGAGTGGCATCAGCGAAAAGATGAGACAGGAGTCATTCCGTTGGAGCAATCTCCAGAGAGAGAGCTCTAATGCAGCTTTCTCTGGGTCATCTTTTATTACAATTTTTCTCATCATTATAGATTCAGAATACGTCATTGATTATATAATTTAAAACTTTGCCAAGACATGACAAAGTCTTGTACAAAAAATGTAACATTAATTTACATTTTTCCAGGATATGACCTTTAGTTATTTAATTATTAAAAGTACAGAATCATTAATAAAATACGTCATTAATTTACATTTTTCAGATTTTCCCAAGATTTACTATTTTCCTCAAGATATGCTATTTTCTTATTAACTAATGCCAAACTACGTAACCAGACTCTAAGTCTCCTAACCAATCATTAACCTTTAAGTTTAAAGTACACTTGTACTTTATTTCCAATCTAAAATTCCCATCTAAAAAAGTCCCCTTAAATCTTATACTTAAAACATCCTAAAGTTTATAAATCATTCTTAAAACATATCAGAAACCCATACAACTAAAAACTTAAGAATTTCTAAACTTAAGAATCTAAATAAAATAATATTTCTAACATTATTCTAAAACTGTGTCTTATAAAGCTATTTTAATTAATTCCTAAATTTATTCTCATAAAACTGGTTGAGCTGCTTTCTCAAAGAGTTTCTTTGTTTCTCAGTCAAGGTGCACTTGTTCTCATATCTTTATAATCTTTCTCAATAGAAAGTAAGTTTTAAACATCAATCCACTTTCCACCAATATTAACTATGCTCATCATATATCCCTATGTAAAGTAAAAAAGGGTTTATAAAAAGAGAATATATCTTTATATGTTTTAACTTTCCTAAGTGTATAATATAACTTTCCTTAATCAAAAATGAGACTACATGTGGTGAACTTTGTAAAATAAGCATAATGATTAGGTTTTCTAAGAGGCCGGAAATACGGGCTTGGGTTCTAGTTGATATAATCAATGTGGTGCCTAAAATTCTCATGACCTTTCAGAGGATGATTGTTGTCCATTATCAGATTTGTCCTCAATGAACTGAGATAGAAGAACAGCCTTCTACTTTGTCCTTGATATGCTGAGGGGTAGTAGAACAGCCTCCAAGGCATGAACTACCTGTTATTTTTCAGCCATCTGAAATTTAATTTGTTTGGAATTTAACATGCTCATGCCTCCTGTCAGGAACATAAGCATGAAAATGAAAAGTCCCAATTACATAAAAAAGGGTCTCATGGTTTTGGTTTCCCACCAACCAGTGCAGCTTTGCCAGCATTCATCCTCACTGTGACCCTGTCAAGACAGTGGGAGAGCGGCTTTGCCAGCACTTTTTCTCACTGTGACCCTGTCAAGACAGGGAGTGGGGGATCACCTTCACCACCACAGGAGGTAGGGGAAGGGATCAACCTGACCAACAGAGATAGAAATATCTGTTAGTTTAGAAGAAGTAAAAACTCTGTACATGCCAAGATGCATTCCATACACAAAGACTTTTCTGCTGCAAGATAACAAAGGAAAGTGGGGACAACTAATGGTATATTTCTTTAAATACATAAATATAATTTTTTTTGATACCAGGGATTTAACTAAAGGGGCTTAACCACTGAGCCAAATTTTCAGTCCTTTCTAGTTTTATTTTATTTTGAGACAGGGTCTTGCTAAGTTGCTTAGGAAATAACTAAGTTGCAGAGACTTGAAATTGCAATCCTCCTGCTTTAGCCTCCCAAGACACTATGGTTGCAAGTATGTGCGACTGTGTCTGGCAACACATTCCTTTAAATGACCCAATGGGAGACAGTGGAACCCAGGTGATGATCCGGAAGATGAACACCCAATATTACTTAGTCAATGAGAAACTGGGTTAGGTAGAGGGGACCTTGTGCACCTGAGGATAAAATGCTGATCATAATGGCTCTGGGTGTGCCTGCTTCCCCAGGCATTCCATCTTGTGAGACCATCAGTAAAGCTGTGCTTTCTCTGTACCTTTGTCTCAGTCTTTTAGGGTAAAGACTGAAGTCAACAGTGGGAATACAATGTAAAGAGAATTATTCTATAAAATGGGCCCACTGTGCTGATCCCACATGCTTTCTTTGCCAAAAAGCAATTTACCTGCAACCCTGCCCAGCCAACGTTGACAGGTGATGTCACATTCCTCAGCAAACCACCTATTATCTGAAGAAGAAATACAGTCAGGAAACACCCTTAGAGGAACCCAAATTACTTTGCAGGGAGAGACTTTTGTGACCCTTTTCACAGGCAAGATTTTGGAAGATAAGGATAATTTTTTTTTATAAGAAATCCAATTAAAACCACTCGGCATGGGCCAAGGTGACATAGAGTTGCCATGACAGTGGTGACTTGAAAATCTGATGTCACCCTACAGTCAGCCAAAAGTCAAGTGTATGGGCCTGCACAGGCCTCTATGGAAACTTCTCTGGGATACAAATTGTTGTGGGGCCAGTCACTTAGAAAACACACCAGTTTTATACAAATTGAGGAGTTTTTATTTAGCTGGCCAACCAGCCACAGCACCCCACAGGACCCATAACTGTCTCTGCAAAGAACAGCCCCGAGCCTGAGCATTTTAGGATATTTAAAGGCAAAAATCACATCTGGGTTGACATAGCTGCAAGCAGGGGTACAGAAGATGGATTGGGCAGTTAGCAAGACGATGCAATGGGTACATTGGCATTTCCCACGGGACTTTCCAGGTTGGCATAGCAGCAAGCAAGCAGAAGGAAGTGGGTCAAAATGATCCCAGTACAGTACACATTAGAAAATGTTTACTAATGTCCAGACAATCAATCTGACATGGTATCTTACCCAAGAAAAATGGAACAAAAGAGAACAATTTTACATTGTATAAGAATTGCTATGTTGTGTTGCCAAGTGTGCTATGCTAGGTAACTATTAATGAGTACAGAGGTGGGGCTTTTCCATGGGAGAAGCATTTCTTACATGATATGGAGTCTCAGGTGAAGTGGAGCCTATTTGGTCACTGCCCATAGAGCCTGGCCCATAACACAATAAAACTGGAGTGCAGGAGAAGCACAGTGTCCTTCTCCTCTCTGAAAGAAACCACATTCTCCCTTGAAAGTGTTCCCTTCCCCTTTTCCTATCCCTTCAATAAGCTCATGCCTATTACCAGGTGACATGTCTGAAATTTTTCTGACTTGATTGCAAGAATTGAGATTTGAAGGGGATCTTTATTCTGCCTCAGTTTCTCAGAAGGCCCAGGTCTATAACAAGGCAATTATTTGGGTTTGGACAAGTGAGCATATTTCTCACACATGATAAGTTATCACTAGACCAATACATAAAAACACTGAAAACAAATCATTGAAGACATTCTTCATTAGCAAACAAAACAAAATAGAGCTGTAGCCTGATATGGTGGTACAAACCATGCTGGTAGGATCAAAAATTCTAGGCCAGCCTCAGCATCTTGGCCTCCACCTCTCTCAAAGTAAAACTTTAAAAGGGACAGAAAATGTAGTTCAGTTATAGTGCACCCCTGGGCTCAATCCCCAGTAAAACACAAACACACACAGTAAAGAGGAATAGAGGAATAAAAACAACATAAGAAAATAGAAGAATGTAAAAAGGCAGACATAAATTTTTTAACTACATCAACAGTAAAATGAAATGTGAAATTACTAAAGAATCCTATCCAAAGCTAAAGATCATCAGGCAGAATAAAAACAAGGTCCAATTCTATATTATCTACAGGAGTCACTGTCTGGATGCAAATATATAGTTTGAAAACAGAAGGATATGAATCATACACCATGCAAGCACACAGCATGATTAAGCTGTGCTATAGTACTTCTCCTAACATCAGGCAAACTGTTTCAAAACCAAAAATTTGCTGATAGATAACAGCTATGAGTCATGAAAACATGCGGTTAAGGTGTTACTGAATGTTTCATCCTCTGCCCCAATGCCAATCTAATAATAACATGACTTTGAGAGAAAATGTATTTAAAAAAATTTTTCTAGCAAAGGAACAGCACATGAGTTCCTGTCCCAGAGGCTGTGATTCTGATCATCAGAAGAAACAGGGGGCTTTTTTTGGCAAGGGGAATGCCTGGGACTGAACTCAGGGACATTCAACAACTTTGCCATATCTCCAGCCCTATTTTGCATTTTATTTAGAAACAGGGTCTCACTGAATTGCTTAGCCCCTCATCTTTGCTGAGGCTGGCTTTGAACTCTTGATTCTCCTGCCTCAGCCTCCTGAGTGGCTGAGATTATAGTCATCACCACCACACCTGGAACAAAGCAAAATATTTTACTAATAAAATAAAAAAGTCCTTAGTTTGAGTTCAATTAGAGTTTAGAATTAAATTATTCTAGAGTCCTGTAGACTCAAAAGCTGGCAGTGTCCACAGAATATTAGATGATCTGCCTTCATGGCCTCCCCTGGATATGGAAGCATCCTTTCACATTTTTACCAAGATGAATGATTCCAGGGTCAACTGAAAACACAAGCTGACTTTGGGACCGGAAATATGGCCTCATGTCTACACAGAAGAATGGGATGCCATGAGAACAATGGGTGGGGAAGCGATGACAGAATGGCAGACATGCCACATCTTACTCCCATGAGAAGGTTGAGTTCTGGAGACTGCTTCTGCTTCTTTGGGGACAGGGTCCCAGGCCACCTAGGTTGCAGATGTAATCTGGGGCTCTACCCAGACCACTGCAAGACCCATTTCCAGGACAGTGACAATCCCAGACTGGTGTAAGTCCCCCACCCCCACATTTCTTCAGCACCTGGGGCCCAGAAGAGGAAATGTGATGAGGAACTTGGTCCCAGGTATGCCCCAGATCTCCTTCCTGGCTGCTTGAGTGCATGCAGGTTGGGACTCTGGCCCTCTAGGAGAGTCTGAGTAGGAAGTTGAGACCCACAGAGGTGTGCGTTAGCCCTAGTGGGCGACCATATTTTCCACAGTCATTAGAGCCACAAAGGGCTTGGCGGGTAACGTTTGCCTGTCCTCTGGCAGCAAGGGAAGGCCCAACAGCCTAGAAACAAGAGTTCCTTTAGAGCGGAATTTGAAATGGAAAGAGAGGATTGAAAATCTTCTGTCCAACTCAGGTTCTATCCCTTCCATACTGGATGCATGATTAGACAAATACCCAGGGAAATCCTTTCAGCATCCTCTTTTGCCCAGGTTTAAAGTGAAAAGTAATGTGCCTAGGGGAGGATGCCTTGGTCTAGGTAAATCTGGGGTCACTGGTGGGTGGACACTGTGTCACACACTGCAGACAAGAACAATACTGGGGCTATGGTTGTGGCTCAGTGGTAGAGCGCTAGCCTAGCACATGCGAGACCCTGGGTTCAATCCTCTGCACCACATAAAAATAAATAAAATAAAGATATTGTGTCTAACTACAACTAAAAAGTAAAACATTAAAAATAAAAAGAATAGTAGTAATGACAAGATTCTTCCCAGGGCTGTCTTATATCTTGGGCTAGGTCAGATGACCTGGTTGGCTTCAGTCCCATGCCTCCTGTTTTCCCAAACTAAATGATTTATGGCCTCTTTCACTTGTGTGGGTTGGATGCATGGGATGTTTTCCACATGACAGTCACACATGTGGGCACCAGCGAGTGGTAAGAGCAGGCGCACACTAGACAGTGGGGGCGAGGAGGCTGGCCTAGGGTTCTGAGGGAGGCCTCATGGAAACCAAGCCTTCCTTGAAGTCTCCTGGCCTTCATGTCATAGCTCTGTAAGTGGAAGAACCCCCTCCTCACATAAGGTCAGTTGCACCCTCTTCCTCAGGAGCAGGATGAAGTTGTGGCCCACAGAGTTCCAATCAGCCCCCCAGCTCTGAGGAGACAGGCTGGCCAGTTTTCACCCAGCCTCCGCTTGGATTCTAGGAAGGTTATGAAAACAGCTGATGTCCGTATCCCTCATTGCTGACAGTACTTCCCCAGTTCCTATTATTATGGTGAGGGAGAAAAGCATTTCGTTTTTATGATTAGTTAATGCTAGAGTTCAACATGGTATTAACTCTGTCATCTACAGCTTTGGTGTTGTTCTGTTACTGTTGTAGGGACAGATGAGACAAGGCACTGAAGATAGCAGGAAACAGTTTTATTTGGCTGCAACCAGGTTCAGAGGGCACAGCTTTTGCTGTAATCAATCAATCCCCTGAACCACGAGCTCAGGTAGTTCCAAAATTTTATACCCAGTATGTAAGGAGAGGGACTCAGAAGTTCACAGTCTGCAGAAATTCACATAAAAGCGGCTTTTTTTCTTTTACTGTTTTGGGCAAGTTAACCTTCAAGAACAACATCTGAGAAGGGGAGAGCTGCTTCTCCCCTTTCTTTCCTCCCCCTTCCAGCTGTTACCATGGAGTCCATTTGGTAACTTATGTTAAAAATATAGACATCTCTTTGATGCCCAGCTCAAGACCAGAGGCCTTGTTTGCACATTTCTACAAACTACTATACTGTATACATGGGTTTGTGAAAAACTAGTAAGGGGGTAACCAGCACCTGGAGTGCTGATTTCTTCCCATCCAGTGGCCATGGAAACAGGGCAACATGAAAATAGGAAGTTTATCTACATTGAACTCTTTTGTAGAGACTTTTTCTGACAGACCTAAAATCAGCCATGGTGAAGATTTCTGGAGAAACTCTGTTAAGACTTTTCTGTGGAGAAAGGAGGTTCCACTTCATTACTTCACTTGCAGTGAAAGCATAAGCGAGATTCAGACTCCATCATTTCTCCTTGAATTAAGAAATACTGCAGGAGAAGTCATGTGAAGTGTGTGGGAAGGGTGCCCCCTGCCTGGCTCCTGCAGGATCACATGGCTGCAGAGCTTTGTGTCCAAGTTAGCCTTTGTGTCAGAGGAGCAGCAGGTGGAGACAGGCCACTGATTCCCCAGACTTGAGAAGTGCCAAGTATTTTCACAGAGCATATCAATAATCTTGGGTAAACAGGCAAGTTAAAATAACATTGTGGGGACCATGTCCTAATCCAGGACAGGGGCAGCCTTTTTGTGGAATCATCCCCATTATCAGAAACCAAAGGTTTACAACTGTCATTTTGAACATCATCCTCAGGAAACATGATAAAACACAGCAGCCATATTGAGGGTTTCACATTCAAATCTCACTGCCTTGCTAACCCATGTCCAGAGGGCAGCAATAAATGAGTCACTTTCTGGGTAAACTACTTGACTCTTTTTCAAGTAAATGTACCTCTTCATCTTCACATCTTAGAGATCTCCATGGAGATACAGAGAAGCCATGGGTCCAGTCTCCCTTCACCTATGGGTTAAGGCCAATGATTTGTTTTTATTTATGAGTGCGTTACTCAGACCTGAACAATAGAGGCCAAGTAAGTATTGACACAAGACAACCCTGAGCCAAGGTTGAGGAGTGAGATTCAGCAAGGTGTTGATCTATTTTCAAGACATGTCACTTCTAGAGGTCAATTTGAATTTAGACCTAGTTATAGTCCTGGAGGCAAAAGTGTGTGGTGAGGGTGGGTCCTAGGAGTATGAACATCTTCATGCTGAGCAACTGAGTCACAGAAGGTTTTTACTGTTTCCATAAGCAAAGCAGGATTAGTTCCCTCCAGCCAGGGTGAAGAAGCCAATGCCACAAAGGTGTGTATAGGGATTCCTCTGTTGTGGAAAAGGGTGGGGACTCAATGATTTCTGGCAAGATAAATTCATTATAATATGGAAGTTTAATAACCCCAGCCACTTCAGTCTCCTCCCATACATCACCATCCCAATTTGCAGGATCCCATCCTTTTCCAAGCAGAGCTCTCACTTTAACTGCAGACACCTTCTGAGGCTGAGAGTTAAACATCCATGTAATTCAGCCAATTGCACAATTAGAGTTTGTGTTTGGTTTTCATCAAACTCAGCCCTTTGACTACAAGAGAGAAGAGTCTACTTCAGAACACACTTAGCAGCTTTCAGATCAATTATATGTGACGGCAGCTTAGAAACTAAATTTTTGAGCTCATCATTCTCCTTTGTCACTTTGTCCAATGAAACCAGAAGCCACCAACAAACATCATCATATTTCTTAGTTTTCCAGAATTGTTCAAAACTATCATGTACAGAGTAACTAAACATCATGCTTTTAAAAGTGGTGGATTGGTGGCATCAAATGTAGTTACTTTACAAATCTCTTTAAACAGTTCATACCATGAATTATCAGTGCTCTTTATAATACCAGTAGGAGAGACTTTATTAATATTAGGTCTAACCAATTTAGACAGCCTCTCCAGAACCCACAAAACCAATTAAGAAAATTCATCCTTACAATACATCCAGTGCCAATTAATGTATTAGTCAGAATTCTCTAGAAGAACAGAATATGCAGGGAGTATAGTTATAACAGGAGGACTTATTAAGTTGGCTTTGCAACCAGAAGCTGGATAGTCCATTAGGGCTTTCTGCAGGCTTCAGAGCTGGAAAAACCAGAAGCTGTGCAGTCCAAGGGGCTGAGCCCTAGAACAGGAGGTACCAACAGTGTTAACCTAGTCTGAGAACAAAAACTTCTGGGGCATGGCTTTGGAAGAGTGAAAAAGGGATATTCTGATATCCTCAGAGATCAAAGCAGCAATCTAGAAAACATGCAAGAAAAATAGAGCTTGCATTTGCTGCTGCTTCCCTGTTCTTCCAGTTTTTATTCTACTGTCATGTATCACTAATTAAAACAAATAAAAAATTTGGGTTGTCTATGAATAACATTTCCTTAACATTAGGCGAAATACAGTTTAGTGGAATTTAGACTAGCTGACCCTAAGACTACTTGGTTAGCATCCTGGGTCTGCTGATTATTAGTAATATGACCTTGCATAAATTAATCTTTCTGTGCCTTTGTTGTTTCATCTATAAAATAGTGATAGTTTAACACTTACCTCTTAGGGTTATGCCCAAATAAATGAATTAATAAGTATAAAATACTTACATAAAATGTATAAATACCAATAAAAATGGGCATAAATAGTAATAAAAATTTATCTAGATGAAGAATTTTACTTGTTTTTTTCCTCTTTTTTATTTCTTTACTTTTTCTCTGTTTTTGGTTATGAAAATCCCATTTTTGTTATTTTATTTACGTAATTAATACTAAAGAGAATAATTAAAAAATATATATCTATCTATATATATATATATATATATATATATATATATATAGAGAGAGAGAGAGAGAGAGAGAGAGAGACAGAGAGAGAGAGACTTTTTTTTCCAAATCATGAATGTACCACAGTTTAGATACTTTCCTAGTTGAGCTGCATAGCAGCAGATTCATGCTCTGCCTGTACTTTCTGGAAACTGAACTACAGGTCAGGACAAGGAAATAAACATCCTCTCAAAGGTCCTTGTTCTTTCTCCTGCCTGAAATATAGAATTAGGCATGATAACAAAGAGAAGTGTTGGGTGGATCTTATGGGACACACAATGCCATCACAGGATTAGAACAATGCTTTGGATGGTGACCCCCTTTTAGGGCCAGCAGAGCAGCTTCCTTTTAGGAGGTGAACAGCACAGCTCTGGGAGAAGACCCTGGCTTACTCAGCTGCAGCAGTGCCAGTGGGGAGGGAAGAGCAGAAACTAAAGGTGTGGAGGAGGCGAGGTCACTTAGGATGCAGACTCAAGCACACAGGGCACTTCTGCGCCCCACAGGCCATGTCTGTGGTGAACCTGAGTGCTGAGTTGGGGAGCTGGGAAAGAAGGATCCTGGCTTCCTCTGGGGCTGAGCCTGGTGCATAGTCCTAGGAATGCTCCTGCTGGGAGTCAGCAGGCAGGAAGGCTCCAGCTACCCTTTTCTGTGCCTGGTAAAGACTTTGTATTCCAAGACCACGTATGTGTCCAGGATGTGCTGAGATACAGAGAGAATTGCAGCAGGAATATTCAGATTTTAAAATCAGTTTCACAAAGGCTACAGATTTGAAGGAAAAAGAATTCATGAACAAAGACTAACAATTTCAATCGTATCTTTTTCTGTTACATTTCATATTTATTGTTTAGTTTTGGTGTTTTTTTCAAGGAAATTAAGGCAGAAGGTTTTAATGGAAACATTGAACCAAACTTCAAATGACTTTATTTTGTTGGGGTTGTTTCCTTCAAAGGCCTTCTTCTCTTGCTCCTGATCATCTCTGTGTTTGTTCTTGCCTGTTGAAGTCAGGGATGACTTCCCTCATCTTCTTGGACCCACGGCTCCACACCCCCATGTACTTTCTCTTCAGCCATCTCTCCCACATGGACCTGATGTACATTTTCTCCACGGTCCCCAAAATGGTGTACAACTTCCTCTCTGGCCAGAAAAGCATCTCCTTCCTGGGCTATGGTGTGCAAAACTTCTTCTTCCTGACCATGGCTGGCTCAGAAGGTTTAATCCTGGCCTCCATGGCCTATGACTGCTTTGTGGCCATCTGCCACCCCCTCCACTACGCCATCCACATGAGTAAAAGGACTGGTGTGAAGATGATCATAGGAACTTGGATACTGGGCTCCATCAACTCCCTGGCACACACTGTCTATGCCCTTCATCTTCCTTACTGCAGGTCCAGGGTCATCAATCACTTCTACTGTGACATTCCAGCCATGTTGCCCCTAGCCTGTGTGGACACCTGGGTCTATGAGTACATGGTGTTTGTGAGAACAGTTGTGTTTCTCCTTGTCCCTTTCCTTGGGATCACTGCTTCTTATGGACGTGTTCTTTTTGCTGTCTTCCACATGCACTCAAAAGAGGGAAGAAAAAAGGCCTTCACCACATGCTCCACACATTTAACTGTGGTGATGTTTTACTATGCTCCTTTTGTCTGTATTTATCTCCGTCCCAGGAGTCTCTGCTCCCCAGCAGAGGATAAGAACCTGGCTGTCTTCTACACTATCCTCACCCCCATGCTCAATCCCATCATCTACAGCCTGAGGAACAAGGAGGTCCTTGGGGGCCATGGGAAGAGTGTGTGGGATGTTCTCCCCCAGGAAGAAGTGAGCATGGCTGTTCCTGCTTCTCTGCATCACTTCTTTTCGTGCAAACTTCAGAGCAGTGCTGACTAATAGAAGGATAATGCAAGCCACCTGTGCAAATTAAATTGTTTTTAGAGAGAGAGAGAGAGAGAAAGAGAGAATTTTTTTAATATTTATTTTTTTCGTTTTCAGCAGACACAACATCTTTGTTTTGTATGTGGTGCTGAAGATCGAACCCGGGCCACATGCATACCAGGCAAGCGTACTACCACTTGAGCCACATCCCCAGGCCACAAATTAAATTTTATAGTGACTCATTTAAAAGTAAAATTAATTTAAATAATATGTTGGTTATTATATAGATCCACAATCATTAAGGATATTTATGTTAGGAAATATTATAATTATTTATGTTATGTTAGTAATGTGGATATTAATTATACATTATTTATATTTTATATGTTACACCTATATTACTATAATATATATAACAATATTTATACTGATATTAGCTTGTTATCATTTTGAAATATTTGAGATGATATTATGGATGTTCTTCTCTAGTTTTTTTTTTTTTTTTCATTCTAATTTGTCAAGGTCTTGTATGAATTTTGAGCTTATAGCACATAACAATGTCCACCCTATACTTGTCAAGTGTCCTAGAGAAACATGGGGCCTGTGTTTATAAAAGCCCAGGGACATGAAACACTTTCATGGTAATGCTGTCTTGTTATAATGTTTTTTAATGCAGTTTGTCAATATTTCATTAGAAAGTTTTACATCTGTATTTATCAAGTATATTGGCCTGAATTTTTCTTTCCTTGCTGTGACTTTGTTTGGTATCAGGGTGACACTGACTTCATAGACTTAATTTTGCAGTCTTCCCTTGCTTTCTCTTTCATAGAATAATTTGAGGAGAATTTAAAGGCCTGGTAGAATTTGGCTAAGAATTCATCTGTTCTGGATTTTTATTAGAAATCTTTTAATGGTTGCTTCTATTTCATTTCTTTATATTGCTCTGATTAAGTTTTCTATATCCTCATGGAGTGACTTGGGTAGGTCAAATATCTCTAAGAATTTGCAAGTTTGTTTGAGATTTTGTAGCTTATTGGAATATAAAATTCAAAATAGTGTCTGATGATAGTCTGGTCTTTAGTAGTTTCTGTGGTGATATTTGTTTTCTTTTGTATCTCTAATGTTGTTAATCTAGTTCTTTCTTTGGGTTTGTTTGACTAAACATTTATCAGTCTCTTTACCTTTTTAAAGAAACAACTCTGTGTCTCATTGATTCTTTGTATTGTTTGTGTTAGTCTCAATTTAATTGATTTTGGCTAGAATTTTAGTTATTTCTTGTCTTCTACTGATTTTGATGCTACTTTCTTTGTTTTCTACAAATCTGAGGTTTAATGTTGGATTATTTATTTGATGACTTTCTATTTTTTTCAAATGTAGGAACTCAGTCCTGTTATCTTTCCTCTTAGAACCACCTTTATACTGTCCCAGATATTTTTATATGTTGTATCTCTATTTTTGTTCCTATTTTTTTATTTCTACCCTGATTTCTTCTGTGACCAATTCTTTAAGATGAAATGTATTATTCATACTTCAGATGTTAGAATGGTTGTTTTTTTCTCTGATGTTTAAATGGTATTCTGTTTTGATCTGCTAGAATGCAAGTAAATATCTAGTTTTTATTGTGTTTGCTAAGATTCACTTTTTGCCCTAAAATATGATCTGTTTTAGAGAATGTTTTATGCACTTATAAGAAGTAAGTGAATTCAGTTGTCAGTGGATGAAATATTCTATAGGTGTCTGTTAGGTTCATTTGATTAATAGTTTTGTTGTTGTTGTTTTTGTTGTTTCTCTTCTTTTCTTTTTTTTTTGGGGGGGGGCGGGTTCTAAAGAATCTATGCTTAGATCATGTCTGGATAACCTGTGTAGTGGGATGTGTTCAAATCACCAAATATTACTTTTGAAAGCTACTTGTTTCTTTATACTGAAAAGCATTTGTTTTATATAAGTAGATAAAACAATGTTTGGGTCATAAATATACATAATAACAATACATTTTGGATGATTCTTGTAACCAGTAAAAAGTGACTTCTTTTTGTCTTCTGATTAGTTTGACCTGATTTCTACTTTGTTTGAGATAAGAGTACCAACTTCTGCTTTCTTTAAGTTACCATTTGCATGTTATAGATTTTCTCTATTTTCAAGTTCATTTGTTGATGTATTTGTAATTGTGAGTCTCTCACAAAAAGCATATGGTTTGGTCTTGTTTTCTTTTAATTCAATCAGCAAGTGTATGTCTTTTGATTGAACAGCTTAGACCATTTACATTTAATGTTATTATAGAGTTTTTTTAAATGCATAATTCAAACTTTATTCTCCTTTAACTGACAATTCTTCTGTTACAATTTATCCCCATGCTGGTTTTCATTTTCCATTTTTTATATCTTCTACATGATATATATTTTTAAATATATTTTGTAGTACAAGCTTACTGATTATGAACTCTTTCAGTTTCTTCTTATCATGGAATATTTTTATTTTTTCTTATATTCTGAAGGATAATTTGACTGAATGTTGTAATCTTTGTTGGTACCTATTTTTTTAGGGCTTGTTATATATTGTTCCAACCCCTCCTGGTTTTTTAAGTCTGAGTTGAGAGATCATTTGATATGTGAACAACCTCCTGTTTTTTCTCTTTCACCTTTTAAAACTTTGTATCTTAGGTATGTTACCATGATGTGACTTGGAGAGGATTTTCTTAATTAATCTTGCCTATTTGGAGTCCTGTGTGCTTCTTGTATTTGGATCTCCATCTCATTCCTAAAATTTGGAAGTTTTTCTAATGTAATTTCATAGAAAAGATTGTTTATTCCTTTAGTTTATTTCAGAGACTTCATTGATTCCAGTTATTCTTAAATTTGGTCTCTTGATGTTATCCCAGGTTTTGTTCATGATCTCTTAATGTCTTTTCTTTCTATTTGACTTTACTTTCAGATTTTAAACTTTGCCTTTAAATACTGAAAAGCAACCTTTAATTAGTATAATCTACTGGTGATGCTTTTCATTAAAGTTTTAATTGTCTTCATTTTATCTTATTTTTATGATTTATGTTTGGCTCTTTTTCAGAATCTCTATCACCTTATTGAAATGGTCTTTATTTCCTGAAATTTCTCCCTAATTTCATTTGTTACTTCTTCTTCAAGCTCATTGCACATTATAACTATAAATTTTCTAAATTCTTTCCCTAACAATTTATCCACTGTGGTATCACTGTAGTCAGTTGTTGAAGTCATAGTGTTATGGGCTATAATGGGGTGGTTATTCCCTTGCTTTTTAAAATTGTTTGTGCATCTACCCATTTTTTTGAGGTGATTATCACTGTTTATTTTATGTAAGTGACCATTTTATGAGCTTCTTTCTCTTCAAAGTCCTGTGCTTGGTGAATATCTGAATATTCATGTTTTAACTCTTCTGCTGTTCCCTGTATCAGCACCTCTTTGACAAAAGCCACAAACCCTATTTAGTACCATTTCTTCAAAGCATAGCCAGCTACTATTCAAAATCGTGAAAAATGAAAAAGTTGATACTGTTCTTCACAGTTTCTCCAATTCAAGTATGTGAACTTTTGATATAGTGATGGAATATGTTAAAAAGTTAGTTATTAAATTTAGTAAAATTGATATAATTTAATATAGGAACTAAAAATGGGAAGAGAAAAAAACAGGTCAAAAGAAGGAAAGAAAAAGAAACAAAAGGTATTTAAGAATAGTACATACCAAGGTAAAAAGAAGAAAAAGATGATTAAGGGGATTTGAGACAGTGCAGGTGATGTAAGAGGAAAAGAAAGGAAAGAGGAACCTGATGTAGGAAAACACACAGAGAGAGGATGACTCCAATTAAAGATATAAAATATTATAAGAGATCTGGGCACATCTGTAATCCCAGCAGCTTGGGAGGCTGAGGCAGGAGGATCGCAAGTTCAAAGCCAGCGTCAACAACTTAGGGAAGCCCTAAGCAATGTAGAAGTCCTAGTCTCAAAACAAAATTAAGCAGGGCTGGGGATGTGAGGATGTTGCTCAGTGGTTAGCACCCTGCTAACCACTGATTCAAACCCTAACTCAAAATTAAAAATAGAAGAAACACAATCAAAAGGATTGAGGACACAATATTAGCTATCAAGTTAACAATCACCAAATGAAAATGAAAAGTGATATATACATAATCAAAGTTGAGCTATTCACCATCACTGTTAGAGCTATTTATAATAAACTATGCCCAGATGAAGAAAATTCTTGAGTTTTGATTGGGCTTTTTTCAGTATTTGGGACCTTTAGGAGATGTCCATCATTCTTTGGCTTTGGGTATCCCAGGAGGTGCTGGGACACATGGGCCGCTTCCCTGGTTGCCATGAACTTCCCACCAGCTGCTTCTAAATTGTCACTAAAGGTAGCTGCTCAGAAGTTGCAGATGATGTCTGTTGCCTGATTCTGTGGTGTGTAGGAGTTCAGGATGCAGGGATCCTGGCTGTTGCTGGGATTACCAAATTCTGTTGAAAGCATCACTAGTAGATTAAACCACACCGAAGACAGATTCTCAGGCCTTTAAGACAAAGCAAATAAACTTGAAAATAAAGTTGAAAATGAAGGAAATATGTTAAGAGACCAGGGACAAAATGTTCAACATTAAGATAATATTAGAGATGAAATTTGAGAAATAAAGAAGGATACTCCGAAATACAAACAAAATGATTGCATAAATTTCTTAATGAAATAAGATTTTAAAATTTATAAATCTTAAGAATGAGGTAGAAATTCAAACACAAGAGACATTTAGAACCCAAATAGGCAATATAAAAAACATCCTCTCCAAGGCACATTTTGATTAAAATTCCTAATATACAGAATATGAATAGATATTTTAAAGCTGCAAAAAAAAAAAAGCAGCAGGTCACGTTTCTGAGGTGAGTCAGTTAGGATTTCAACTGATTTCCTAGTCCAGATCTTGAAAGCCAGAAACCCTTGGAATAACCTGTACCAAGTCCTCCAAGAAAATGGGTATCAACTACTATACCGCCACCTTATGATGAAAACTTCCATCTCCACAGCAAAGGAAGCTCAACTTAATTCCAGAGTCTTCATTTTTACATTGGCTCAAACAATAATATTCAATTACATATATCCATACTTTTTCTATCAAAAAAATATATGTTTACATGCCTCTGAGAATGATCTAGCTGAGAGAAAATGGAAAGAGATGAAGAGATGAGAGATGGGCACCTTGCCAAAGCAGAAGTGTGGCTTTCCACAAGAGCAGGTTCACTTCCAGCACTTTCCAGCTATTGAAAAGGGGCTGGAGTTTGGACAAGGCTAGATTTTGGCCTGTGACAGGCCAAAAACACAAATATGAGATTTTTGTTCCTAAATTTGAATTTAGATCCATCATCATGACTTGCCCTCTTCTTCTGGCAATTTTATTATTCCATGTAGATTTTATAGTTCTGGTAATAGACTGGAAGTGGAGATTAGCTGGTTTCAACACAATGAGTACAACTCTGCATAAACAGGAGATAGGGGGTATTCACAAAGATGAACAATGGTAATTAAAAAAACAAATCTCTGTGGATTTATAATTGATTTACCTCTGAAATTTAAAGCAATGAACCTCATTGGTTAAGTTTTGTGCTTCATCATATTTTTATCTAATGGGTCATTAATATGTATGGGTACAGTGTCCTGATTCTTATCTCCTATGATAAGAGTCTCCAGTTCACAGCTAAATATCCAAAACAACTTGACATGTAACATCACTTCTCTGGTTTGCCCATCTGTAGTTTAGTAAGACAATAAGAGATTGCATTGTCTATTCATTTCTACTCCTTCAACAGATATTTTGCAGACCTTGGTCATGCACACCTCCAGTTAGTTCCCAGAATGACCCTTCAATGAGTCTTGTTTTGCCAATCTGGCAACAAACTAATGACTTATAATTATGCCAATTCAGTGTCCCAGTCATGGGGGATCTGGAAGTCTGGATGCCTCTCTCTAAGTCCTCACTTTATAAAAAGACCTCTGAGTCTACTTTCCACTTTAGTAGAACTGATGACTGCATTATATTTTCATGAATCAATTTTCTACCTCCTTCAAATTGAAGAAAGTATCTTGTCATAGCATAAATTAGCATACTCAGAAACACCAACAACTTCCTCTGGAAGCTGACCAGATTATACAAAGAAGTTGTTCCTGATCTAAAATATCTATTGTCCAACTGAACAATTGTATATGTTTCCTGAATCTTATTGATCCTTAGGACTTCATTTAGGAAGTTGGCCAGGTAGCCAGCAGAGTAGATAATGTCAGTTCCTATAAAGGGCAGATTAGAATTAGAGAATTGTATAGGATTATCATTTCTAAAATATGTAAAAGTGTAATTTTGTCTACAAAATTTGTCTTTTGTCTCTCAAACCCAGATAGTCAAAAAATTTACAGTTTTGCATGTGTAACTTCCACCTATTAGAGGTAACCCTAAAAATTTTTAATTGTGACAGTCCAACTGATAAAGATTTTTCAAAATGCCAGGCTAAGATTTTAGTGGACACTATCCAAGAGACCAGAAAAACCAATGTAGATCAGGACCCCAACCTGAGGGGTTGTCCCAAAGAGACAATTAAGACCTATTTTATCCAATTATAAAGTTTTTTTTTACACTCTGATTTATTCAAAGGCCAATTTACAAGGTTTAGCTCTCAATCGAATAGTTTTTTTTTTTAAAAAAGAACATAATTTTGTGTTTGTTTTGTGTATGTACACCATGTATTGTCAGTCAACGTGTACTGTCATGTCTACATATGTTTGGTACCAAAATTGGCATATGAGCTCATAAATTAAAATTTAAAAAATAGATACAAATACCTTTGGTTCACATGATTTAAAAATTCAATTTAAATTGGGTAAACAAATAAAATAAAGATGTTCTTAAAGCTTACTAACTCACAAGATTTACTAGGTGGTTAAACAGTTGTTAATAAAATATTAATGTCTATGAAATGTTTAATATCCATTGTTTCTAGGATTTTTCTCTTCAACAGGAAAAAATGACTAATGCTGTTAAATGCACTCATCTGATACCTTAGTTTTTAAAAATAAGTAAATTATATTTGACATATATGGGACTGATCATAAATATAATAAATCTACAGAGTTAAAATGTTATTAAATATAACAAAGTACTCTTAACTTCTTAAATCCATAGGGTAATATATTTAAACATAATTGGTCCTTTTATTTTTTTAAGAGAGAGAGAGAGAGAGAGAATTTTTCTTAATATTTATTTTTTAGTTTTTCGGCAGACACAACATCTTTGTTTGTATGTGGTGCTGAGGATCGAACCCAGGCCGCACGCATGCCAGGCGAGCACGCTACCGCTTGAGCCACATCCCCAGCCCGGCGCTTTTATTTAAAAAAGGGTTTAAGATTACTTTGTGTCCTTACTAAAAGCAGTGTTACTAAGAGTTAAAAGTACCAACAGGCATAATTCTATGTACAAAGAAACCAAAGGTTTCAAGTACATTTCAATTAAATTACTATAAATAGCATAAAATAGTTTATTTTATTAAAATAAAAAAATTCTCTAAATTTGAAAATTCATAAGTGTTATCTCAGAGTGTAAACAACAAATGTGTCTAATTCAGTAATATAAAGGTCTATATAAATAAAGGGTCTATTTTAAAAGATTTGAATGTAACTAAATTGGTTACAAATAAGAAACACAAGCAGTTAAAGCTATTTAAGGTTTTTCCCTAATGTAAATATTAATATAATGATATAAACCAAAATTTTTATCTCTATGTTAAAATGACAAGGATATCTTAAAACATTAATTCACTTCTAACATTTTGTTTGGTAAGTTTTATGCTCTAGAACTAGTCTTAAAGAAATTCAGGTTTGTACAATTCTGGTTAAACAGCAACTGTTATTTCTGAGTATTGTACTACATTACAGAGTCTACATTTTTCTTTAAAATCTAAACCTGTTTAATATAAAGATATCAATATAGGGGGCTGGGGATGCAGCTCAGTTGATAGAATGCTTACCTTTCATGCACAAGGACCTGGATTTAATCTCTAGCAACACACACACACACACACACACACACACACATATACACCAAAAAAAATTCAATGTAATTATGGTATTATTACTCTTATTTATATATTAAATATGTTCATATCTTTCAGGTATACAAATATTTAAAAGTAAAAAGTTTAAAGGAGCATTTTAATCAAGCTGGTGTTCTCCAAACTAGAGTTGTCTGCAATGGTAATTTTAGACTTATAAAGATGGCAAATTTTATTGGGGATTTACTTATATTACTTGATGTTTTCTAACCAAACCTAAACCTTATGTTACACTGATGATAAAAATGTAAATGTATTTATAAAAGATAATGAGAGCTTGATCTATTTAAAGGTTAATATTATAAAAACATTTTGCCACCTTTTCCACACAAGAGAGAAGAGTTGGGGGCTCTCAGCCTTTATTTGGTTCATGTTTTAGATTTAATGTTGTGTTTTGTTAGCTAACATCCATATACACTCAAGAAAAATATATGTAAACTTTATTAAATGATATCAAAAAAAGACACAAAAGTCAGCTTCAGATCTATGACACTTAATCTAGGATTTGTAGGATGTCATGCCTTACCTTAGATAAGACTCTACCTTTCACCTTACTACATGTTAGAATGACTCCAAAGTAGGCCATATTTTTGTTATAAATATTACTATGATCTCAAACAGGAGGTATAATGTATAACTCAGCCAAATTCAAGATAGCTACTACACAAACTATATATGTTTTTACTCTTGTTAATTTCACATTGTATTTTCCATACAACTGTTGCCTGTTAATGTTTTGCAGAGATACTGCTTCAAGAACACACAATTAGGGGCTGGGGATGTGGCTCAAGCGGTAGCACGCTCGCCTGGCATGCGTGCAGCCCAGGTTCTATCCTCAGCACCACATACAAACAAAAATGTTGTGTCCGCAGAAAACTAAAAAAAAAAAATATTAAAAATTCTTTCTCTCTCTCTCTCTCTCTCTCAAAAAAAAAAGCACACACAATTAATTTGAGATATTAAGCCATCAAGTATAAATAAATAGTAAATAAAGGGGGCGAAAATAACTATGAAGTTATACATTAAACTTAAAGCCCAATACTCTTAGTTTAAGACTAGTAATACTGCTTTGCAAGATGTTTAAGACCAAAGCTTAAAAATAAAAATAAAGGGTCCAAGAAAACCAATATGTGGCTCTTACCCTCTGAGTAAGCTTAAACCCAGGGAACAGGGGGAAGAGCTTTGGAACTCTGGGTCACAAGACCTCTGAATCAGGGAGTCTACTGGGACTCTAAAAAAGAAAGCCAATAAGTGTACATACTGAAAAATAGGAGGGTCATCATAAAGGGGAGACATTCCTGATGCTTCCAATGAAGCCATGTGGTCAGCAAGACCTAGAGCCGTATTAAAGCAGATGACACTGGTGGGGCTAAAAGACTGCTCACAAGTTTCCCAAAAGTGTACCCAAGGGGATTCAGTTGACTCTTAACAACAAATGAGAACAAAGCCAATTTGACCATCTTAAACACATAGCAAAAACAGTTAAACCAAACACAGCCTTTTCTGGGCATTAAAAATATATATATATTTATTTTAATGTAACTTAAGATGTACATGTGTGTTAGCCCCCCAGAAATATGTAAGACTGGAGGCAAAAAAAAGAAATTCTTAGAGAGGAGTGCATGATAACTATCAAGAGAAACTTCTAGAGTCAGAAGTTTTTAGTCATTTTAAGGCCTAAAGATCTTCCTAACATCCTACATAGCTTAATCAATGTTTGCTAGTATGATTATGTATCCCTAAGTAACTTAGCTAAATGTTGTCTTTACACTCCTAATAACTCTGACAATGTTAAAGGTTTACATTCCCAAATAAAGGCCTCATTAGACTTCATTAGGTCTTATTAAGGAGACAACCTCTCAGTTCTCCCACCTCCTAGTGAGAGCTTATTGATTTCTATTATCTTCATGATATCCATTAGCATGTTTCAGATGCTGCAACAATTAATCTCATTTCAGTGATCATGTCTTTTTGTTTCTCTCATAGAAACACCTACCCCCAGGTGAATTTACGACCTGTTCCTCCTGTACCAGACTTTTACCATGGACCTCTCAACTAAACCAATTTCCAAAAAGGGACTCCAAACTGCTTGCTTCACTCCATGTCACCCCCTTTCAGCTTTAAGCAGCAAGAGTGGTCAACGCCCTTTTCCTTATAGCAATAGGAAGTCCCGAAAATTAGAGGAAAAAATAAGAGATAGATAGATAATTGGGTTGAATTGCAAAATGGAGGCTAGTTTGAGTTAAAAAAAAAAGTTAATCCCATTTTTTCTCTTGCTTAGACTATGTTATAAGGACTGAGCTGTTAAAAGCAACACATTTTATCAGTTGAGTTAATGTATATGCATGGCCATTATAACTCCTTACCTAATTTCAAAAATAAATCGAGGGCTTCATTGTTTCTAGAAAAGGGGGAAATGTTATGGGCCAGTCTATATGGGCAATGACCAACAGACTCCATTTTACCCTGCTTGTCTTCACTTACTAATCAGTAAATCTTATCAGGAGATTAATTCACATGTTATGTTAGGGCTGTCATAACCCAATCACATCTCTTCTACATTCTCATAAATTTTGTCACAAATGAGTTTTCTGGGGTACAACTAATATTGAAATCATAACAATCTGTCTCTGGCCTTCCAAAGCTCATTCTCGTCTCATGCTGCAAAATACATTTAGTCCATTTCCAAGAGTCCCCATAGTCTCAACAGTTCAAGCATTACCAGAAGTCCAAGTCCAAAATCTCTTCTGAGATTCCAGGCTTTACTGTTAATTTTTCTCCCATTCTTCCCCAAAGACACCAAACGTCTTGACCAGGGTAACTGTGCATGGGTGAAAAGTCAGTGATAAAGACCTTTATGGGACAGCTAGATACAGTCTCTTACTTGATATTGATTCTGGGAGATCAAACTTGTTATTTTAGCTGTCCTGTAAAAAAAAGGGGGAACTTGTGAATGTCAGCTGACCAATGGAGTTTTGGCCAAGGTCCATCTCACAGTGGATCCAGTGGGCCCCTTTATTCACCCTGTGGTTATTTCCCAGTCCAGAACCAAAGGCCTGGAAACTCCCTGAAGTGTCACTAGGCAGAAACTGCTTTGTAAGCATGAAGGACCTGGAGTCTGGTGTCCTCATGCCATCACAGTAGCAATCACCAGTCCATCCAAGAAGTAGCAAGCTTGCGTCGACTGTGCTTTGCTGTGCTTCCCACTTGTGTTCCATCTAAGACTCCAGCCTATGGGGTTGTTCCACTCAAGGCTCCAACCTCTTAGTATGGGTCTCCAATTCAGTTTGCTGTCCCACAGAGCCAATTATTGCTAGGAACAGTCTCACGGAGACACCCAGAATCCTTTTAAACTTAGGCATCTCTTAATCCAATCCAGCTGACAATTCAGATTAGCCATTAGAAACACTAATTAAAAAAAAAAAAACTTTCAACATTAAAGAAAATAATATATATTAACAATGGAACATTATTAAGATGCAAAAGGAATGAAATTTTGTCTTTTGCCCCACTCTGTTTTGTACTGCTAGTCATTAAGTGAAATAAACTGGCTGAAGGACAGATATGATATATTATCACACATTTGTGGAAATTAAAAAGTTGATCTTGTAGATAAACAGGGTAAATTGGTAAAAATAGACTGGGAAGAACAGTGGGGAGTAGAGAGAAGGAGAAGTGAGAGAAGGGCACAAACACAGGAGGAGGATGAATAGTTTCTGGTTTTCTCTACTCAGTAGGGTAAGTGCTGGCTACAGTGACAGATGGCATGTTTAAAAATGTCTAGAAGAGGATGAAGCTTCCTAACACTCTGGACAGATTAATGTTTGAGTGGTTGAAAGAGTTTATTGCCCCGATTTGCTCATCATGTCTTATGTAAATGTATCAGATTATCCTATAGGATCCCAGAAGCATATTGACATTATGTCTCAATTATAATAATGACGATATTATTAATAATAATAATTTTAAAAAGTTAACCCCAGCAAGACCAAGCTTATGCTGATGAGCTCCTGAACTGACTCTGTCTAAGCTCCCACAGCCACTTTTAAAGGGCCCATGAAGCGATGAGCAAGGGGCTGGAGGGAGAGCTGGTATACCCTTTATCTATAATACCCACATCAACCACCTTAATAATGAGCAGCTACCATCTCTACCAACAGAAAAAGATTCTCAATCACACATCAGGGTTTGTTTTTTTTTAATTTTATATTGGTTTAAAAGGTATGATTAAATTTCATACAACCACACTTTTCTTTTAACAAAATTGTATACATGCTTATAAGGCTGGTCTAGCTGAGAAAAAAAGAAAATGGAAAGGGAAGACAACAGAAGAAATCATGCCCTTGGAGAAGATGATGGTGCACTTAGGCTAGAAAAGGGCCACTTCCCGCACTGTCACTGGAGAGAAGGCTGAGGTTGTGGGTCCAAAGAGAAGGAAGCCAATCCATTTAATGGCAGTAGATTTGAACTCTGACCATATTTTCTTACCAAATTCATTCCTTTCCACGTTATGGCAAGGGAATGTGGATGGGTGTTGGAGTTTGGAAAAGGCATGAACTACTAGATTTTATAGTGAGAATATTTTGGGACATTCCAAAATGACCAGTATGATATTTGTGTTCATAAATTCAAACTAAGATTTGTTGTCATAGCTTGCACCTTTCTTCAGCCATGTTTTGTTGTTCTGTGTGAATTGTGCAGCGAGGGAAACAGGCTGAAGCGGGGGGTGGGGTGGTTAAGGTGAACTGGAGTTCTTCAGCAGGGGCAGGGGGCACCACTCTGCACATGAGGAGGCAGAAGGTACTTGCAAAAGATGAGCAAAAATAATATTAAAAAATATGTATAAGATGCACTCCTTATTTATTAAGTACAATGTCATAAATAAATGTTGCCATCATATGATATATTAATAGACTATGGGACAAATCAAGTACCCAAGATATCTTGAATGCACACCTCTCTGTTTTATCAGTCTCTGGAGTTAATAAGATAGTAATAGACCCTCACGTCTCTCCAGCTCACCTCTGTAGCTGATACTCTGCAAATATTTGGCATGCATAATTCCACTTAGTTCTCAGAATGTCCTTAAAATTAGTTTTGTTTTAGTGATTTGTCAATAAACTAATATTTTAAATGTTTATCACAACTCAGTCTCCTAGTCAGCAGTGGATCTTGTAGTATAGATTTATTTACCTGAATCTTAAACTTTATTTTTATCATAATTTATTTAAATCAAAATTTTCATGTTAGTAGAATTTCTGGCTGTGTTATTATTATCACAAAACCATGATCTACCTTTGTTCAAATAGAACAATTTATTTGTCTTAGCATAAATTAACTTAGTCACAATCTTCAACAATTTCCTCTGAAAACTAAGCAGACTATAGAAGGTATTTGTTCCTGCTACTAGTGTAGCTATCATCAAGCAGAAGACTAATAAGTGATTCCTACGTGTGGTTGAAACTTCTGTCTCAAAGGGATTCAAATCACCATTACCTAACACTTAAAGCTCTCCATCCTGTTCTGGAATAGCTGGGTATCTCCCTCCTGAGACTAATTCTGGGCATCAGGCCAGAGCTGCAGAGCTGAGCAGGTTGGTGAATTTGCTCTAAATTTGAACTGAGTTTATCTCCAAGTCAGTAAATACAGGTGAAATGGCCAAGGCTTCTGTCCCTTGGGCTTGGACATTGGGGATAAATTAGAGGAGAAAGAGGACATGCAAGGCTTGCTGCAGGAAGTATCTACACCATGTGCAACAGCTCATCTTTCTGTTCCTCTTGTAGGCCCCGCCCCAAGGAAGTGAGGAATGTTTTACTGTTTCCACTTGAACAAGGTAACAGCAAAGGAAGACATATGAACAAAACAATAAACTAGGGGACAATGCACAAGGTGAAAGAAAGGCTTTGTGATTTCAGCATAAACATGATGGCTAAAGGAGGGAGCAGTGAATGCTCATTCAGCCTCACTGCTCCCTTCTTTAGCCATCATGTTTATGCTGAAATCACAAAGGATTCCTTTCTGCTCATCAGCAAACCTAGTTTACCAATCATGGCAGACTGAATAAAGATTGGTGTTTAAACATTTTGAAGAATTAAATAAACTGTAAGCAGAAATATGTAATTACAAACTCACTTCTCTCAAAATACAAACTCAAGGTCTGAGATTGTGGGTCAGTGGCAGAGTGCTTCCCTCACACATATTATGCACTGGTTTTGATCCTCAGCACCACCTAAAAATAAATAAATAAAATAAAGGCATTGTGTCCATCTACAACTTAAAAAAATACAAACTCAAGAGCTCCAAATGGGGTGATACAAAAAGATATTTTTATGCTGGAGTGTTGATTTGTGTTGGCTTTAACTAATGGAGATCTTTTGGAGATCTGTTTTTTTCTCTCCAAAGAAAACACTTTCTACTGTGTAGTGGCATCCCCTTTCTTCATAGAAAATTTTAACTGGGTTTCTCCAGAAATCATCACCATGGCTGATTGTCAACAAAAGAGTCTCTACAAAAGAATTCAGTGTAGATAAACTTCCTATTTTTGTTGTGCCCTATTTTACTTGGCCACTACCCTGGAAGAAATTGGCACTCCAGATGCTGGACACCCCCTTACTAGTTTTTCACAAACATTTATCCAGTACAGTAGTTTGTTGAAAAGTGTAAACAAGGCCTTTAACCTTGAGCTGGGCTTCACAGAGATTACTACATTTCTAAGAAAGTTACCAATTGGGTTCCAAGGTAACAGCTGGCAGGGGAGGAAAGAAAGGGGAGAAGCAGCTCTTCCCTTCTCAGGTGTTGTTCTTGAAGGGTTAACTTGCCCAGAACAGTAAAAGAAAAAGCTGCTTTATGTGAACTTCTGCACACTGTGAACTTCTGAGACCCTCCCCTTACATGCTGGGTATAAAACTCTGAAACTACCTGAACTCAGGGTTCAGGGGATTGATTGATTGAGTAGAGCAAAAGCTGTGCCCTCTGAACCTGGCTTCAGCCAAATAAAAATGTTTCCTGCTATCTTTGCTGCCTTGCCTCATCTATCCCTACAACAACTGCACAAAGACTAAGTCATTACATGACAGATTGGAAAACCTAAGAGTAAACATGAAAGTAAAATGAAGTGCTGGGTATGGTGGTGCCTGCCTGTAAACCCATTGTCTCTGGAGCCTGAGGCTAGAGGATTGCAAATTCAAAGCCAACCTAGGCAATTTATTGAGGCCCTCAGCAACTCAGCCAGATATTGTCTCAAAATAAAAAAAAATAAATAAAAAGTTCTGGGAATGTACTCAATGTTTAAGCACCTCTGGGTTCATCCCCAATACCAAAAAATAAAAAGTTAAATGAAGTGATGTGAACTTTAAAATCCCACAGTGTGATGCTCTCCAGGATTATAGGATTATAGGACTGTCTACAAAAGAGTTCAATGTAGATAAACTTCCTATTTTTGTTGTGCCCTATTTTACTTGGCCACTACCCTGGAAGAAATTGGCACTCCAGTTGCTGGCCACCCCCTTACTAGTTTTTAACAAACTAGTAATTAATCTTAATTGGGATAATGCAGTTCCCTGGGTTTGAGTCTCCTCCATGCTTGAGGTATGGGAGGAAGAGGGAAGATGGACACCCCTTCAGGCCCTGCTATGTGCTGGACACACACAGCTCTCTTACTCCTTCTCCACAGCTCTCACCTGAGGTTGCTGAGACTGAGTTAGCAGAGGCTCAACTATTTGCTCATTGTTTTTGAGATGACTGTCTGTAATACTTTTAAAAGTGTGCATTACTTGTAAACATTGTAACATAAACTTGTGTTTCTACTCTTGCTTCACTTACATGTGCTAGGACCTGTCAAATGAGGTTTTGTTTGTCTGTTTGGGTTTTTTTTTTTTTTTTACTACATCATTGAACATTGTTTTTTAGGACGATTAAAGGAGACATTAATCTTTGACACAACATGTAGCCACAGAAACAATATTCTCCAAGTTATAATGTAACTAAAGGGTGGTGTTTTATGTAATTCTGGGGCATGAAAATAAGTCTCATCTCTGATTTCAAAAACTTGCTTATCATCAATAAAAACAGACCCTCAGGACAAATTCCATTGTCCCAGATTATACCACCTTCAAATCCAAGATATTAGGACACTCAAAGTAAATGTTTTTTTATCCATTACCTGAAAAGAGAAAAGTTTTCAATTTTGGAAAATGATAAACCCATCCTAATTCCATCTTCAGATTGAGATCCATCTCATCACAAAGTCATAAAAAGTTCATTTCTGTTTTACCATAAAATACTAGGATTTATATTTGTCCTGATCATAATCTGATTTTTAAACTTTTTTGGAAATCCTGCCTATGCTCTGAACTCACCCATGCCTGGCTCTTCTTGAGCAGATAACAACCCTCCCTAAAACCTTAGTGGCCCCTCATAAATTCTGATGTTGGAATCTCAATTCACTCCCTACCTTGAAATGTTAAGCCATGTAGAGCTTTAACCTGCTATCTTCCCTTGTATTACACTTGCCAGAAACAAGTTAGCTGTAAATTTCCCAAGACAGTTGTCTTTGTAAATTTTGGTTGTAAAAAACCCTACACCCTTAGATTGGCTTGACTTTTGTGTGAGACAGTTGCCGGCCAGCCAGCTCTCTTGTGTACACAATGTATGCTTGCTTTAATTTTGTTTAAAATTGGAGCCAGTGGCCTTTTCTTTGTGTCACTGGTTCAAAAGAAAAATAATTATTGCAGTAATTATCATTAAAAAATTTTATAACACTGAATTATAATCTCATAGCAGAGAATATAATTGTCAACAGAGGCTCTCTTCAAAATGGCTGCTTCGTGGAAGTCATAAACTTATAGGAGACTGTGTGTTCAGGGAGTGGCACTTCCAGGCCTGCTGGCTCCTTTCTTACTCTGAAATTAAAACTGGACTAAATAAAGGAGAAAGTGCCCTAGTTTCTGGGCTATGCATGGTAAACACTAATTTATAAAATGTTCTAGTCAGATTTTGTTAGTTTGGTCTATATTACTAATTTACTTTGGAGGCTAATACTCGGTTCAGTTAATCATCAGATCTGCTGAAAGCCTATTATTTAATAGCTCCTGAGCCAGTGAACAGAGACAGAATTCAATGGGTCCCACCTTGTCCCTAAAATACACCCAGCTGTACTGAGGTGCCCAGGCCTCAGGGGTCCCTAGCATACTTGGGTTCCTATGCTAAACCCAGGGTAGGCACAGCTGTCCTCATTGCCCACTGCCCAGTCTCTGCCCTGGGCTCCTCCTCACACCTCTCTCCTCAACCAAAGCCTGCTGTGTGAGCTCCAGACGATGACATGACCCCATGCCACACCCATTGGCCTCTCACCTGGTCCAGGGCAGAGTCTGAGTCCTCATCCCTCCCTTCATAATTGCCCTGAAGTCTGAAGCTTCCAGAGCCCTCTTGTCTCTGCTGCTGCCCTGATGATCCAGGCGGGCTCCCTCCAGGGCTGGTCCTGCTCTTTGGTCTGTGCAGAGTGGTCCAGAGCCTGAGGGCCCCAACAGCACCACCTCGGAGTGGCTTCTTCAATGCTGCTGCCCACATCTCCCTCTGTCCTTTGTTCCTGCTCGATTCCTCTTTCCCATATGAACTACTGTGTATCCACACTCTAAATTTTAACTCCAGGTCATGGAATCTCATGTGTTGTAGCCACAGAAGCCAGTCCACCGCTGGCAGCATGACCATTAGGCAGGAACCCTGAGCACTTACTGAATGGATGAGTGGATCTCAGTGCTGGTGATCTTGTGTTCATCTTTTCTGTGAGTCATGAGTGTTTGTTGCTGTCAGTGGTGGAAGCAGAGGAGCCTGGATCTTGTCTGTCTTTCTGCCCAGTGGCTCTGTCTGTGCTCAGCTGGGTTCCTGGTCACACACTTGTCATGCTTAGTATGTTCCTACCAGACAACTCCAAAATACATTCCCATTTTTTTTTATCATAAGCTCTCCATCACAAACTTATTCATGTTACTCACAGTAGTAGAAAGTAGGAGTTGATTTCAAGTTACTAAATATGAATAATAAAAATGCAATCTTAATTGTTGTTTATTTCTGTTAAAAATCAATAATCCAGGTTAACTACTCAAACTAATATGTGGGATAGAATGTGGCCTCAGTATTTCTTTAGGATAGAAGGGCACAAATGTATAAACCAGATAATCATACTGACACTGAAGAAGTCAAACACATATTTTGGAAATATAATAAATGTCAGAATCCGAATATGTGCATAGATGAGAGAATAAATGAGAGAAAAAAAACAATAGCCAGAAAGGAAACACCTGTGTAAGCTACATTCAGGAAGCCACCTCTGCTCAGGTTCCTTCCTAGGTGAACAGCTCAGCAGCAGAGTCAGCTCCTGCCTGCAGCTTGTAAACTAAACTGCAGGACAGGGAGGGAAACAAGCATCCTATGATCCATGCACCTTGACCAGGTCTGAAGCTTGTAATTAGGCACAATCTCTTAGAGAACAGTAAAAATTACACAAATTGCATTGGATAACTTACAGCATACACAGTAAATCATTCACCAGTTATGAAATGTGATATCATGGAATGATTAGAAATGTGATGTCAAAGTGTGTTCCCAGATATGCCTGTATTTGAAAATTTATTCTTTACATCCACGAATTCTACTTAAAACATGGGAAATAAAAACCTTAATGACTAAATTCATATTAAAGTAAATGTGGTAATGTGAAGAAAACTTCATTTAAGTTATCTTCAAATTTCACCTATACACAGAAGAAAGTGTGTCTGTGTTTCCATTATCAACACCCATGTTCTAGTTCTAGCTTGCCATTGTGAAAATAGAATAAAAACCTTGTAAATGATTTAGTCCAGTCAACTTTATCATATGTAATTTACTTAGAAAAAGAAAATGAAAATGTACTGAAAACCTATGTTTGATAAAAAAATATTATGTTATCCATAAATGGAAACCTCATTAGAAGACGATGTCCAAAGAAAATGTTATAATTAGGGTGAAGCTTATAGGTCACATGATACCTTTTCAGTTCAAGAACAATGCTTTGGATGGTGACCCACCTTTAGGACCAGCAGAGAAGCTTCTGTTTAGGAGGTGAGCAGCACAGCACCTGGGAGAAGACTTTCGCTTACTCAGCTGCAGTAGTACCAGTGGGGAGGGAAAATGAGAAACCAAAGATGTGAAAGGTAAGGTCATGAAGTACATAGTGTCAAGGACAAGAAATTTTCTGAGCCAAACAGGCCATATCTGTGGTAAAAATGCAGTGTTAAGTTGAGGTGGTGGGAATGCAGGGATCCTTGCTTCCTCAGGTGCAAAGACTCCTTCATAGTCCTGAGGAATGCTCCTGCCCAGCAGTGTTGAGGAAGGACTCCCCCAGTTATTTCATTATATTTGAAGTTGAGATGGGGACCAGAGAGAACTAGGAAAGTAATACTCAATTCAAATATTAAAATCAATTGATAGTTTTCCCCATATTTGTTGGACATTTGTGTTTCTTCTTTTCAAAAGTGTCTGTTTTATTCATTTGCTCATTTATTAATTGAGCTATTTTACTTTTTGCCAAAAAAAATTTGTGAGTTATTTATGTATTCTAGATATTAAGCTTCTTTCAGAAGAGTACCTAGCAAAGATTTTCTCCCATTCTGTAGGCTCTGTCTTCACATTCCTTATTGTTTCCTTTTCTGTGCAGAAAGGTTTTGATTTGATGGCATGCCATTTATGGACTCTGGGCACTATTTTCTGAGCCTTAGTGGTCCTATTGAGAAGTCATTGCCTGTGCCTGTATGCTAGAGTGTTGACCCCATGTTTTCTCCTAGAAGCTTCAGTTTTGGGTCTGATTCCTAGGTCTTAGATCCATTTTGGGTTCACTTTCAAGAACTGTGAGGAATACATTTTCATTTTTCTACATATGAATAATAAGTTTTTCTATCACCAATTTTTGAAAAACCTGTCTTATTTCCAATGTATGTTTTTGGCACCTTTGTCAGGGATTGAATGACTATAGGTGTCTGTCTTTGTCTCTGTGTCCTCTATTCTGTATCATTAACAATTAGAAAAATGCAAATCAAAACTACACTGAGATCTTTTACATCATGCCACTCAGAATTACAGTCATCAAGAATATAAATAATAATAAATGATAGAGAAGATGTGGCAGAAAAGGAAAATGTTCATATTTGGGGGATTATAAATTAGTAAAACACAATGGAAATCAGTATGGAGGTTCCTCAAAAGGGTAGGCATGGAACTACACCATATGACTCAGCTGTGCCACTCCTTGGTATTTAGCTTGAAAAATTAAAGTCATTATACTACTAAGATACATGCATACCCAAGTTTATGGCAGCACAATTCACAATTCTCAAACTATAGAACCAGCCTTGGTTTCCCTCAATGGGTGAATGGATAAAGAAAATGTGGTACATATACAAATAAAAATAAGCAAATAAAATATACATATACAAACAAAAAAATACTTTTATTCATCCTTAGAATAAATAACCTATGTCAATTGAAGGAAAATGGATAGCTCTGGAGACCATTATGTGAAGTGAAAAAAAAAACTGAGAAGTTCAAAAGTCATATGTTTTCTCTCATATGTGAAAGGTATAGAAGGAAAAGTAAATGAAAGACAGAGGGATGGGAATCTCATAAAAATCATAGGGAGATCCGTAGAAGAAAGGGATCAAGGGGAGAGAGGCAGAGAAGGCAGGGAGAAGTTCTAGGGAGTGATGCCAGCCATATCCTATGGCTATACTTTGTGCTTATACAAATATTTAACAACAAATGTACAACTGTACATTCTGTACAACTGTAACACACCAATTAAAATGGAGAAAGAGATAAAATCATATAAGCTACTATTACACATTTGTTATCTGAGTCATACATATACTTACATAAAAATTCATTTAACAAAAGCTCTGTAGGATTAACCATTTGTTCTAAACAAATGCTAATATACTAAATTTCCTTTATTCTCCTCTTATTTTGTCATATTTATTACTTAGTTTTTTTAAATTCATTTTTATTCAAGCAGTGCATTTTTATGGAGAAAGAGAACCAAACTTCAAATGATTTCATTTTGTTGGGGTTGTTACCCAAAACCAAACTGGCCTACTTCTCTTGCTCCTGATCATCTCTGTGTTTGTTCTCGCCTGTTTGGGGAACTCAGGAATGACTGCCCTCATCTTCTTGTACCCACGGCTCCTGACCCCCATGTACTTTCTCCTCAGCCAGCTCTCCCTCAGAGACCTGATGTACATCTCCTCCATGGTCCCCAAGATGGCCATCAACTTCCTGTCTGGACAGAAGAGCATCTCCTTCCTGGGCTCTGGTGTGCAAAGCTTCTTATTCCTGACCATGGCCAGCTCAGAAGATTTAATCCTGGCTTCCATGGCCTATGACCACTTTGTGGCCATCTGTTTTCCCCTCCACCATCCTATACATGTGAGTAAGATGATGTGTGGGAATATGATTTTATGCCCTTCATCTTCCTTACTTCAGGTCCAGGGCCATCAATCATTTCTTCTGTGAAGTTCCTGCCATGTTGCCCTTGGCCTGTGGGGACACCTGGGTCTATGACACATGGTGTTTGTGAGCACAAGCCTGTTTCTCCTTGTTCCTTTCCTTGGCATCACTGTGTCCTGTGGATGGGTCCTTTTTGCTGTCTCCCATATGCACTCAAAAGACAGAATAAGAAAGGCCTTCACCATGTGTGCCACACATTTAACTCTGGTGGCACTTTACCATACACCTTTTGTTTACACTTATCTCAGTGATACTGCCAGTTATAAGTGATGAGTTCTGCTCCTTCAGATGTTGAACTATAACATTAGAGAAGTGCACCAAGACAAGAATATAAAGCAGGGTTTACTTAAAAAGGGGGTAACAGACTTCTCCAGGAGGGAGAAGGGGGCTATAGCTGGTATCCTGGTATGGCAAGAAGTAAGGGTGTTTTTCCTTTTTGTGTGTCCTAGGCTTCCTTTGTTCTACCCTCTTCCCCCTTTTCCTTCTTGTTATGTGACTAGGCCCAGGAAATGCTTGGTGGGATGGCCAAAAGGTGGGAAGCCAGTCTGGAGGGGCCATGGAAGAGTGATCTGGACAAGAAGGACATGTAATTAGTAACTCCCTGTAGGGAGTGACAATTCCTGGGATAGGTTACCTTAGCAATAGGTTGGAGCAGGGGCAGGTTCTTGATAAGGTTGGATAAAGGGCTCTGTAGGAATTAACATTTCAATTCCTCCATCCTGTAGAATCTGACTCTTGCCTATATACCAAATTCTGGCTTCATTTTCCCCTCTAATTTTAGAAACTCCTTACTGCTGTGAGGAAAAGGGACAATGATCATCTGGCTGCTTTGAGCTGAGAGGGATGATGTGAATTGCCGCAAGCAGTTTAAAGTTTCATTTTAGAAGTCAGGTTGAATTGAAGTCTGTTTGGGGAAGAACAGTTTGTAAAGTTATTTCAGGGCAGGTGCTTCTATACGAGATAAACAAAAAGACATGAGTACTAAAATGAGATTAATACAAAATAAATGTTGCAACATCTGGAACATGTCAATGAATATCATGAAAATAATAGAAGGTCTTTCACCCAGAGGTTTGAGGGTTAGGTTTTCTCCATAACTAGACTGGAGAGGACAAGGCCTTTATTTTGGAATGTAAATCTTTAACATTATGTGTTATCAGGAATTAAAGCACAACATTTAACTTTTAATGTCACAGAGGTTTACCCTTTAAGATGTATTTAAGTTACTCAATGTCATTTAATTTTGTAAAGTCTTTCTACTTGTATGACTTCTATGTTTAGTAGAGATCCCTTTATTTCTGTTACTTAGGGCTAGATAATCATACTATCCCTAAGTAACAGAAATAAAGGGATCTATTAAGCTTACCTGTGTAGGTTAGGAATATCTATAGGCCTTAAACTAACTAAAAACTTCTGACTCTGGTAATTTCTCTTGATAGTTATCAGGCATTCTTCCTAAGAATCTCTTGTAATCTTTTGTAGCTTCCAGTTTTACTTATTCTTGGGGGTAACACAAGTGTATATATCTTAAGTTACATTTAACTTTCTTTCTTTCTTTTTTTTAATGCCAAGAAATGGCTGTGTTTTGGTTTAACTGTTTTTGCTAGGTATTTAAAATCATGCTGGTCAAAATTTACTTCCTACCTACTGTTAAGAGTCAGGTGAGTTTCCATGGGAGTCACTATTGTGAATCTTGAGAGCAGCTTCTTATCTCTGTTAGTGCCATTTGTGCTAGAATGGTTCACATTCTTGCTGACCATGTGAGTTCTCTTGGAAGTATCATAGATGTCTACCTTCTCCAATGACCCTCGTCCTCTTCATAGCAAGTGCACCAATTGGCTTTTTGTTCTCCAGTGGTCACATTAATCTCCCTGATCAGGAGGTTGTGTGGCCCAGAGTTGCAAAGCTCTTCAGAGAAGTTCCCTTGTTCCCTGGATTCAGACTGATTTAGAGTACAAGAGCCAAATATTGGATTTCTTGGCCCTTTTAATTTAACTCTAATTTTTAAGTCCTCATCTTAAAGATCCAGCAAGTCAGTTTCACCCATCTTAAAGTAAGAGTACTGGGCTTTAACTTCAATGTCTATAATCTTACAGTCATTGACCCCTTTTATTAATTGGGGTCTGTATTTTCCTATGTGTCCTGAAGGTGTGGTTTATTATCTTAAATTAATCCAGGTTGTGTGTTCTTGAAGCAATACCTCTGCAAAATATTAAAAGGCAACAGTTACATCATTTATAAAGAGAATGCAAAATGAAATTAACAAATGTAAAAACATATTTAGATCATATAATAGCTATCTTGAATTTTTGCTGAGTTATACATTATATCCTTTTTAGGTCAATTTGAGGTGGCTAAGGGAACAAAAGCATCAGGCAAACTGTGTGTGTGAAAGAACAAGCAATCAGGTGCCAATAGACACGCAGTGATCATGCCTCATATAACCATCTGTCAATCAGCGGGGTCTCCTGATCAACCCTGGAAGGACACAGATTTCAGCAAGATTCCTTAACCAACCCCAGGAGGACAAGGGACTTGAACAACCTCCCTTTCCTGTCCCAATTCCTCCCTTCCTGCCCTACACTCAATAAAATTCCAATCTGGCTGAGCCTGGGCATGAGTCCCCCAGACCTGCTCTGTTGGACTGGAGGGTCTTGCCCAGGAGTGAATATCAATAAAACCTTGTTCAGCTGCCTTTAATCTGCTTCATTTTGATCACCAGTGCCTGACCTTACAATCCCCTGTTTGAGACCACAGTAATTCTTACAACAAAAATCAATCCTTTTAACACAATTTCAATTAACTGAAGTGTGGCCGACTTTGGAGTCATTCTGCTGTGTAATAAGGTGGGTGGGCAGAGCCTTATCTCAGGTAAGGTGGGCTCTTCATAAATCTTAAGTGTTGTAGTTTTGAAGCTGATTTTTGCTTCTTAAATATCATTTTATAAAGTTTACATATATTGTTTTTTGAGTCTACATGAATTTTAGCTAGAAAAATATATTACATTTAAAAGGTAAATTAAAGAAAAGCTGAGAGCTTTTAACCTTTTTTGTAGAGAAGTAGCAAAATGCTTTTATGTTTAACAATATTAACCTTTAAATTGATTAGGCTCTAATTTGCTTCAAAATATATTGAAATTTTACACCAGTGTAAGAGTTAACATAAAACTTTATGCATCTTATTGATAACAAGTCCAGTTATAGATCAGTAAGCCATATAAATAAATCCCCAATAAAATTTGTAATCCTTATAAGTCTAAAATTACCATACAACTTTAATTTGGAGAACACCAGCTTGATTATATATATATATATTCAATTCTTCTACATTAAACACTTGTATATCTGGAAGATATGAACACAGTTAATATACAAAGAGGAGTAATAGCACTACAATTACATTGATGTTTTTATATTAACCAAGTTAACTTTTTAAAAAAAATCTAGACTTTGTAAAAGTGCAATATTCCAAAATAACAATTGTTTAACCAGAGTTGTATGAATCTTAATTTCTTTAAAACTTTATGTTCTAAAAAATAGAACTTAACAGACACCATGCTAGTAAATTAATGTTTTAAGAAATTTCTTGTCACTTTAACATATAGATTAATCTTTAGTTTGTATCAATATATCAACATTTGACCTTAGGGAAAAAACTTAAATAGGTTTGAATGATTGTTCCATATATGTAAATAACCAACTTAGTATCATACAAACTTGTTGAAATTTGCTCTTTATTTACAAGATGTTCTTTATCACTTACTTAGACTCTTTTTGTTTATTTCATCAAATGATGATTTTCTTACCCCCAAACACCTACTTTTCCTTCTATTGAATATAGTTTTCATATCTAGAACCTTTTAATTTCTCTTTCCCATCTGTTAACCTCCTTTTCTGTTCACAATTTGAAAAATTCCTTGTAAATTTCTGAATTTAGACTCCATTTTAATGAGAAGAAATACTTTATGTTATTTACAGTACTCTAATTAAAAACACAGTTGAAATTTTAGGGTCCCTTTTGTATACAGAATCACAACTGTTTACCATGTTATGAAAATATATGCAATTCCCTTAAATAGAATTATATCTGTTGGGACTTTAAACTGTTAGTAATCTTGTTTTCAGTGATGACAAAGCAATTTTAAACTCTTTTTTTATTGTTCAATTTGTAAAAACACCAATAATGCTACTCAGGGGAATTTAAGGAGTTAAGAGTACTTGATGTTATAATTCAACAGTTGACATTTTAACCTTGTAAATTAATCAGATGTCTAACAAACACATTTATGAGAAATCCTAACTCAAAATTAACTTACTTATTTTTACCAAAATATCAGACAAGTGTATTGATCAGTATTAGCCATCTCTCCCTTGTTGAAGAAAAGTCCCAGAAACAATGGATATTTAACTTTTATAAATATCAACATTTTATTAGTTCCTTGAACAACTAGAGAGACTTGTGGTTAAGTAATTTCAAAGATATCTTTACTTTTATTTGTTTACCCAATCTAAACTGAACCTTCTTAAATCATGTGAATTAAGGTATTTGGATCCTTTTTATAAATTTATGAGCACTCCTTATCTATCTATTCATAATGTATGGATGCACACACATGTGGACAGACAACACAATACACAGTATGCACACACACCAAAAGTGAAAGCCTTGTAGTTTCCCCAGGTGAATACTCCCTTGTGATGTTATAGATGTTTAAATAAATAAATACATAAATTTTAAAAACCTCTTTGGTTGAATAAAAAATAGGACTGATCACAAAAACTCTAATTTTAGGTTTGTAGAATCAAAATTATGAGCTAAAAAATACAGAATCTAAGAAAAATTAAGACTCCTACCTAAAAAAAAAAAAAGACACGGCTGGTAACTATTTTATTAAATTACTGTACAATTAACCTTTTGGTTTAGTCTAGTAAAAGTTCAGGTAAAAGACACTTTTTCCTTTTTCCCCCCTTGGGCCTCAGACTAGGCTCCTACTAAACCTGCAGTCTTCTTCCATTTACATTTCAATGTAAGTCCTGGCTAAGACCTGGAAAGAGCTCAGGAAAACCACTATTCTGAGCAGAAACCTCATGTCCAAGGCATTTTAACCATTTTTGCTAGTTGGTAACCCACAGGTCTGGATGTCAAAAATGATGATACCTTATTTTCCATTATTTTTGAGACCAAAGCTACTATGTTAAGCTGCTTACTGAGATAAGCTACTGTCTGTTGAGTGGGTCCATTCTCTTGTGTGACATTCCTAGGGCTATTCCTCCTCTCTCAGTGACAAACAGGTTAAATTTTGCTTTATAGGTAAGTTGAGCACAGGGTCTTGAAGTAAGTCCCCTTTTCAATGTCTGGAAACTTTTACAATGTTTTGGTTCCCATATCAGGGCAATTGTTACTTGGTGTAGAATTCCTTTAATGAGGCTGTAAAGAGGCTTAGCCATTTCCCCATTCCCAGAAATCTAAAGCCTGTAGGATCCAGTATCCCTAGGTAGCCTCTGAGTTGCCTTGTGGTCTGGGGTAGAGGGTATTTTCCTGTGGGGTTACTCTTTCCTGTCCTAGCTTGCAGGTTCCTTGAGATAGCTATAATTCTAAAGTGGGAAACAGGTGGGTTGGTGGGGCCAGGGAGGAGTGATTCAGTCAGGAAAGGGGTGTAATTAACAACTCCCTGTATGGAGTGACAATCCCTTGGACAGGTTACCTTAGCAATAGGTTGGAGCAGAGGCAGGTTATTGATAAGAGGAGGAGGAAGGGCTCTGAAGGAATTAACATTTCAAGTTCTCCATTCTCTGGATCTGATCCTTGCTTATCTGCCTATCTAATTCTGGCTTCTTCAGGCCCAGGAGTCTTGGCTTATCAGCAGAGCATGAGAATCTAGCTGTCTTCTACACCATTATCACTCCCAATGTGCAATCACATCACCTACAGCCTGAGGGACAAGGAGGTCCTGGGGGCCACAGGAAGAGTATGTGAAGTGTTCAACCCCAGGAAGAAATGAGCATGACTGTCCCTGTGTTGAACCCTGATGCAAAGAAAAGACCACCGACTCCAATTTTAAATCAATTAAAGCAAACTTGTATTTGTGTACACAAAGAGAGCTGATCAGTGGCTGTCTCTCTTAACGTGGGCTAGAGAGCAGCCCCCAGCTCTTCAGGAAACAGGTTTTATAGCACAAAAAATTGCAAAGGGGAGGTATCTTGAGAACTTATAGTTAACAAGATTTTGACAAGCATAATACAAAAGCAGATAGCAGGTTAGTGATCTGCACGGCATGATATTTCAAAGTGGGGAATAAACTCAGATCCCAACATCAGAATTTATGAGGTGCTGCTGAGGTTTCAGAAGGGTTGTTATCTGGTCAAGGGGAGCCAGGATTTATCAATTGCCACTAAGGTTTCAGAGAGGGTTGTTATATGGGCAGGGAAAGCCAGGCATGGGAGAGTTCAAGTCATGGGCAGGAATTCCAAACAAGTTTAGAAATTGCAATAATTTATAGTAAAACAGAAATTAAATTTTCATGACTTTGTGACAAGACAGCTCCCAATCTTAAGGTGGAATTAGGCTGGGTTCATCACCTGCTTCTCTCTGTTATGTTGCTCCATGCTGACTAGCACACTCTGGAGCAGAGATGACCAAGAGAATTATGATGTGATTTCACATATGTAATTAATTTCTAGTAAGATGTTTATTAGTAAAATTAATTTAATATAGTGATCATTATAAACAAATATAAAAATAATTAATGAGTTTAATGGAATACATTAAAATCCATGTTAATATGAATGATATAGATATTAACCATAATTTATGTCATTATAAGTTATCATATATATGATATGTGCTTATATATTAGTTAATGTTCTAATATTCATACTGATGTTGATATGTTACCACATCTACATGCTTCACATAAAATTATTATTGTTGTAGACTTTGTTTTGCTTCTATTTTGTCAATTCTGTGTGTAATTCATACTAGCCCCCAAGTCCCAGCAACATGGACTATAAACTCTTCTAGTGACCCACAAACACAGTAGGCCACTGTCCAAATAATCACAGGGTTTCTGGGAGACTCAAAGTCTTCTCCTTCAGGGAGGGAGAGGGTGGGGCCTGGTGAGTCACACCTTCCACAGCCCATAGTCACAACCCTGAGAAAAACCAGCTTTTCAAGTTCAGACCCTTTCCTGCCTGGTGGACTGGACCCTCACTTATCACAGAAGCTACCACAACCCAGTCACCCTGGCAACCAAACACCAAGACCACCAAAAGAAAGCTTGATGAAGATGTCAAAGGGTGATAAACAAAATGAGGGGGCAGAAAATTGAGGCATATTCAGGGACATACTGTCCTCAGTGAGCACCTCTTCATCTCTTGGAGAAAGAGTAAAAGCGTCTTTGGCTGCTCAATTGGAACTTAGTCTTGTTTCTGCTTCCAAAATTCCAAGAAGGAAAAACAATCCAGTCTACAAGGTCAAAAATTGGTGATGTTTGTTCTTTCAGGAACATACTTTGGAAGCAGAAAGTTTGGACATTCCCAGATGCCTGGGAACAAGGAGCATGGAGTCCACTCAGAGCACCAGTGAGCTCCTTCCAAAAAGAGGAGAGTTCCCCAGGGGTCCAGGGAGCTCTTCCTGGTTCCCAGTAACCCCTCCCAGGGCTGGCTCAGCTCCAGCAGGATTCCTGGGTTTCATTCTGGGGAGGGTCTCACAGGGAGCCCCAGTTGCCCATTCACCCTCAGCCTGGCCACACCCTTAATCCTTTGCATATTCACACCTGGGTTCCCCTGAAGCCTTGCAATCCCATTCAGGGAGCTCTGGTTTGCTTCCACTACTCCCACCCTGGGGCTGGTGACTTGTGGGGTGGAAAGGAGGAAATGAGAGGTGGGGTGGGGACTGCACAGGCCAAGGAGGTATGGGAGGCACAGGGCTGAGAAGGGCTATGGTGGCAGAGGAGCCTGTGTCACCTTCTCCCACCTCCTTTCCCAGGTCTGTGATGTTGTCCTGGCTCTTCCCTAAAGGTATCTGCCCTCAGGGCAAAGGTGACCTGCCCCTAGGTCTTCAAAATGCAACCTGAGTCCCAGGAGTGAGTGTCAACTGGGGGATGAGGGAAGTGCTGACCCTCAGTCCTCCCAGGACCCCCTGAATCAGAGTGTGCCTCCCAGCTCAGGGAATGTGGGTGCACAGCAAGTGGAGGAGCCCTGGGGAGAGTCTCTACCTGTCAAAGGCTGAAGGACCTTTTTACTTTGAAAATTTGCTGTGCAGTAGGAACCTCAGAAATTGGAGTCAGAGAGGCCCTGAGTAAATCCTGGTTCTCTTCTCCTGAACAAATCTCCTGATGCAACCTCCACATCTCAAACACCAAGTGGGTACACTGGAAAGGATGCCAGTCACACTGGCCTCTCACAAGCACAGAGGTGAGATGAACTGAGCACCAGGTGGGAACCTGGCAAACACCAAGTGCTTCTCACAAGCAAAATTAAAACACAACTACAAAATCATCATGGTTCAAGATGTAAATGAGCCAAAATTCAATGTCATTGTGAAAATCTTCATGAATCCAGAGTGTTAATCCAGAAATGAATCAAGAAAATTACCAAGGACAATGAATCAGGGACAATGACCAAATTTGGGGATGAAGATATTACAGGTATAGGGCCTTCAGGGAAACTGAGGCACAGGAAAGACTCCCTTCAAAACCTGACTCTGTGATCATGTCAGAAAGGTTTCAGACATGTCAGTCAGAGTAACAGGCATGAGTTCACTGAAGGGTTAGGAAAACAAGGAAGGGGAAACTCTCAAGTGAGAGACTTTGTCCACTCAGAGGAGAGAGACAGTGTACCATTCCTGCACTCCAGTTTTATTGGGGTCCCAGAGAAGTTTCCAGAAAGTCCAGCCCAGGTCTGCCTCTTGACTTTAGATTGAAAACAGGGTGACCTCAGACTTTCAGGTTCCCACTGTCATGGCAACCCTATGTTACCTTGGCCCATGCTGACCAGGTCTAATTGCAGTCTTCACTACACATTCTTACAGGTTTATGGTTAGGAGACATTTTCCTTATCTTTCAGAATCTGGTATGGAAAAAGGGTCACAAAAGTCACTCCCTTCAAAGTGTCTTGGGTTCCTCTCATTAATGCTAATTCCTACCTGCATTTCCATGCAGATAAGAGGTAGTTTGCTGAGGAATCCACACTTTCTGTCCACTTAGGCCTGGCAGGGCTGCAGGGAAATTGCTTTTTGGTAAAGAATGCTTGTGCAGTGAGCACAGTGGGCCTATTTTATACTTATTCTCTTAAACTTGTGTTCCGACCATACTCATCTATCTGTTCCCTAATAAAGGACAGAAAAAGACAACATGATCCCATGTAAGCCTGTGGTGCAATATGGGAGAGAAAATACCAAACCACACTGAACTCAGCCTTTGATGCCATCCAGGAAGAGACAGTGGTTCACACCAAGAGCCCAGAGAGATCTGGGGGATTCTTGATAAAATGCCTATGTGAGAGCACTATGTGAACTAACAACAAGCTACAGAAGCAGAACTCAGAGAGGGGCTTCTTCCAGTGAGGCCCTGGTTCAAGCTGGTGGGTGATGTCTGCACACCTGGGTGTGGGTGACAGTCCCTGTGTTGTTCTCTCATAAACAGGTTTCAGAAGGCCAGCCCTGCTAGGATGCTGAGACCTCCAGGCTGAGACCAGTTCTGCTCCACAGCTCAGAGGCCAGCAGTGGCCCCACTGCAGCTGACCCTGAGGCTGGATGCCGCGCAGTCCAGGGCCTCACTCCTTACCCCCCTTTCTGTTCCCCAGCAGCAGCCTTCTCGGTGCCCCCTTCACCTCCTTGTTTCTGAGGGTGTAGATCAGGGGGTTCAGGAGGGGGGTGACGATGTTGTAGAAGAGGGTGAGGAACTTGCCCTGGTCCTGGGAGGACCTGCTTCCTGGCTGCATGTACATGTAGATGATGTTCCCATAGAACAGGGAGACCACAGTGAGGTGGGAGCCACAGGTGTTGAAGATTCTGTGTCTTCCTGAGGACGACTGGATTCTGAACACCGCCCTGACGATGTGGCCATAGGACACCAAGATGAAGACCAGGGGAGACAGCACGATGCCCACGGCCAGGACAAAGACAGTGCCTTCTATGGCCACTGTGTTGACGCAGGCCATGCGGATCAGGGCTGGCATCTCACACAGGAAGTGGTCCACCTTGTTGTGCCCACAGCAGGGTAATCGTTGGGTCACTGGAGACATAACCAAGGAGTTGGCCATTCCACAGCCCCAGGCCACTGACACCAAGCCCAAGCAGAGTTGTGGATGCATAATAGTCATGTAGTGCAGGGGCTTGCAGACGGCCACGAACCTGTCATAGGCCATGACGGCCAGCAGCAGACACTCCACTCCACCCAGGCCCAGGAACAGGAAGAGCTGGACCACGCAGCCCACATAGCTGATGGTCTTGTCACGGCCACTCAGGTTGTGGAGCAGCTGGGGGATGGAGCTGGTGGTGAAGCTGAGGTCCAGGAAGGACAGGTGGGTGAGGAAGAAGTACATGGGCGTGTGGAGCCGGGAGTCCAGCCGAGACACCAGGATGATGGTGCTGTTGCCCACCAGGGTCAGCAGGTAGGCTACCAGGATGACCACAAAGAGGACCCTCTCCAGGTGGGGGCGGTCAGAGAAACCCAGGAGGATGAAGTGGCTCTGGGTGCTACCATTGGTCCCATCCATCTCTACTGCACTTGAGGAGAGGTGTCAACACCAGTAGTGGCACCTGCTGATGCTGGAATATGGACTCCTAGCCAGGCTTAGAGGAGCACAGAGCAGGTTTTTTTTACTCACCTAAGCCCTAAACACTGGTGTGGAGGCTCTGCTATGATTATTATCTCCAAATTATAGAAAAGGAAACTGAGGCACCGGTGTGATAAGTAAATGTCACATGTGGAGAGGCAGAGCTGGTCTGCCCCAGGGAACGTGCCTGACATCATCTGTATCCACCCCTGTGCTCTGTCATTCCAGAGAGAAAAGTCACACACCCGCCGAGCTCCAACCTCTGCTTCTTCCAGAGTCACAAGTTTCTGAGCTCAGAGGCACAAAAGAACACTCCAAAGAACCCCCTGTCAAGATTTAGGAAATAGCAAAGGCAGCTCATCCTTGAACATCACGGGTTTGAACTACATGGGTAAACTTCTACAAAAATTTTTTTTTTAGTAAATGCATTGGAAACATGTTTGGAGATTTGCAAGCATTTGATAAAACTTGAAGAAAAAGCATGTGACTATAAATACCCCCCAAATTTAAGAAACATTTAGAATGTCATAAATGCATGAAATACATGCTGGTAATGCTACCTTTTTATCATTTACTAACATAAATTATACATAAATATTATATAAAATTAAAATGTATCAATATTTTCACAAACAGAGACCATACAACCTGCCACTTGCAAAGGAGAGAAATGGAAACCAAAGCAAACTGTAGCAGGCATCATCACCCAGGAGAGGAACTCAGGGAGCCTGACTCTGGGCAATGACCTCAGCCACCCCTGGTGTGGGGAAAAACGTGTCCTTCTCCTCCCTTAATAAATGGGGACAGAATTCAAAGCCCTGGAACATGTGTGGTGGTTACCTGGTTAGGTTTCTGACTCCCACCAGGAAAAACAGACCCCTAGGAGCACCAGCAGTCCTGACTCCTGTGACCCTCTCCCCACCGGGCAGTGGAACTCACCTATAGACCCCCAGAGGAAGGGCACCCTGCACATGGAACCTTACCTGGAGGAGGTAATGACGTGCTGAGAGGAGCTTCCTGGGTCCTCAATTCTAGGGAGCCCCTCACCCTCTTCACCCAGTGCACATATTGCTTCCTTTTTAGGTGAAATTCTAAACCATAGCTCCCATGAAAGGAAACCAAAACTGACACAGATTCTATGGTTCCACATTCACCATCATCCTAGGTCAGACACAGTACCTCCAACCCGGAAGTGAACAGTAGTCACCGTTCTGCTCCATTAGGTCATGGCTCAGACTCTCAGTCTGAGTGGAACAAATTAAAATGACACCCACTTAAAGCCTGTGACCAGCACCGCAGAGCTTGGACAGGGAGTAAGACACAATTTTAATACTTCAGCAGGCCACGGTAGAGTTGGACAAGCTGAGCACTGAAGACCTCACAAACTGACAGCCAATAAGTGATTGGCATTGTAGTGAAGGGTCTAAAGAGAGCCTCAGCTGATGCTCCTACCATCACACACATTGTGCATGCTGACCTCCCAAGCTCCGAATTCTGCTTTTCCTAGAAATCCCTTTCCTATTGATTTAGGCCCTTAGGTAGTTGGTTGCAGCCAGGGTGCTGGTACAGTGGACAGAGCCAGCACTCACTGTGGTGTCTTCTGCCTCCCTGATGTCACCAGTCGGTTGAAAGTAGCCGGGACAATGGTACAGTGCACAATTCCTAGACCTGCCAGGGAGCAGAAAAACACACAAAATAATTTATTTTAGCAAAACTGGGTAAAAATCCCATGGTGTTGGCTATTTTGAGAATGTTGACCTATACTACAACATTGCCTTTTTCCAAGAGCATTGCTGATGTATTGAAACATAAAGTGCACTTGTGAAATTTGAGGTCAAATTCAGAGGAAAAAGGCATGCTTGACACACAGATGAGAATGCAGTGGCCCTCAGGGCATGCCACCTCAGGTGGAGGCCACACTGTCTAACAAGCCCTCATCTGTCACACTGTGGAGCCTGTGCCCACTGAGCAAAATTAACTCTATGTGGCACCAGATAAATATAATATTCTTGCCTTGATGTCCTTTCTGCAGATGTCACTAGATACCTGGGTAATGAGCACAGCTCATTAGAGTCAGAATCCAGGCAAAGAGGTAAGCACACATGCAAAAAGATGTACACTAGGTAAGCACTCACATCACACACCTACCTGGAAAGAACAGATGAGGTGTGCTCACATCCTCTTCTCAGCTTGACATTGGGTTCACTTGGCTGGGCAGACACTGCCTAGCAGCTCAGTGGCTGATTGAGGGCATATACTTCCCTGCCTGCACCAAGCCACAACTTTGGACAAGAAGATGAGGTCTGGAAAGATCTCTTCTTCCAGACAAGTGGCATACCAGTTGTCTTTCACTTTATAAAATGCTCAATTTAAAAATCACAGCAATAGATTTATATAAGTGCTTTCAAAAACTCTTCCAAAATTTTTTGTAGAAATGGAATATTTAAGATATTGGAGATTGGTTTGCAGAAATGCACAAGGATTCCCTGCCACCTCACATGGAGGTGGTGGTTAGAAAGTCCCAGAACTTCTTTGAAAAGCTTTTAATTAAAATTATACAATTTGTCAATCATGCATGTTACAAAGATATGAAAGGAGAAACACATCCCTAAGCCATCAAGCTATTTCTTAGGAACACCTGAAACAGACAACCTAAAAAATCTCTGAGTTGAACACTTTTTAGTAGTATTTTTCACACTGTGACTTTATAAGATCATTGCTTTTGGGCTCCAGACAGTAACCTCTTAATCACTTAGCCTTAAAACAATCCGTGCAAAATAGAATTCAAACAAAAGAGTGTGATTTTTCTGGGCCATTTAAAGACTCTGGTGCCTCAGTTTCAATGGGATGGCTTCCTGGTGAAGGCTGAGCCTCACTGGGCTCCTTCTCCTGCACTCCTGGGAAAACATGGTCTCTCTAGTCCACAATGAAACACCCAGTACACACAAAAAGTGACACTTCACTAGCAACCACTGTCTGCACTTCAAAAAATATGGTCAAATTCAGTTTCATTCAAAATGAATGAGTAAAATATACTTGTTCCAAGGAAAAGTAGAATTTTTTAACTGACAACTTAAAAAAAAATTCTTATGCTATTGCACACTTAAGATTTGCACATAGATTGACTCAATGTTTAACTGATGGTGTATAATCTTTGCAAACCACACAATTATGATGTAGCAAGGATGTACATAACACAGGGTATGGTCTGTGTCACATACTACAACATTTATACCCCAAAGAATCTTTAAAAAGATTACAGTGACCATTCACAGTTGGAGACTCTGAGGTCTAAAGGGCACAGGTGCAAGACAAGGTGGTTGCCACTGACTCTCTCTGTCCCAAGTTCACGGGGCAGCCCTAGGACACTTCACTGTGCTCAAACAACCTTGCTGGGTGCAGAAGGTTTATCCCATCCAGGAACTATAATGTGAGGTTAAATGTCCACAGTCAGGCTCCGACCTCATTCCATGAGAGGATGGAAGACACGTTCTGCTCAAGAGTGACAACCAGAATGTTCAGGGATCCCAGGGGCAGGCTGAGGTGGGCTGCAGTGAGAGGGGTTTATGCTCCTCTGCAGATCAGGCCTGCATGCTCCCCAGGTGACTGTGTGCCTCTCATGTCACTTCCCCTACACTAGCAGAGGTTCTGTAGCTTCAAATGTCACCTCTCAGTGTTCTGTACAGCATTTTTAATAGTGTCAGCAGAAAGAAAACTGTTCTCAGACAGTACCCAGTGTAAGTTTCACAGGTAAATCACCAATGGGGACATTTTTGATAAGGTTAAAGAACAAACCAACATTTTGAGAAGCTGAGGCATATTTGGGGTGTGGTATTGTCCTTAAGAAAAGGGGAAAAAATGATATGGCTTGGGAGGCTTGGAGATGCCAGGTGCCCTGGTTTGAGCTCTGGGTCCCCATCTGCCTCTGGCTTTCTATGCCACACATTTTTGCTGTGTTGAGCATTTTCTTCTTCTGCTTCCCCACTGACACTGTGTGGGAAAATGATTTCAAGGTAACAACATACAAACAGAAGCACCCTAATTAGGAGGGTTATGAGAACATTACCTTGAAGCACTGCTTGTGATAGGAGAGCTGCTCTCCACCTGTGGATCTTGGAGGGAGCTGGGTGTGAGTGCCAGAGCTGGACAATGCACCCCCCCCGGGTGGGAGTCCTCTGTCCCTGCTGCCTCACTACACATTTCTTCCTTCCTTTCCCCTGTGCCTGGTGACAGCACCTACCCCTCAGCTGGTAGGCACAGAGGCAGATGACTCACAGCCTAGCAGGAAAGGGGCCCCAAGGCGTGTACAGGGCTGGAGGCTGCCCTCTGCATTCCTCCCAGGTGGCCTCAAGCCCTTTGCACTTATCCCTTATCCCAGCTTGACCCAGTTCCTCTAAAGATTCAAAACCCATCTTCAGACATAGCCACTCCCCGCCCAGCATTCCCACCTGGTCAGTGTCATGGCGAGACTCCTCCCAGTTGGAAGATGGCCCTGGCTCTTTGTCCCTCACCTGGCACCCACCCATTTCCCTCCCTGGGCAGCCTCTGGGCCCACACATAGGGGCACAAGCCCTCATAGAGGCCTGGAAGAGAGCCCAAGACTGTCTTCCATATATCTTTCAAATTCTGTTACTTTTGATCAAGTTTAATAAAGAATTTACACCAAGTTAGGAGAATGGATTCTGATTATCAGGGTCACAGAGCTTCCTGTCAGGCCTCCTGAGACGTCACAGGCACCTCTGTTCCTTAATCAAGGATAATTTAAGGAGTAGTATTGCTTCAAAGTGAAATTCAAAAGCAAACAACACAGCCTGAGCATGATGTGAGACCAAGTGGGATTTCAACCCCGGTGTTCCAGAGTCTTCTCCTAAATATGGAGAAGTGCTTGCTGTTCCTCCCTCCAAAGACCACAGAGGACCAACAGGCACAGGGCATAGCCCCATTCCACAGAGTGAATTTCCAGTACTGTGGGGTAGATGGTGTCCATGCTGAAGGACCCCCACCTGCCAAGGCCGGCAGGTGGAAAACGAGAGTGAGGATGAGGATGAGGGGTCAGGGGAGCAGTGTGGAAGGGGACAAAGCTGAGCGGAGACTCCTTGAATTACTGGAATTTGGACTGTACTTTGGAATGACTGGGTAGGACTTGAGGATATCCTGGGTGAAATCCACTTTTGGCCAACATCAACCTTATACTTACATAGTCCACCTGTCTTTAGCAAAAAACTGAGTTTCTATAAAGGGATAAAATCAAAGTTACCAGAGTTGTGCTGTAAATTTTTCTGTAGCTCTAATCCCCTAGCTTCTAGTCTATCTCTCCTTGATAAGACAGTAAAAATGGCACTAACACTTTTCTTCTCTCTATAAACTTGCGCACATACATAAATTAGGTCATGTTCAGCACCAAATATTATGCTCTCCTCAGGTTTTTTGCCTCCAGAAAAAGAGAAAGAATTTGTAAGGACAGTTATTGAAACTGTCAGATTCTCCAATAGCTTTGAACTGGGGATTTAAACAATTCTCTTATTGGATTTCTCCCCACATTTTATTTAGTGCAAACACAGAACTTACATAATCCACAAATATTAGATGATCATGTAAAATGTTGCCGCAACAGTTTCATTTTAATATTTTTTTACTGTATAATAGATATACAGAATAGTGAGGGGCAGGCTGAAATTTTCATACATGTACAGAATATAATTTGCTACATTTCAGTCCCAGTACATCTTCTTTTCCTCCCCTCCTGCTTGTCCTCTTCCCCTTCCTCTAGTCTACTGGTCTTCCTTTCATTTATTGATTGGTTGACTGGTTGATTGTGCTTTATACATACATAAAGGCATTATTCATGGAGATGTGTTCGTACATCCACCTCCCACAATTTGGTCAGTTTTATTTCCTAGTTCCTCCCTTTCCCATTCCACTTCCCTAACCTTCATCCCCTTTGTCTCCCACTGATTTCCCCTCTCTTTTCAGGGAGTCATCTCTCTATTTTTTTTACTTCACTCTGACTTCAGCATATGAGAGAAAACACCCACCCTCAAGTATCAGAGTCTGCCTTATTTCAGTTTGCATGGTAGTTTCAGGTCTATGCATTTACCAAGTAAAATAATTTCATTCTTCTTTATGCTGAACAAAGCCACATTTTCTCTATGCAGTTGTTTGTTCATGGGCCCCTGTATAGGGTTCCCAAACTAGACTTTTGTGAATTGTGCTGCCTTGCACATTGATAGGCATGTATCACCACATGGTCATTTTAGTTCTTTTGCATAAATACCGAGAAGTGGGACAACTGGGTAGTACGATGGTTTCATTCCTATACTTTTGAGGAATCTCCATGCTTTTTCCAAAAGTGGTTGTACTAATTTACAGTCCCTCCAAAATGTATGAATTTACTTTTTTTCCCCACCTTCTCACCAAAAATTATTGTTGTTCATATTTTGGGTGATTGTTATATAGTCTTGATTTGCATTTCCCTGATTACTATGGATTTCTTCTGGTAGAGTTTCTTGTGTCTTCTAAGTGTAAGAAGATGTCCTCAGCAAAGAGAGATACATTCCCTTCTTCCTTACCTAGTTATATCTCTTTAATGACCTTCTCTTGCCTCAGCTAGAGTTTTAAAAACTATATTGAATAAGAGTGACAGTGGACATCCTTGTCCCATTCTTTATTTTAGAGGAGATGTGTTTGTTTTTTTCTCCATTCTAGATGATAATGGCTTTGAATATGTCATATAGAGCTCTTAAAATTACAGTCAGTTTCTTCTATCCCTAGTTTCTCCAGTGTTTTAACCTTTATGGGTGCTACATTTTGTCAAAGGCTTTGCCTATATCTATTTAGATGATCATGTGATTGTTGTCATTAATTCAGTTGATGTTATGAATTAAATATATTGACTGTGTATATTGAACCAAACTTGCATTCTTGAGATGAAACCCACTTGATCATGGTGCAATATCTCCTAATGTGATTTTGAAGGCAGTCTGCTGATATTTTTAAGGATTTTAGTTTCTATGTTCTCTGGGGACATTAATCTATACTTTTCTTGATGTATCTTTGTCTGGTTTAGATATCAAAATGACACAGAGTTTATAGAATGAATTTTTCGAGTCTTCCCACTTTTTATATTTAATGGAATAACTTGAGGAAGATTGGCATTGGGTTTTCTTTAAAGGTCTAGTAGAACATGACTGAGAATCCATCTGAATGAGGGCAGTTCTTCATTGGAATGTTTTTAATTGCTATTTCTGTCTCATGGCTTGATATTGGTCTTTTCACATTTACCATATCATTATGGTTCAATTTGGGTAGCTGACAGTGCTAAAAATTTATCAGAATATTTTTAGATTTTATCATTTATTGGAGTACAAATTTTCAAAAGAATTTCTAATTATCCTGTGGATTTCAGCAATGCCTGTGGTAATATCTCCCTTTGTAGCTCAAATTTGGTTATTTGTGTCCTTTCTGTCTCTTTGAGTTAGTAAGTCTAAGGTTTATCCATCTTCTTTAGCTTTTCAAAGAACCAATTCTGTTGCATTCATCCTTTGCATTTTTATTCTCAATTTTTTGAATTATGGTTATCTTCTTAATTATTTCTTGCCTTCCACTGGTTTTGGAACTAGCTTGCTCTTTTTTCTCTGGGTATTTGATGTGTAACATGATTATTCATCTACGATCTTTCTATCTTCTTCTTCTTTTTTTATGTAAGCATCCAATGCTCTAAACTTTCTTATTATGACACTCATGCTGTCTCAGAGAATTTAATATATTGCATATATGTTCTAATTTGTTTCTATTTTTTCTTCTATGATCCATTCATTATTTAAATATATTGTTAACCTCCATGTGTATATCATTTCTATAATTTTTCTTGCTGTTCATTGTAATTTCATTCCTATATGATATGATGATAAGAAATATATCATTTTTTACATTTTCTAATATTTCCATTGTGACTTACTCAAATGAACACTCCTAAGTATTCCCTTCATCATGTTGATCCTTAGATCTCTAACCTAGGAAATCAGAGGATTCTGGTGAACATTACCAAATATCTCCTACAGCACTCCATCTTCTCCTGAGACTAATTCTGGGCAGCAGGCCAGAGCTGCAGAGCTGAGTGTGTTGGAGAATTTGCTCTCAGCTTGAATTGAGTCCATTTCTACATCAGCAAAGTCAGGTGTAATGGCTTAGGCTCCTGTCCCTGTGGGCTTGGACAATGGGGATCAATTAGGGTCAAAGGGAGGACATGTGAGGTTTGCTGGAGGAAGGTTGTGAACACCAAATGCAGCAGCTCAACCTTCGTTGCCCTTTGTAGAACCTGACGAAGTAAGTGTGGCATATCCTAGTTTGTTTGGGCTTTAACAAGGCAATAACAAAGGAAGATGTGTGAGCAACAACATAGGGAACACTCACAAGGTGAAGAGCTTTGTGATTTCAGCATAAAGATGATGGTAGAGGTGGGAGCAGAGAGCACTGAATGTGTTCTGAGGATTCCTTCCTGGTGCCCTTGACATCTTGTGTCAGGAGAATTTGGTGAGAACCAGGGCTACTGCTCAGTGGCAGGACCTAGCTCCTTAGCCTGGTTAACTATGTGGGAACATTGCTGTTTAAACATTTTGAGTTCAATACACTGTCAGCGGGGATTCTTTTACTGATAAAGCTACTTCTCTTAAAATACAAAATCAAGCACTTCAGACAAGGTAAGTCAAGATGATATTATTGAACTCAGTTGATTTGGGTGAAATTTAAATGAGGGAAATAGTTTGGAGATGAGTTCACACACTTTTTTTTGTACAAAGAACAGAAAAGTGGTTTGTTATGGTGTTTCAATAACCAACTGGAAAAGCTAAGGGTGAATTTAAAGGTAAAATGAGGCCATGTGAACCTGTTAAAATTATACAACATGCTGCTCTCAAGGATTTGGAGCTTCGCTGGGACAACAAATGTCTCTGAGCCTGAGTCTTCTCAATGTTGAGCATATAGAAGGAAGAGAGGAGATGGACTCACATTCAGGACCTTCTATGTGCTGAACACACAGAGCTCACTTACTTCTGTCCTCAGAATTCTCATAGGAAAATGCTGATATTGAGTTATTTGAGGCTCAGAGAAGTTGCTGGTTGTCTTGGGCTGATTCTCTAACATTTCAAAACTGTGCAATATTCATAACAATTGCAAGGTAAACTCAGGGTCCAACACTTGCTATGTTTACATGTATCAGGCTCTGTCAAATTGGATTTTCATTTTTTTCTATTTAAAAAATTCTATATGTTTGAGCAATGGGCTTTGCAGGATGACTCACCATGCAGCCACAGGAGTAGTTCTCTCCAAAGTATAATACAGCAAAAAATGTGGTGTTTAAATGATTCTGTTGTAAGAAATAAGATTCCATACCTAATTTAAAAAACAAAGTTGCTGGTAATCAATGAAAATAGTACCACCCAAAGGTTCCAGATCATAAGAGCTCAATTACAAGTTGTATAGTATCCTGAAAGTAATGATTCAGGCCCATTCTCTGAACACATGAAAATTTTTAATGTTGCAAAATTAGTTATTGTAGTAACTACCATCAAAACTATTTAATTTGTAAAGTATACATCACATAATCTAAATATAAATATAGACTACCTCCAAAAATGGCCCAAGGAAGGCATAAACAGCAGACTGAAATTAAACCTGGACTAAACAATGAAAGGCGGAAAGCACCACAAGTGGCTCTGTGCCCTCCAAGCCCGGGCTGTGTGTTAAGGATTGATTTATGAAATGATCTAGTCACACCTTGTTAGTTTGGTCGATGTTACTAATTTACTTCTGAAACTAATATTTCATTCAGTTGATGAGCAGATCTACTGAAAGCCTCTGAGCCGGAGGCAGAGACAGAGGATTCAATGGGTCCCACACTGTCCCTAAGCAGCACCCAGTTGTGCTGATGTGCCCAGGCCTCAGGATCCCTGGCATAGGTGGCTTCCTTTGTTAAACTAGGGTAGCCCAAGCTGTCCTCATTGCCCACTGCCTTGTCTCTGCCCTGGGCTCCTCCTCTCAGCTCTCTGCTCAACCAGAGTCTCCTGTGTGAGCTCCAGAAGGGGTCCTGACCCCATGCCACACCCACTGGCCTCTCACCTGGTCCAGAGCACAGTCTGAGTCCTCCCCTCCCTACACCCTTGACCTGGGGCCTGAGCTTCCAGAACTCTCTTGTCTCTGCTGCCCTGATGACCCTCCAGGACTGGTCCTGCTCTTAGTTTCTGCAGAGTGGTCCAGAGCCTGAGGGCCCCAGCAGCACCTCCTTGGAGTGGCTTCCTCAGTGTTGTTGCCCAGCTGTCCCTCTGTCCTTCCTCCCTGCTCTGTTGTTCTTGCTGTCACTAATTTGCACACACCTTGCAGCATGTGTTTGGGCTGCTGCTCTATTTTCTGTGTCACCCACTGAATACGAGCTCCAGAGTGTGGAATCTTGTGTATTTTAACCACTAAATCCTGTTGATGGCCAGCAGCACTGCCACACACAGAAGCAGTGAGCACATTTTGATGGGATGAATGGATCTCAGGGATGGGCACATTGTGTTTTCCTTCTCTGTGAGGTCAGAGCTCTGTCTCTAGACCTGCTGGAGGCACAGGAAGCCTGACATCTCACTGCTCTGCAGGTAAAGTGATGCTGTGCTCCTGTTGGCTTCCTGACCACCACTTTTTTACTCTCAGTGCTTGTCAAACTGGCAGCTTTCAAAATGTGTCCCCTCTTATGTGAAAAGCTCTCCTTGGCAATTGTATTCCTGTTTACTAATGGTATATCAAGAAATCACTGCTTTTTACTTACTGAGATGAATTATGGCAACAAACTATTGGTTGCTTTTCTTTCCTGTCAGAAAATAATTAATCCAAATTAACATCCACAGTAGCCTGTGGCAGCATCCTGATGGAAGAGCTCAAACATAAATTGCAAATCTTTCTAAGACTAGACATAGGGAGAAGTCAAACACATACCAGTGATATAAGAAATGTGACGTTCTCATTTTATGAATATTTGTGAGAATAAAAACAATGAAAAACAAAATTGGCAGATCTGACATGGCACAAGGAGAAGAAGGGAGGCTGTGAATGGCTGAGAGGCAGATGCACATTCCCAAAGAACAGCCTAAGCAACAATATCACTTAGGAGAGGAACTCACTCATTTTCCTCTCATTTTGGTTTCTTTACTCTAAATGATTAATAACTAATTATGGTTTTACTTTCCCTACATAATTAAGTCTGAACAAGGCAATTGCACACATATGTAAGCTACAGTCAGGACACTGCCTTGGCTCACGTTCCTTCCTAGGTGAAGAGTTCAGCAGCAGAGCCAGCTCCTGCTTGTAACTTGGGAAACTAAAATGCAGGACAGGAAGAAACATTCTCTCCATGGCCCATGTGCCTGACCTAGAATTAGGCCTGATCCTATGGAGGACAGTAATCATTACACCAATTACTTTGAATGCTTTACTGCCCACACAGTAAATCACTCACCAGTTACTAAATGTGCTATTGTGAAATGATTAGTAATATGATACCAAATCTCTTCCAAGGCATAACTGTATTTGAGAATGTTATTCTTCACATCCATGAATTCTTCTTATTATCGGGAAATAAAAAAAAAAACTTAGTGTCTAAATCACATTAAAATAAATGAAGTAATGAGAAGAATCTTTCATGTAAGTTATGTTACACGTCCAGGTTTCTTGTATACACAAAAATTCTGTCCCTGTATGTGCTTCCATTATCCATACCTGCATTGTATTTCTGTTACTGTTCTAGTTCTAGCTTGCCATTGTGAATATAGAATTAAAAGATTGCACATGATTTAATCTGTCAACTTCATGTTATGTAATTTGCTTCCCAAAAGAAAGGGAAAATGTATATAAAAACCTTAATATTTGATATTAGTTTGTAAGGTTTTCACAATGAAAACCACATTAGGGAAGAGACAGTATCCAAAGAACATGCCACACTAAGGTTGATAATATAGGACTCATGATACCTTTACAACTTAAGAAAGATGCTTTTGAATGATGACCCACTTCTAGGACCAGCCAAACAGCTTCTGTTTAGGAGGTGAGCAGCATAGCTCTGGGAGAAGACCCTGGCTTACTCAGCTGCAGCAGTGCCAGTGGGGAGGGGAGAGCAAGCACTAAAGGTGTGGAGGAGGCGAGGTCACTGAGGATGCAGACTCAAGCACACAGGGCACTTCTGTGCCCCACAGGCCATGTCTGTGGTGAACCTGAGTGCTGAGTTGGGGAGCTGGGAAAGCAGGATCCTGGCTTCCTCGGGGCTGAGCCTGGTGCATAGTCCTGGGTATGCTCCTGCCCAGCATTATCTAGGAAGGACTTCCTCAGTTCTTTCATTTGTATTTGTTGCATATGGGAGTAGAGTTTGTATTTCAATTTGAGATGGTTACCAGAAAGAACTGGGAAAGCAATTTTTAATTCCGATATCAAAATCTATTGAATAGTATTTTTTCACATATCCATTGGCCGATGTATTTCCACTATTGAGAAGTGTCTGTTTTATTCATTTGCCCATTTATTAATTGAGCTACTTTTGCTACTGTTTTGTGAGTTCTTTATGTATTCTAGATAATAATGTTAGAAGAATATCTAGCAAAGATTTTCTTCTATTCTCTCTTTCTTTCTTCACATTTCTTATCATTTCCTTTTTTTGTGCAGAAAGTTTTTAGTTTGATGGCACACCACTTATGAACTCTGAGTGTTATCTCCTGAGCTTTGAGGTCCTATTCAGAAAATTGTTGCCTCTGCCTGTATGCTGGAGTGTTGACCCCGTGTTTTCTTCTAGTAAAGTTTCTGGTTTGATTCCTAGATCTTTGACACAATATGAGTTGAATTTTGTACAGAGTGAAAGATAAGGTTTTGTATCTTTTTTTCCATATTGGATAACCAGTTTTTCCAGCACCATTTGTAGAAAAGACCATCTTTTCTCCAACATATGTTATTGGCACTGCATCAGAGATCAGATGAATAGAGATGTGTGGGCTTTTCCCTATGTCTTCTAGTGCGCCATTAGCAATTAGGATCATGTAAATTTAAACTACACTAAGATTTTACTTCACACCACTCAGAATGGCAGTCATCAAGAATACAAAAATAATAAATGATAGAGAGGATGTGGGGAAAAGGAAACACTTTTACAGTTTGGGGATTGTTAATTAGTACAACAAAATGGAAAACAGTATGGAGGTTCCTCAAAAGACTAAGCACTGAACAACCATATGACCCAGCTCTACCACTCCTCAGTATTTATACTGAAGAATTAAAGTCATCATACTGCAGTGATATATGCATACCCATGTTTATAGCAGCACAATTCAAAATAGCCAAACTATGGAACCAGCTATTTATCCAGCCATAAAGAAAAAAATAACTTTATTTAAAGAAAAATGGATAGAACTGGAGTTCATTATGTTATGGGAAAGAAGCCAAACTCTAAATATTGAGAGTCATGTTTTCCTTCATAAGTAGAAGCTAGAGAGAGAAAAGGAAAAGAAACTTAGGGGAAGTGGAAATCTCATGAAAATCAGAGATCAGTAAGGAAAGGGACTGGGAAGTTGGAGGGAGGGAGAGATGGGGAACATTCTAGGGAGAGATTTCAGCCATATTGTATTTCAGCCTGTACAAACATGTAACAGCAAATGTCATCATTATGTCCAACTGTAATGCACCAATAAGAAATGGGGAAAAATACAGACACATATTAGCAACTACTACACACTCGTTATCTGAAGCATAAATTTACTTATATAAAAAAATCTATTGAACAGAATCTGTGGTGTTGTATGGATGACAATTCATTCAAAACAAACACTAATAAACTTAATTTCTTTTATTCTCTTTTTCTATTTGATCATGTTTATTGCTTAGTTTTGTTTTTATTTTTCTTTTAAGAAAATTAAAGCAGTGCCTTTTCATGGAGAAATGGAACCAAACTTCAAGTGATTTTATTTTGTTGGGATTGTTTCCTCAAAACCAAACTGGCCTCCTTCTCTTGCTCCTGATCATCTTTGTGTTTGTTCTTGCCTCAGTGGGGAACTCAGGGATGACTGCCCTCATCTTCTTGGACCCCCGGCTCCACACCCCCATGTACTTTCTCCTCAGCCAGCTCTCCCTCATGGACCTGATGTACATCTCCTCCACTGTCCCCAAGATGGCCATCAACTTCCTCTCTGGCCAGAAGAGCATCTCCTTCCTGGGCTGTGGTGTGCAAATGTTCTTCTTCCTGACCATGGCCGGCTCAGAAGGTTTAATCCTTGCCTCCATGGCCTATGACTGCTTTGTGGCCATATGCCACCCCCTCCACTACCCCACCCGCATGAGTAAAAGCATGTGTTTGAAGATGATCCTGGGGCCCTGGACACTGGGCTTCGTCAACTCCATGGCACACACATTTTACATCCTTCATCTTCCTTACTGCAGGTCTAGGGCCATCAATCACTTTTTTTGTGATGTCCCAGCCATGGTTCCTCTGGCCTGTATGGACACCTGGGTCTATGAGTACACGGTGTTTGTGAGCACAGGCCTGTTTCTCATTGTTCCTTTCCTTGGCATCACTGTGTCCTATGGATGGGTCCTTTTTGCTGTCTTCCACATGCACTCAAAAGAGGGAAGAAGAAAGGCCTTCACCGCGTGCGCCACACATTTAACCGTGGTGATATTTTACTACACACCTTTTGCCTACACTTATTTCCGACCAAAGAATCTCCGATCCCCGGCAGAGGATAAGAACCTGGCTGTCTTCTACACCATACTCACCCCCATGCTCAATCCCATCATCTACAGCCTGAGGAACAAGGAGGTGCTGGGGGCCATGGGAAGAGTGTGTGGGATGTTCTCCCCCAGGAAGAAGTGAGCATGGCTGTCCCTACTCCTCTGTGTGGCTTCTCTTCATGCAGACTGGAACACCCTCATGCTGCACTGACCAACAGTACTATAGTGCAAATGATGCATGTCACTATGTGTCTCTAGTGACATTTATAAGTAAAATTAATTGAAATAATATATTGATCATTATAAACTAATATAATGATTAATATTTTAATTTAAAACAAAACATGCTAAAATTTACAATGCAAATATTAATTGCATTTTATTTTATACTATTATGAATTATTTCATACAATACTGTACATGTTCTTACATATATTAGTCAATGTTATGTCTACATGCATCACATGAAATTATTATTGCTTATATACTTTGTTTTCATTCTATTTTGTCAAATCTTGTGTGTAATTTATACTTACAACCTACAGCTAATTGGACTATAGATCCTTCAAGTGTCCCACAAACATATGTGACCCAGTGTCTACGAAGTTATAGGGCTTCTAGGTGGCTAATATCCTCTCCTTCAGAGAAACATGTGGCTTCATTTTCTGACTATGATCCTGGTCTTGGGACAAAGAATTGTACTCTCAACCCTTAAAAATAGCCATTCACTTCCTTTAAATTTCAGTTGTAACTCTTGTAGCAATATAGTACCCTAAGCAGCTCTACCGTCACCCACATCTCTGATAATTCTCCTGGCATGTGCTATGTAAAGAGCATTCTCTTCCCTGGGCAGATGCTGCACTTTTCCTTCACTTCCCTTTTCAAATTATTTGACCAGCAGCATCCATGATCCTTGACTCCACTAGGAGGTTCTCCTTGGCTCCTATCACTAGTGCCTCCTCTGAGTGGCTCTTTGGGGTCTTCTTTCCCACCACCTGGGCAGTCAACACAGTGTGCCTCTCTCATGTGCATGGCTGTGCCCTCCCCAGCCTCACAGGCAGCCTGTGTCTGCAGGTATCACTGGGTCTCGTGCTTTCTAATCTGCCTGCCTGGTCAGTTCCATGAGCCATCGGCCACATGCCCAGCTCCATCCTGGAGGTAACTCTCCATCCACGTTCTATCCCATTTCACCAAACTGGGTTTTTAAAAATGTTTTAAAGTACTTAACCCTGCTCTGTGAGAACTGTTCAGTGAATGTAACTCCTGCCCCCAACATTCATGATGTTGTGTTATTGACATGATGAGTGACCCAGGCGACACCTGGTGTTCAGTGCCAGATCTAGTTTGTGGCTGTGTATTGCTGTTGCTTGCATTAAATGTTGACCCACTATTTTGCTTTGTGTGGCCATTAGTAATATTCAGGTCATTTCATGTGCCAGATATTTATTTTAAGGCCGTATATTGGTCACCACCATAATTATTTCTCGCCCCCCCTTTTTCCTAAGTGCAGCTAGGAAGTGATTGGGATGCTACAGATTCACAAAAACCTCCATTCCAAATCCAGAGCAGGGAAAAACAACAGATGAGTGGAACAAAAATGATAAAAAATGAAACATCAAACACACCACACACACACACACACACGGCACACTCCACTGGAGCCCAGGCTCAGAAACCTCGCTAGTCCCTGCACAGGTTGCACAAACTCCACCACAAGCACATTCCCCAGGTCAGGCCTGGAGTGCAGATGCGGGGTCTCGACACTGTCTGTTCTCCTCCCAGTCACTTGCACCAGCTGCCAGCAGCCAAGGGCGCCCTCAGGCCTGGGTATCCCCAGCTTGTGCAGAGAAACTCAGCGTTTTTCCATCACCAACGTGCTGCCTTTCTGGGTCTGTTGAGATCCATCTCCCTCTCTTCCACAGGTTCACAGGTGCCAGGTTCAATGCCAGGGCTTCCCTCCCTGGCTGCCTGAAGGGAAGGAGGGAAGGGGAGGGGGAGCAGACACCACCTCCAGCAAAACTGGCTCATCTCTAATGCAGTACTTTTTGTTCTATCTTCAAAACCTGTAAATGTCTCTCTATGGTTATTTTACTGTCCAATGGGAATTCCAGTGAATTGAATTTCCTCCCTCACCCTCCATCACCCTGTTAGGAAGCAATCCTCCTGCTGCTGGGATCCCAGCTCAGGGGCAGCTGGTACCTGACCCTTCCTCTACTCCACCTTCCCCCACGTGGAGTAAGTTTCTCCTCCAACACTTTCACCAAGTTACCAGGGAAATCCATCCTTTCTCATTGTAGAATAACACTGCTTGGTTTTTTCCACTCGCAACCATGTAATCACTGTGTGTTCATCTGAACTGATAGGAAACCAAGTCCCACCTTTGACCTTTGTTTCCTGACAATGCCTTCCAGAAGCATCCCGTGTGGAAGGCAGCATTCCCTGAAAGGCAGAAGTCACTCAACCTTTTCAGAGTGTATATGACTGTACCACTGGCAATCAGAGGCTTGTTTGGTTTCTGGAATGGTGGGGACAGTGAAGGCCACCCTGGGGTGCTCTTGAAAAACACCTGGGAGCTGCCACAGATCTCAGAGGGTATGTGGTGCCCCCCTGATGGTCTGGGTCTCTGGCACCAATGTGGTGCATCTACTGAACGATGTCTAGAAGCTGATCATAATCCTGGCTGCCTACATGCCTGCCTGCCTCAGAGAGGACTGCTTTCATTCTCTTCTCCTCTCCAAGGAAACCCTGTTACTGGCAGGTGACAGTAGAGGTCACATAGGGAATACACTCCTGGGTGATGGTTTCCCACTCTCCTCTGCCAAGCAGCTGAGATCTCACACTTGATGGAGTGGCCAACACTCTGACAATAATTCCATCAACATAAAAATACAGACACATGTTCAAAATACTGTGACCTAGTAAGAAAGTCATGCTTCTTTAATGAATAGGAGAATTTTTAAAAACCTTGTCTTTCCATTTTTTTATTGAAAAAATAATAATAGCAAATAAAAATAAATAAATAAAGCCATATGTTACTGAAATATTACTGTAGAAATTTTAAAATCCAACTGAAATTCTAAAAATTATACAAGATTAATATTAACATTATATTAATTTTTTATTAATTCTTTTTAGTAACTGTAATGCAAATCATTGTATTTTGTTTCTTCTAAGAATTTGGTGACTCTTTTGCAGGGAGTTTGGTTGGATCTAATGGCATGTTGACTGTAATGATTTTGGATTGTGTGAGGTGCCTCCTGGTGTTGATTTGCATTTTTATTTGATTACCTTATTTTCAGTATTTCTTAGCAGAATGAAAAAATATTAAACAGTTTTTTTTCTGTGATAATACATGCTGTATGGCTGTAAAGAGTTGGACAAGATCAGGGGAACTGGAGATTCATTATTTATATTACTCAAACAACTCAATAGCAAGAAAATAATCTGATGGTTAAATGGTCAAGTGATCTGATAGGTATTCCACTAAAAAATGTACAAAGGATCAACAGATGTTTGAAGAATGTTTAACATCACCAATCATAAGTGAAATTCAAACAAAAGCCACAGAGATTCCACTTCATACCTATTTATTTGTTCACTTCATACATATTTGAATGGCTATTTTCAAAAAACAAAAGCTACATGTTTGTGAGAATTCAGAGAAAACGGAACATTCACACACTTTGCTAATGGGAATGACAATTGGTGCAGTCACTTTGGGAAAAGGTCTAGTGGCTCCTGGAAAACCTAAGGTAGAACTACCATAGGATGCAGCAGTCCTCAGCAGGGTGTGTCCTCAAACCACACGAGTCAGTGTGTCAAAGAAAGTCCATGTCTCTAGCTATGGCAGCATCATTCCCAGTGCCAAGGCACAGAATTAACCCAGGTATGCATCAGCAAATAAATGGAATGAGAAAACACGTGTGTGCAAGAGACATCGTACCACTTAGCATTAGAGAGGAGGGACAGTCTCTCACTAGTGACAATGGGTGACCTAGAGGACATTGTGTGAAACAAGCCAGGCTCAGCAGAACAAGCAAAACATGACCTTGACCCTGGAGTCAGAAAAAATGATACTCTTAGAAGCAGAGTGGCACTGTAGTCAACAAAGCTTCTGGGAAAGTGATGTGGCCTGGCAGGAATTCAAAGGAAGCATTCAAGAGATTTACCATGCAGTATGGTGACCTCAGCTATAATCATGAACCACATGTTGAAAACAGCTGAGAAGATAGAGATTAAGTGCTGTCAGGACAAAAAAATCCCCAAGTGCACAAGGTACTGCATCTGCTAACTAGTCAAAGCTGACCATTGCAAAACACATGTCTATCAAAGGACCATGAGGTACACCAGCAAGAAATAAAATTGTTAAAAATAATATTTTTAAAGTTAATTCTTGCATAATTCCATAATCTGTGTGTTTGAGGATGTCAGTAGGTGAATAAAACTCTACTTTGTGAACTAATTTATACTCCTTTATAAAATTCAAAGTCAACCTAAGAGGTATAGCTCTAAATATCCTGTGTGTACCTGGCACTCTTCCAAGAAATTTTCAATAACAAATTAACTTTATACCCACAGACCATATATACCATGTACCCTGATATTATCCAGTTTTATAGGTGAAGAAACAAAGAACCAATTGCTTACACTGTAAGTAATATAGCTGAGAGCAATAAAAAATCATGAAGCCAAGAAACAGACATTATCTAGATCCAAAGGGAAAATGTGAAATTCTGAGCTGAGATTGCCTCTTGGCCTTCTTCAGATGGAGGCTTCTGGTGCTGGTGACTGTGTGACTCATTGATAATTTTATTTATGTTTTTCCAAGGAAACAAACTCGACTGAGCTCAGTATTTGAAGGACAGTTTTTAATTAGGCAGCATCCTACCTTAGGGTAGGCAGAGAAAACAAGAAGAGTTCCTCAGAGGACAGTGTAGGTAGGGGCACTCTGTGACATGAGTCTCTGTGGGAGAGTCCTGTGGGCCTTGAATCTCCTTACTCGCTGGCAGAGTATGACTCCAACATCAAGAAAAGATGATTGTTCTGGACACTTTCCTGGGCAACCTTCATTCCACCTAAGTACACTTATGGGACATTGCAAAGAAAATATAAAAGATAACAATTTACATCTAGCATTTCTGAAAAAAATAGGATTTATTTTACCAAAAGAAATTAATCAAGTTTCAGGCATTATGATGACCAATGTGTTGTTCTGCTTGGGTGAGTCATTACTTAATCCAACATCCTTCATGTTGCTTCTAATATACAACTGAAAATAAAGTTATAAAGTAACCCATCAAGTCTTTAGTTCTGGATAAATATAAGAAAAATTGAGAAATGCACTGAAACATAGTTTTTATGTACTTACCAAAATGTTTCTGAGGTTATACAACCTTTAGAGGCATTTCAATAGCTAGGGAGGGCATATTAGACTCACAAATTTTTTGAGTTATAAAAAACATATCCTGAACATATAATTATTGAATGTTGTAACATGGATTGTTGAAGAGATTGACTTATTTATACAATTCTGATGGCTCAAATAAGATTAAAATTAAGATTTCAATACAAGAATTTGAATTTTATCCAAATATTACATTATAGTCTAAAATAGTTACTCTGAAAATAGTTGTTTTATGGGAAAAAAAAGATCTTTTTCTACCAGGTGTATTAAAACATAAATTAATGCAGATGAAATAGCTTATTGTAAATAGTACTCAAAAATGTAAAAACTGCCAGACATGGTAATGTGCACTAGAATCCCAGTGACTCAGAGGCTGAGGCAGGAGAATTGGCAAGTTCCAGTCAAGGCCAGGCAACTTAGGGAGATGCCATCTCAAAAAAAAATTAAATGCTGGGGATCCAGCTCAGTGTTAGAACACCTGCCAAGCATGAACAAGGCCCTGTGTTCATCATCCCCAGGACCCAAAACAGAAAAGTAAAACCAAAGTTAGGTAAGAAGTTGCAATTAAAAAAAAGGACTGGGAGCACTTCAGATTCTCAGATACTGAAGAATATTTTAATAGAATAACTTGAGTAATCACAACCCAGAGAGTCTAGAGAAGGGTCTGCCATATCTCTCTCTGTGTACAAACTGTTCCTTCTGCATAAAACTGTTGAGCACGAAAGAACTGCCACATTATGGGGCAGTATGTTAAGCATTATAGGTGCAAGTCATTTAACAACAGAAGTTAAAATTATATAATAATTCTAAAATAACTGTTTGATGCTATGTCCCTCTTATTTATAGGTTGAAAACGAAATGCTCAGCCCTGGAATTATGGATTTCTAGATAATCACATACCATGTATTTGGTGAACAGCCAACTAGAAGTAAACCAAACTGTCACAATGTCCTAGTGTGTCTAAAGTCTTAATGTCTCAGGAACACTACTGTTTGTTGGAGGGAGAACATTGTTTCAGCAGATGACTGAGGCTGTAGAAATAGAACTTTTATTGAGCCTGTTTACCACATATCCCACCTAGGTGACATCTGTACTCCTGTTTGACACAGACCAGTGCTTTAGAATGGTGACTCTGTCATGCAATAGCAAGAACACACAGTGTTGATGGAGAAGATGAAACCGGCCCATTTCAGAGTGCAGCGGGATTCTGGGTGGAGAGTGGCAATGAAGTTCCTGTAACCCTCTCCAGGGCAGAGCTGCAGAGTGGTATGGAGAGGAACAAAAGGGACCATGGGAGCTGACTTTGTTCTCCTGGACCTGTTCTACCACACCCAAGCCCCCAGGCTTCTCTTTGCCCTTTCTTCCTGGCTTTCCTTGTGGCCCTTGGGGGCTATGGCATGATGTTGACTCTAATTGGGCTGGACATGTACCTCCACACCCCTATGTACTTCCTTCTCAGCCATCTGTTCCTCTTGGACAGCTCTACCTTTACCCCCAAGATAGGCATTGACTTTTTGGCTGGAAGAAGCAGCATCTCCTCTGCTACCTGTGGATTTCAGATCTTCTTTTTCATGACTCTAGTGGGTGCTGAGTGCCTCCTCCTGGCGGTCATGGCTTACTTACGACTGCTACATGGCTATCTGCCACCCACTGCACTATTTGGTCCTCATGTGCCCCATTATCTGTATTGTCCTTGTGGCTGGAACCTGGCTGGGGGGTGTTCCTCAATGCCTTCATCTAGGTCGTTTACACCATGGCTCTCCCCTCTGTGCATCCAGGGAAATTCACCACTTCTTTTGTGAGATCTGCGCTCTGCTGAAACTCATCTGTTCTGACACCTCTCTTTATGAAAACAGTCTCTGTGTCAGTAGCATTGTGTTCCTGCTCATTCCAATATCTGCCCTAATGGCCTCATATGGGAGACATTACAGGTGCAAATCATTTAACAACATAAGTTAAAATTATATAATAATTCTAAAATGTCTATCTGATGCTGTCTCTCTTATTTATATATTTGATCTTTGAAAAGGACCCAGAGAAACAAATGCTCAGTCCTGTAAAGATGGGTTTCTAGATAATCACATACCATGCATTTGGTGAACAGTCAATTAGAAGTAAGCCAAACTATCACAATGTCCTAGTGTGTGTGTGTATCCAAGAGTGGCCTCCTCTCCACTATTTTGAAGTCAGGATCCAACATGGAGATCAACAAGGCTCTGGCAACTTGCTCTTCTCATGTGATTGTGGTGTCCCTCCTCTATGGATCAGCCATCAGCAAGTACTTCCTGCCCAGAGCCTATCACACAACTGAGCAGGATGAAGGGTCTTCATCTTCTACACCATCCTCTCACCCATGCTCAACACACTCATCTACAGCTTGAGGAACAAGGAGGTGCCTGCAGGAAAGTTCTGGCATGATGAATTACCAGAAGTTGGCTTTTATTGTGAACATGTTGGGGAAGGATGGACCTCTGCTGCAGAAGGGAATTATCAGAACAGAGATGCCAATACACAGCAGGCAAAGGGCACTTCTCTGCAGACAAACCATTCCACCTGCCCAAGCAGACTGCTGATGGGGCAGAGCCCTGCTTCTTGTGAGCTTCTACTAAGCATAATACTGAAAATAAGAAATATACCAGCATATTTGATCAAAATAAACCACAACTCTTTTGTTTAATTTTAAATGTGAACATATTCAATGTTGACAGTATACAGAATTTTATACTATTTTGAATAGTAGAATATTACAGCAACATTTTGAAAAGTAAACACTTGAATATATTGCCCAAAATTCATTTTCTGCTTCTTAAGACAAAATATTTGAGCATATAAACACAAGTGCATGGTTTTTTCTTTTAAATTATTTATTTATAGATAATATGCTTTTAACTAATTGCTTTAAACATAAATTTAAACTTTGATAAATATTTACAATATTATCTATACAAGTTTGACCTAATTAACCCTAATTATCTATTTAAATATTATCTTATTGATCCATCCACTTTATGCTTTTAGTAGCACTACCTTTTCTATGATTTTTTTTTTCTTGACAAGTTGTCAAAAGCAAAATATTGGGATTAAGAGAATTTTATTATCTTCACTTATTTCTTAAATTAACATCATTTACATATAGATTAGTGAGTAAAACAAGAGATTCTTTGGTTTTGTAACCAATATTTGATGGCAGTCAATAGTAAGGTAATTTCTCACATCTCTGCGCTGTTTAGCATGCTTATTTTAGTAATATTTTATTTATTAGTAACATTTCTTGTCTACATATTTGCACTGATAGTCATAATTTTTTACACATTTAACTGTTTTTTATATTTTAATAATGAATAAATAATCCATTATTTACCTCATAATTGTAGGGCTCTTCCATGTATTTTATATTTGAATTTATGCAAATTTCACTCTGCAAATTCAGTTATTATAAAATCTTTATATTGTAAATGTTGAAAACATATTGTATGTTTTCTCTCATTTTTCAATAGTTTATATTTTTCTTTCAAACTTAAAATTCCAAGTTCAATCAATTTATAAAGAAAAGTATTTTTTGAATACTAATCTACAAATTCTTCTATCATTTATGTAATAAGAAATAAAAAATTACTTAGAAAATATTAATTACATAAAAAGTTTACAAGTAGAACTGACTCGCAATAGGAATACAAACAATCATATTGTTAAATTTTTAATTCAAATCAACTTTTTACAATTTCATAGGTTTTTAATCTGGCAGTACTTTCTTTGTTTATGATTTCCTCTGATGTTGTAATTGCATGATACCCTTATATTATTATCATGTTATTTACATGAGTAAACTTTTCTTGTAGATATGAACAACCAAGAGGTGTCAAACCTAGCAGCATGAGCACAGAAAATACTTTCACCCTCCTGAAATGCAGTGAAATGTAAAAATAGAATGAAATTCTTGCATATTGTTTTAATGTTGTTATTTGCTTACACACACAAAAAAAGGATATAAAAAAATCTATGTGTTTGAGTTTGAGTTTGTAGGACTTCAGAAAATAAAAACCTCTTTAGGAAGGACACAATATCCAAAGAACATAATTATAATTAGGGTGGATTTTATTTTTTTATTGATTTTATTTTAAAAAATAAATGACAGCAGAATGCATTACAATTCTTATTACACATATACAGTGCAATTTTCAAATCTCTGGTTGCATATAAACTATGTTCATACCAATTTGTGTCTTCATACATGTACTTTGGATGATGATGTCTATCACATTCCACCATCCTTGCTAATCCCCTGCACCCTCCCTTTCCCTTGACCCCTCTGCCCTACCTAGAATTCATCTATTCCTCCCATGTTTCCCCTCCTTACCCCACTATGAGTCAGTCTCCTTATATCAGAGAAAACATTCGGCATTTGATTTTTTGGGATTTGCTAACTTCACTTACCATTATCTTCTCCAATGCCATCCATTTACCTGCAAATGCCATGATTTTGTTCTCTTTTATTGCTGAGTAAAATTCCATATATATATATATATATATATATATATATATATATATATATCTCACATTTTTTTCCTTTCATCCACTGAAAGGCATCTAGATTGGTTCCATAGTTTAGCTATTGTGAATTGTGCTGCTATAAACATTGATGTGGCTGTGTCCCTGTAGTATGCTGTTTTTAAGTCTTTTGGGTATAGAGCAAGGAGAGGGATAGCAGGGTCAAATGGTGGTTCCATTCTCAGATTTCCAAGGAATCTCCATACTGCTCTCCATATTAGCTACACCAATTTGCAGACCCACCAGCAATGCATGAGTGTGCCTTTTTCCCCACAGCCTCTCCAACACTTATTAGTTGTTTGTCTTCATAGTAGCTGCCATTCTGACTGGAGTTAGATGATATCTTAAAGTGGTTTTGATTTGCATTTCTCTAATTGCTAGAGATGATGAACATTTTTTCATACATTTGTTGATTTTATATCATCTTCTGAGAAGTGTTTGTTCAGTTCTTGGCCCATTTATTGATGGGTTATATATTTTTAAATATTTAGAGCAAGAAACAAGAATATTTTATGAGTGTTTAGAGTGTGGCAATGGGATGAAAGGGCTGTGTTTAAGGACCCAATACCAAATGGGTCCTCCAATTTGTTGGAGGTTTCTGTGCACCTCTATATCCACTGAATTTCTGTAAGTTCACAGTGTTTAGGGACTGATAAAATGTTTGCTCAGCACTTTTGTAATCCCAGCAGCTCTGGAGGCTGAGACAGGAAAATTGCAAGTTCAAAGCCAGCCTCAGCAATGGTGAGGCCCTAAGCAATTCAATGAGACCCTCTCTCTAAATAAAATCAAGAATAGTGCTGGGGACGTGGCTCAGTGGTCTAGTGCCCTGAGTTCAATCCCCAGTACCAAAACAAACAACAACAAGTAACACTTGCTCACAATGTTAAGACTATTAAAAAAATTAATAGTGGGGTTGAGGTAAATATTACAACAGAAAGTTAATCCTTTATAATTTGCACATTATCACACTAGTGAACCACAACTGTGATGAGAAATACATTCATTCTTCAAAATATGAGGTAAAAGCAGGAGTGGTGGCACATGCCTCTACTCCAAGTGGCTTGGGAGGCTGGGGCAGGAGGATTGCACATTCAAAGCCAAATTCAGCACCTTAGTGAGGCCCTAAGTAACTTGGTGAGAACCTTTCTCAAAATAAAAAAAAAAACAATAATAGTTTAAAACAGGCTGGGGATTTGGCTTGATTGTAAAGCACACCTGGATTCAATCCCTGATACAAAAAGCAAACAAACAAAAAGACTAAAAGGATAAAATATTCATTTCCCTTTCCCTAAAGCAAACTTGCCTAAAATGTTATTTAAGATAACTGTAAGTGTGCAACCTATGCCTTATAAATCTACTCAAGGAGATGCCATGTGTTATAAATGTGCACCTCACAGTTGGAGGGGAAATAATGAATGTGAAGAAGTGGAAATAATGACTACAGATTTAAAACTGTGTGAAACATGGCCAAAAAGTGCACAATGAACATGGATCGAGGGACCCTGTAGGAAGAGAGGGATTAGGTCAGTCTCCCCGAGAGGCACCGTTGCCCAACATGCAAGATTATCTGGAGTAGTTGCTTATAAAGGTGATAGCAGATGGCACAAACTTGAGCAATGCTGCTTCTCTCTACTGCACACCTTGTGATGTCAGAGGAAGGAGAGCCCCTGGGTGCAGTCCCATGACAGTAGGCAAACTTTATAATTCCCCTGAGCCAGAGGATCTAGGAGGATTTCACAAAATCATTTCTAATCGACTTTGAGTTCTCCATATATGCTGGTAGTAAAGAGATAACTGGCACGAAATATTAGATTGTCTCTGACATTCTTTGTAAGAATGTCACTGGAAAAACCAATTAAAAAAAACAAAAATAGGGAGATGAAGCACCAATAAAAAAATTTATCTGGCAATACATTAAAGGGCTTCACTGCAGGATGCTCGCACACAGGCTGGTGCAGAATTGGGCATGCCAAGAATGCAGTGAAGGTTGAGTTCATTACAAAGAGAAATCTGCACAGGTCATTCAGCAAGCAGGCAAGCTCTGAAAGGAGGGTTTAGCAGTTATTTTGCAAAGCTGGTCTTAATGTCATGGTGGCAGTTCCATCAACAGTTGTTAAAAGAACAAAAACTATAATCTTGATAAAAAAGCACTGGTACAGAGAAGATGACTCTCTCAACACAAACTGGTATTGTAAATGTATGAGAACAGGAAGTAAAAAATTATGTTGTCCATAAAAGAGAATATGGATCCAAGGTTACTGATTGATACTCAGGATGCAAAGTTGTAGTAGTGTGATTGTAGAAATTGCATAATTGCTCCAACGGTCTAACCTTTGTTCATCTGTTAGAGACAATTTTTTTATTAATATTTAAAAATGCATCTGAATCTTCTAATTCAAATTTATATTTTTCCAGATATAATTACTGATCCTTAGATCTTTAAATACACTACAAACATGGAATTCAATCAGATAAATGCAGGGCCTCTCTCATGGAAAATATGAACTTACCCCATGTCCCAATTAGTGATAAAAGAACTACTAAATCTCAAGAAAATTTATTTATACTTCATACAACTATAAATTACCATTAGTGTAAGAAAAAGTTTGAAGCATTTATTTGAAGTAAATTTTTATATACCAAGCAAAAGTTTTGTAAACTGTGTAGTCTGCCTTACATGTAAATTATTTAAAAATTAAAAAGAAATTATTTTCAGTTACTTATGGACATTAAAATTTCAATGTAATTTTGTGATAATTTACTAAACACAGGAAAAAAATAAAATATGGTACAACCATTAGGTGGAATAATTTCAATAGTTTCTACTTTTTACTTTTTCATTTCAGCAAATCAACCAGATCCTAGTGCCTTCATGTTATTGGATAATACATGTCCATTATTTTGATGAGAAAAAATACAATTATTCTGTCTAATCTTAGTATTTCCACATCTTGTAGATTAATTTTAGTTCCTTGGCTGTAGTCACTGGATAAGGTTATTCTTGCCGTTTTACACTGTTGAATAAACGTTATCTGGGTTATAAGGATTAAAGCAGAAAACTTTGACCAGATTTTCATGGACCAAATTCTGTGAAGGACTCTTCTCAGGGCTCCTATCACCTCCTTGTTCCTCAGGCTGTAGATGATGGGGTTGAGCATTGGGGTGAGGATGGTGTAGAAGACAGCCAGAACCTTGTCCTCTGCTGGGGAGCGGAGGGATGTTGGGCGTAAATAAGTGTAAGCAAAGGGTATGTAGTAGAAGGTCACCACAGTGAGGTGGGTGCTGCAGGTGGAGTAGGCATTCTTCTTCCCTTCCCCTGAGTGCATGCGGCAGACTGCAAGGAGAACCCGGCCATAAGAACATGCAATACCCGTGAATGGAACCATGAGAAAGAAGGTGGTGCTCACAAACACTGTGTACTTGTAGACCCAAGTGTCCATGCAGGCCAGACGCAGCATGGCGGGGACATCACAGAAGAAATGATTGATGGCTCTGGATCTGCAATAAGGGATATGCAGAGTATATACAGTGTGAGCACAGGAGTTGACAGAGCCCATCATCCAAGACCCCAATATCATGAACGTACACACTCTTTTGTTCATGTGGATGGGATAGTGGAGAGGAAAGCAAATCGCCACATAACGGTCATAGGCCATAGATGCCAGCAGCAGTCCCTCTGCACCTGCTATAGTGAGGAAGAGGAAGTTCTGAACCCCACATCCAGTGAAGGAGATAGACTTGTTTCCCAGGATGAAAGTGGAAGCCATCTTCGGGACAATGGTGGAGATGTAAGTGAGGTCCATGAGGGAGAGCTGACTGAGGAGGAGGTACATGGGGGTGTGGAGATGGGCATCCATGAGGATAAGCAGGATCATGGACAGGTTGCCAATGGAAGCCAGTAGGAAGATGAGCATAGTGAGTGCCAAGAGGACAAGGCCAGTTCTCGATGGTGGGAACAATCCCAGCAAGATGAAATCAGTTGACATTTGATTATAATTTTCCATCATTCATTTAGGTTTTCCTACAAACACATGAAACAAAAAGTTACATAGACAGTAAGGTATTTTAGAATCATTCATTTATTTTGACTGTGAATTATTAAAGTTCTTAGAAAAAAAGAATAAACTATTCTGAAAATGGAATCCCATTTTCCTTCTTCATAAATATATCTTAAGGTAGCAAACATGGCCGACATTTTTATAAAACCTGTGCAGTCATGAAAATAGCATATTTCTGCAATGATTTTATTAGAATATGGGTATTTATTCCCCTACAGAATCAGCTGTCATCAAGATGAGCTCTTATGAGTAAGTGCATAGAAATCAATGTAAATGTCTAAAGTATAGCTCATATTTGGATACATTTTTCTCATCCCAGGGGTGGGGGTGACTTTTCTTCCATATTTCAGTCTTAGCTTTACCTCCAAAAATGAACTCATTTACCAATTCAAGTTTAAACAGTTAGTTCATTTTGTGAGCGGTCATTACACATGACTGTTGGCATGATTGCAGCCATCTTCCTTTCCCCACCCCCACTTTACGAATACTGTTCTTATTCCCAAGAAATAGAAACTAGAAATAGAAACTAGCCTGAGATAAAACGTACTGGTCTGGAGAGGTGCCAGTGTCTCCCTGTTCTCTCATTGAGAGATAGACACAGCTTACCAGCCCCTGAGATGGGTACATACTGGCTTCCCTGTTCTCTCCTTGTGAAGATAAAGGGACATGCCAGTTTCCCTGTTCCTCCTGAGAGATAGAAAAACTGCCTGTTTTGTTCCTGAGAAACAAACTTGCCTTCCACAAGATCAGAGGGTGTTTTCTGTGTCAATCAAGACTAAACCCTCCCCTAGCCTGTGGCCATGATTCTAGATTGTCAAAGGTGACATTCAAGGGGGTCGCTGCTGCCCTCCCTTGCTGTGTTTCTGGTCAACTAGTTGCTCGGCTACCTTGTCGCGGGGGGTAGAATCAACACAGAGACTACGGGAGCTGGTGAGAGAACTGGCTGGAGACCCACCTCAGGTTGTCGTCCAGTAGCTCAGTTTATTTTTGGAATGCATACAACTGTTATAGGGTTCGAGTGGGCATGCCCGTCAATCATACACGAGCAAGATAGTGTCCATAAGCCAATCATCTTCTTCCTAATGTAACCACACTATGAGGATGTTCTAAATATTGCTATCATCAGGAAGGGTCTAGGTCCCTAGGGGAGGGGATTTCTAAGTTAGAAGTTCCATTCCTGAAGCTCCTGGTCCTCAGTTTCCTGACCTGGCAGCTTGGCAACAAGTGCTAAGGATGTGGTTTCACTAATGGCTCGCTAGAGCAGAGCATCCCATCCTGCAGGTGCTCCTATCAGGCCTGAACAAGTGTAGATTCTTCAAGCACTCCGAGCTGCTTACAGCTGCTAGCTGCTAGCTGTAAACTGAAAGTCATTCCAACATTTCCTCCTTGCTGCTGCTGTCCCTCTCTCTGCAGATCAGCCTTGTCAGGCTCCTGACAATAAACCCACTTCTTATCCCACGTGTGTGTTTGATCAGCCCTGCACCACTTTTCTTTCAATAATGCAGAATCAGATTCCCTTCAAATCAGGTGCCATCTTTTAGTTCATGTCTTCAAAAATCTATGATGTATTCTTATGGCCCAGTGTAAATTACCAAAGGTCCTTCTCCTCGCTTTCTCACCCACACTCAGAACGCTGTGGTAGACCCCTTCCCTGAACATCTGAACACCACAATCATCTGCTGGTGGTTATGCTGTCTCCCCTTCCCTACAGCTCACATGATATTACACCTTGCCTTCCAATGCCTTTCCTTGCTCCTTCTTTGTTTGCTCTTCTATTTCTTGTATTTATGTCTATTTTTATTTCAAAATAAGTATGGGAATTTGAGATCTAGTGCAGTGCTGTGGTTCTCTCCAGGGAAAAATGCCATCAGCAGAGAGCCCTGCTGGCCAGGCCCAAGAGTAGCCAGGTCCACTGGCTGAGAAAGCCTGCAGATGAAAGAGGGAAGCACAACATATATGTTCATGCACACACACATGTGCACCCACACATGCGGGCACCCTCATACACAGGGGCACACACAGAATGCCTTAGAAGAGAAGATGGGGAGGCCAGGTGCAGTGGTGCATGCCTGTAATCCCATCAGTTCAGGAGGCTGACACAACAGGATTACAAGTTAATGGCCAGCCTCAGCAACTTAGTGAGGCCTTGAGCAACTTAGCAAGACCCTGTCTCTAAATAAAATATAAAAAGGGCTGGGGTGGTGCCCAGATGGTAAGATCTTCTGCATTCAATCCTCAGCACCAAAAAAAAAATGACAATGGGTATGCACAGGAAATTTAATGACAAATCATCAGAGTCACAGGAAAAGTGATTAAGTGTACAGGCAAATAAGTGTCATGACAACGAATAGTAGAGAACCAAAATAACTTGAAATTAAAATGATCACAATCGATATAATGGACTCAATGAGCCTATTAGAAATCTGAGACATACATAAAGTTAAGAGACACTACAAGAAAGAAAACTAAAGCAACATAGGAACACAAATGCTTGAAGTTTAGAAAAGGGAGAATAAGGGAAATAATATCAGATGGCCTTCCAATATGCACGGGCATTCCTGATAATACACGTGACATGAGTATTGAGTTAATAATGGTCAATACAACCAGTTTCTCCAAACAAACAAATATACATGCTCCATACTTTAACAGCATGTAAAGTTGAAAAAAATGAGAAATAATATATTGAAAGGTATTTTATTAAAAATTCCAAATGCCATCTTAAATGTAATCTTCATAAATTATCACTATCAGCTACAGAATAAGTTCCTAGAAGCTTCTTAAGGAAACATCACAATAGTGAGAATAAATGCAGAACAACAATTAAATACCTACAGATTTTGTAATAATTTATATTTTTATATACTATCAATAAATTAAATATGAAATTATGTTTTTCAACTGCTTCCCCAGATAGAAAGGGGGCTGTGGGTGTGTTGAGAGGATGGGCAGGGCAAGGGACATGAGTGAGGGGAGTGCAGGGTCCACGTCCATCCTTGCTGGTTTGAGTCATAAAAGATGGCCTGACATTTTAGATTTAGGAATCAAGCATGAGATGAAAAGCATAGTGTTTAAAATATTAGCAAAATTTGGAGACAGTGAAGCATTCACTGTGGTGACAAGGGAGATGGTTTGGAGCTGGTTGTTTTATTCTGCGGATGTTGATGCTCTGTTTATGCGTTATGTGGATAACACCTTAAAATGTATAAAATCACATCAGGGTAAACAAATAGAAAGCTCTGAAAGTATTGCACATGTGAATCCTCAAGTGGCTAGTAAGAAACTCACCGTGGTACCCTGTGCCTCCATGCAGCAATCGATTCCTGAGGACTCTGTGGCCACTGGCATGGCTCAGGAAAATTTCTGGGAGAGAGATCTTTATCACACCCTAGCATTTGGATTCATCACAAGATCAGCATATTAGGTGGGTACCAGAGCCTGAAGCTATGTAAATAGTTCAGATGATTGACAAGGTTGAAAGGTAAGCTATAATCATCAGTAAAATGAACATTGCCATTTCATCCACCATTGGCATTTTACATAGGACCGTCCACTATGTCCTGTGTCCCTGAGGCAGCTAATATACTCTGACTTTAATGGAGAGAAAAAAGCATCACCAAAGAGAAATAAGGAGGGCCATATCAAATCTGCTCTTTGGGATCAGAGCTCATGACTGCAAAGTAAGCATTCTTCCAATTATGTGTTTTCCTCTTCCTGTGGGATGATAGGCTCATTTAAATAAAGATTGCATCTGACAGGAAAGAGCTCCCAACATCAATATCTGTATCAAAGTCTAAAAGGAAAAGAATACTTTTGTGTTTGTATAAAAAGATCCAAATAAACTATTTTCTCTTTTATTTTCATTCCTCCACTGAAGTAACAAATAATCTATTTATAAACCACTCACAAAAATTTTCACCTGTCTTGATTCCCCCTACAAGTTTGTGGTTTGGGCATTAACCTTAATGGTAGTATAAATATGAAGAAAGAGCAATAAAAAGAAAAACCTTGACAACAGCTTCTTAGAGAAGAAAACACTTGCCTTAGAAAAGGTCTGGGCAGAGAAAGGAAGACAGGGACAGAAACTTTCCCGATAATCCCAGCTGTGGGAAACTGACAGATGCCAAGAACTTGTGCCACTTTCAAGTCACATTTTATCCCAACCTCTCATCCTTGGTGTTAATGGAAGCACTATCATTACATAGATTATAAAGTCGATTTAAAAGAGGCTGAATGTCTTTCTTTGATTGCCTGTTAGTAATTTAGACTTAAGGATGGATAGACAGATACAGATGCTTACATTTTAGGCTTAGTTAAATTGATAACCTGTCTTTACACTTCAGTGTTTTGAGGCAACAATTCAGAAATAAGGGTCGCTATCTTTCTAACTCTCCAAATTAAAAAAAAAAAGAATTAAGAAAAAAAAACTAATAAAAGTGAAAATTTATTGTAGGTGTTAGAGGATTCAGAATTTGGGGGAAATGAACCTTTTTACCCACATAAGCTTCTGTAGTGCTTACAATTTAAATATTTCAAGATCTTGCTTTCTTCTACTTCTTTTTCATGTTATTTTTACCACATTTGCATTGTTCCACACACCCAGCCTCTTTAATTAGTGGTCCAGAAGACACACTCACCTGTACTTAGCACCCCTGTGTGAATTCTCCTTGTATTCCTGACAACAGCAAGGATCCCACTATGGGATTCTGCTTAAAAGGAGCAAGCGCACTGTCTGCTTGTCAATCACATAGGATATGTAGGTCAGCGTGCTCCCCAACATTATGCCTGCATGTCAAAGGCAGGCTCCAGGCACACACTCATCCTTCGACTCTCCTTCCTCCTATCCTGAGGCCATATAGAAGGGTTGGCACCCAGGCTGGGTTCAGTTACAGCACTGCAGCCACTTTTGCTCAAACTCCACTTCCCCTCACTTTCTAAACGCACTTTCCTACCTTGATTACTGCACTCACTTACCAAATGATTGGCCTAAGTGTGGAGTGGTTCCAACCTTAATCTTACCATAAATCCAGGAAACAATTTTACAGAGAATATCAGACATTGGTTGTATTATCAATTTCACTTTCAAATTGCATTAGGTATTAGCAATTATACTAATTCTTGCCAGAATTGTATAGCAATCTGCTTTAGACATAAAAAGAGCTTCATGATTTGCAAAGTTTATAAGTATGTAAGGAACACGTGTATTTTGTCTACTTTTAAGAAAAAGAAAGTTTATCATCTATATACTGTGGGCTTATCACTATGGATGTAACTTTTAATCCCATTTTAGTCAATTGTTTTTAAAAGTTCTCTGGTGAAAGGAAATTCTAAGTTTACAAATTGCTTACTCTAGTACTTTGTAAATGGCAGCTTTTAATTAATCTAATAATGGAATAATCTAATATTAATTATATCAATAAAAATAACTTTAGTATATGTTCCTTTCTTCTCAGTCCTCTTTTATGAAGTTCCTGGATTGGGTAGCTGACAGGGCTCCTAGCATGTTCTCATTGTCAAATTCATTTTCTGAGTAAATATTTTGAATATTTTTCAAACTAATGGCCATAATCATTTCTTATCTCTTTATTTGCCTTTTGAAATGTTTCCTGGAAGACTCAGGAGCAACCATGAGTCACCCAACTTTACATGGATCTGAGTTAGCCGTGTGTGTGTGTGTGTGTGTGTGTGTGTGTGCGCGTGCGTGTGTGCGCGTGTAGTTCTGTGAGCAATCTCCACTGAGACATTGCTGACAGAAATTAGTCAAAACCAGCACTGACTGGCCTTTTGCCAAGATGGGAACAAGTTCTTCTTCTTTTTTTTTAAACATGTATCCTAGGTGTGTTAATGCTCAGTTCAAATGGAAAACAAACAAATGCATTTACTCAAGTATCTTATGTATTGTTATTAATTTAGTGCATCTTTTTATGCATTGTCATTCATTTAGTTCATCATCATAATGTGTCTACATGAGAATTATAGTTCTGAATCATCTGATAGTAAATTTACTTCACCACAGTGGAAAGCAGTAAATTTAATATAAACACATTAGAAGGTGCTCTTAGAACATTAGACACTTGGGGTACAGTCTTTAATTTGCTTTCGGTAACATTTAATTTCAAATTGTTCTTATGTCAGAAATTAAATATTAAACAAACAATGGCATAATTAAACAAACAATGGTATGTTTCTATTGGGAAGGAGGTCCTCGGGGTCCAGGTTACCTTATTTTTCCTAACCTTTTAATTGTAGTAAAATATACATTAAATAAAATTTATAATGATAGTCAATTTTTGCTGCATCAGTCAGTTACATTTAGCAGACTCACTTTTGGTACAGCCATCAACACCATACACCCCTATATATTTTTCATCACCCAAACTGAAGCCTTCCCCACTCAAAAAGAAAAGGATAAAATTCCAGAGAAGGACTATAAAAAAACTGATAATGAGAATGTTCAGTGAGCAAAAATAAGATAATAAAAAGAACAAATTAAGAGAACAAATATAGGAAGTGAAAACCAATTCTAATAAAGAAATAGAGATTCTGAAAAGAAACCAATCAGAACTCCTGGAAATGAAAGTCACAATGAATCAAATTAGAATCCCCTTGAAAGTATTTCCAACAGATAAGATCACATAGACAATCAGGCCTTGAGGACACAACTTCAGGTCTTGAAGGCAGGGTATCTGAACTTAAACACTCAGTATGCAATGAAAAAATAAAAACAACTGAAAGGCTATGATCAGAAATTTCATATACAATTTGAGCACACAAAGATGCAGCATACTCAGGGACAAGGTCAAGGGAATAAAAGTAAGAGTCATTTGGATAGAAGAGAAAACGGAGATGTTGACAGATGTCATTAAAAACCTTTTTGATAAAATAATAGCAGAAAACATTCTAAACCTTAGAAATGAAATGAATATACATATACAGGATGCATAAAGAACACAAAGTAGAAAAGATAAAAAAAGAAGTTATCCAGGACACAACACAATCATAATATCTAATATAGAAACTGAGGAAAAAATATGAAAAGCTGTAGGAGAATAAAGTTAGATCATTTCAGAGATAAAGCAATAAGGGCCACTTCTGACTTCTCAACTTAAACCCTAAAAAGAAGGAGGGACAATATTCCAATCTGTAAAAAAAAAAAAAAAGCCAGCCATATTTGCTATATCCAGAAAAATTATCTATCAGAATCTAAGAAAAAATAAAATCTTACCTTTATAAGGAATAACTAAAAGAATGATCTCTAAGAAAGACATCACTACAAAGAATAATGACATGATCACTGACACAGAGAAAACCCCACATAGCCATGCCATCTGATACCTGACAAGGTGGCATGTGTTGGAGAAAAGTTAGCCTTTTAAAAACATGGTGCTGGGAAAACTGCATATTCATATATAAAAGAATGAAATTAGATCTAATCTCTCACTCTGCACAAAAGTGAAATCAAAATGAATTGAAGACTCATAATTTAGGCAAGAAACTCTGCAACTGCTAGAAGAAAACATAAGGTGACATTCCCTCCTACAGGTGCAGGTACCAACTTCCTCAAGAAGACCCTTAAATCTCAATGAATAACACTAAGAATCAATAAGTGGGATGCCATCAAACTGAAAAGCTTCTGCACAGCAAAGAAAATGTTAAGAGCATGAAGAGAGGCCTACAAAATAGGAGATCTGTGCCAACTATGCCTCTGACAGGAGATTGATATCCAGAATATATAAAAACCTCGACACACAAAAATGCAAATAACCTTATCAATAATTGGGTAAAATAAGTAAACAGACAATGGCCAACAACTATATTTTTAAAAAATGCTCCACATCTCTAGCAATTAGAGGAATACAAATTAAAACCACATTGCAATTCCATCTCGCTCCAATTAGATTCATAATTATCAAGCACACAAATAATAATAATTGTTGGCAAGGAGGTGGGAAAAAAGTTATGCTAATACAGTGTTGGTGGGACTGCAAATTAGTATTAAACACTCTGGAAAGAAATATGAAGATTTCTGAACAATCTGAGAATGGAACCTCTTATTTCCTAACTATCCCACTCCTTGGTATTTATTTAAAAGAACAAAATTAGCATACTAAAATCAGTGATAGAGTCACTTCAATGTTTATTATAGCAGCACAATTCACAATGGCCAAGTTATGTAATAAGCCCAGATGCCTATTAATATATGGATAGATTAAATAAAATGTGGTATATGTACACAATGGAGATTTATTCAGCCATAAATAAGAATGAAATTATGGCATGCACCAGTAAATGGGTGGAACAGGAGAACATCATGCTAAACGAAATAAGCCAGACTCAGAAAGTCAAGGATAGAATATTTTCTCTAAGGAGTGGAAGATAGAGCAAGGCAGGTAGAAAAAAAGGAAGGGTTGGCTACCATAAAGATAGAGGGAGTAGAAGAAGGAGTTCGGGGTGGTGGTGGAGGAAAGAATAACAAATTTGACAACATTACACTGTGTGCATGTATACATAGGTGAATTTCACCTTTATGTATAGCTATAAAACACCAACTGAAAACAAATAAGTGAAAGATAGAGCAAGAAGAATAGGGGAATAGACAGGGGAGGAAAACATGGAGGAGGGCAACTTGGACAGAAATTGAGTCCTAAAATTTTGTGCATGTCCAGAGAAACCCAGCTATTGTGTACAACTACACTGCAGTAGTATAACAGGAGAAAGGGGGAGGGGAGAAAAGAAGGGGGAGAGGGAGAGAGGAGAAGGAGGAGGAGACAGAAGGGGTGAGGATGAGGGGCAAGAACGAGAAGCAGAGAGAAGGAGGAGAAGGAGAGGGAGGAGAAGGGGAGGAGGAGGAGGAGAGGGAGGACAGGGAGAGGAGGAGGAGGAGAGGGAAGAGAGACGAGGAGGAGGAAGAGGAAGAGGAGGAGAGGGAGGAGAAGGGGGAGGAAGAGAGGGAGGAGAAGGGGAGGAGGAGGAGGAGACAGAAGGGGTGAGGATAAGGGGGAAGGAGGAGGAGAGAGAAGGGGAGGAGGAGAGGGAGGAGGAGGAGGAGAGGGAGGAGAGGGGGAGAAGGTATGAGGAGGACCAGAGCGAGGAGGGAGAGAAGCAGCAGCAGCAATGCTGATTAGGGTGTCTTGACAGATACCTAGAAAAATAATGAAAGAGAACATTTTCAGGGTATTTTCCGGAAGTTAACAGGAGCAGCTGGCCCTGGCGTGAAGTCCGGGTCCCGGGCTGAGCCGCACACCCAGGGAACACGCTCAGGACAGTGAGAGGACTTCGGTGTAGTCCCTGAGCTCTGGACCCGAGCCTCCCGGCTGCTCGCTCTCCCGGGCAGCATTGGTCAGGAGGAGCCGCCCCCGGTCGCCCCGTGGGCTCAGGGAGGACCACGGACCTGCACCTCCAAGGATGGCTCTGCCGCACACTGCAGCGCACACAGCCCAAGGGTCCTCAACCTGCCGGTCTGACCTGACCCCTGCTCCTGGAGCATCCCCAGCAGCCACTTCTAGACCCCACGGAGGAAGGGGAGTGGACATGAGTGTGATCACAGGGGCACCGACCTCAGTGTCCCGAGAGGGAGGTCGGACTGAGGCCACCTTGGGCTCTCGTCTGGGCGTCAGCACGTGGCTGTAGTATTACCCCTCACAGCCTCCTTTCCCCCACCCCAGGAGCTCCTCTCCCGTGTCCTCCAGTGTGTTACACCCCATTCGTCTCTCAGTTCTCCTCTCCAGCACACCCTGGGTTGTGCACCTGCTGGACCAGCCCAAATGGACTCCTCGGTCACTCGTGGCTGTTTGACTTCACCTATCACTGGGTGAAGTCTATCACCCATCACCCATCTGACTCCTGAATGTGGCAGCACTGAGGGCAGGGCTGTGCCTTATTCCTCACCATTCAGGTAAGAATTTCAAGGTTCACATAAACCACTCCACACACAATCTGTAATTACAAAAGCTCTCCCTAGAATTGGAGACAGGTATGTTTAAGGAACACAGGAACCTTTATATCAAAGCACACACACATAGCCATCCAGTTGCTCAATTGAAGGACTGTATATGGCACTTATATGCATTCAATTAAAATAAAATATCCATTTTGAAGTTGACTTACTAATGAGACCTGTAAATTGCAGGTCTTCTATCCCAGTACCTTATAGAGGGTGACTTTTCATAAGCTGAAATCACAGTTCTGCTAATGCAGTCACATGCTTCTCTGTGACAACATGGTTGGAACCAGAGCCCCCCTGTCTTCCTGATAGCTGGGTAGTGCCACCGTCATCACACTGGCCAAGCTGTAGAGGGGTTCCTGCAGAGAAGCCCAGCATCCCTTTGGGGCCACACCTGACACTTCAGAATCTTCAGTGGCCCCTCTCCTGCAGCCCTGACTCTCGGCATCTCTACTGGAGGCAGTCCTAACGTTTGGTCAGTGCTCATGTGATGAAGCCCCCAGTGCAGGTACAGCCCCACGTCCCTGTAGACACCTGCCACTTCCACTTCTTCTCCAAGTGCCAGGGAGTGAGGAGAAGAGGAAAAACAGTGAAACCTTCATTTAGCAGAGTATGAAGCTTGCACTGACACTTGTCAATCCAGATGTGCCTCTGGAACCTGGGAGAGATAAGCTTATTAATTTTATTTTTCATTCTGTACTATGAAAAAAATGGTCTCTTGAATTCAGATGAATTCAAATACAAAAAAGTAAACTGACCCATCAGAATAGTAAGATAGTGGAAGTAAAATACAAATAAAATCAACTTCAACAAAGTAAAAATAAAAACCTGAATGGTCATAACCTAACCCATCGTTGAAGCAATCAATCACCAGCTGTTCTGTGTGGATGAGAGCCTCAAAGTACAACAGGTACTGGATTTCTTGCAGAGGCAATACCACTGAGCCACATACCCAGTTCCTCTCATATTTTTCTAAACATATTCATATGTTTCCACATAAAAGATTTTTAAAAGTAGGAACAAATGAAATCATGAATATTAGTACATTTTCCTTTACTATGTCACAAATATCGGCATTATGTTGACTCACTTTTATCACAAGTTAGGAAACTATTAGGCTACATTCTGAACATGTTTTGAGCATCTTAGCTGGAGCAGCCCACACAGCTATCACAGTGTCTAGAGCAGCAAGGGAGCTCTTCCAGGGCCACATTCTGATGCGGTGGGAGACCTTGATGCAGCTGGACCACAGCACATCCCAGGATCTGCAGCTGCAGCACGGCTGCAAGCAACAGAGATGCTTGGCTGAAAGTCACACCATCCACATGAGCTAAAGTCAGGGTGGCGGAGGCTTCTGGATCTGAAGCTGTCAAGTGTGGTGCTGAAGATGAGCATTCCAGGACAGCTGGAACATATAGAAAACCACAGTGGCCTTCCTCAAAACCAGCTTGGGTACAAATGACTTATACAACATGACATGAATGGACCAAGTGAACAGAAATGTGATTCTCAAAAGTCATCTTGTCTGTAGCTAGAAAGGTGGAGTAATAACTTTGAATGCTTCTTTTATTCTATTTTATTCCTTAGAATTGATACAGAATGATTTTTTCAAATAAATGATTAAAATACTTAAGTAAATATGAATGTAAGGATAAAATTGGATCGTAGGTCTCATACTGAGTGTCCATATTCAACCTAAAAAGAAAAATAAATTATCAAACACATGATTACTTAATTATGACGATAAGAAAAGAAAAGTAGTTAATTTTTTTGTGTTTCTGTAACACAATCTGAGCTAGTGAGGCATGTTTTCTAATCAACATCAAGGGCCTCTCTGCTGGGGCTTAGAGTGGCCACATTTTTCAGGAAGATCTTTTACTTGCTTGAATCAAATTATGATATTTTCCATATTGAAAGGACCTTCAAGCCATGTTGAGTCTCAAGGTTTTATTAATTCCATAATTTTTCTCGAAATATAGTCTCTTTTCAAGGTAACCTTCTCAGGAGCCCCCTTCCCCATACCCCCTTCTGAAAATGTCACTTTCCTTGGATCCCTACCTCTTCTGGCCGCACTCACCTTGTAGCTTGTAACTTCCTCATGTGGACCTCTTTTCCTTTTAGCATTATTTGTTGACATTATATTGTTGAGCCAAAGACAAGAAAAAGACAAAAATAACACTATTAACTCTTCATGAAAAATATTCATTTTGACAAGTGTTTTTGATATGAAAACCTTGTGAACATTAAGTCTGACATGAGAGTCTGGATTTTTTACTATAAGAAAATAACAAATTATACTGAGACACAGTTGACATCATAATTACAACTCATATCAAAAATTTGAGATAGGGAACTTAGCAGGTTAGTGACCAGCTGGTTGAAAATAGCTGGTTATTATTCATAACTCATCAAATGACACTGAACTTTCACCCGATAGGCAGCAGTCAGATGCTGAATCAATATAAAGATGGAAGAGATGTGATCCCTTTTGTGTTACAAAAGGTCTTGTGAAAAATGACTACAGAAAGACATAATCCTCCACCTTATCTAGGTAGGAGCACGCCCTTGGCACAAGTAATTATGAAAAAATAGTAATGGACAAACTCTATCTCCTATGAAAAGAAAAAAAGAAGAAAAATTAATCATATGTAGTTTCAGAAAAGATTCCATCTGGGGCCTTTTTGTGCACAATCACCTATGAAATTACATCTGCAATAAATTTCTAATAAATGCAGTGAGTCACAATTTTGCTTTGAAGGTTAAACAAGCCATATTAAATAATGTGAGAGTTGAGTAAGGAGCACAGTCTGCCACAGGATGTGCTCAGGGTTTGTGCTCACCATCTCCGTCTCTATGATTACTGTGTCCTTGTTAATGCCACTATCCTGTCACCATGGCTTCCATCTGCTTCAAAGAGACCCTTAGAAAGTGATCTAAGATATAAGAGAATGTGACTGAGCCAACCAAAATGCAGGAGAAATGCATTTTGTGCTCACTGATGGGTCAAAATTTGCTCACATTTTGCTGTGGTCCTGAGCTAAAGGGGAAGATGGTCAACCACTTTGACCTCTTCTCTAATGCCCCTGTTCCAACCTGTTGCTAAGGTAACCTGTCCCATGGATTGTCCCTCTATACAGGGAGTTATACAAGTTGTTAATTATGCCCCCTTCTTGCCCAGATCATTTCATCTTGGCCCCTCAATCTCATCTGCCCCTGAGGAGCAGGGGCACCTGGGTCAGAATGCTTGCTGTGGCTTCCCATGTGTTCAGGGTGAGTGGTGAGAGGGTAAGGCCATGCTCCTCCCATGGAGTCAACCACCTGAACCTACAGGCCCACTTTATACCAACCACTCCTTGAGTTTGTCCCTCTGAATTTTCAGAGCACTGCTTCTTAATCCATGAGATCACTGACTGGTGACCATCTGTCATCTGCTAGTTGTTGTCACTGCATTTTATGGGAATCTGTGATCAGGTGTCACAGGGACATCATCTCCACCAGGTCTGACATGGACCTGCCCAAGTGCGCCCTCTGACAGTGAAGGTTTCCACCAGGAGCAGTAGGTCAAGCCAGAAACCAGCCCACCAGCTCGACCACTCATTGCTGCCCATTCCTCACAAAGCACCATCGGCTATACCCTCTTCCAACACAAATGTCTCTGATAAGCTACTGTCTCTCCTCTATTCTGTCCTTGTGTTGCTGTGGTGGCTCTAAGGCATGCCTTCTCCACCTCTCTTTTATTTCCACAGAACCTGGGTGGGCTCAGCACCACCCATGTGGGACAGGACTACTCTGCACCCTTGAAGCCAATAGTGTGGGATTGGCTGTGTGCTGGATGATCTCAGCCCAGGAGCCGGGAGGACTTGGAAACATAGCCCCCATCCCCTCTTTATCCTGGGTTCCTCACGTGCTGTGTCACAGGACCATCCCTGGGGATTCAGAGGAAGAGAGAGCTGGCACCTCCACGTACTGCTGATGATGAGGCACCAGCCCAGTTTCCATCTGCCAGAATCTGCCCCGTCCCTGAGGGACAAAGAATGACCCTTCTCTTAGTTCTCTACAATAACTACAGTTGTGTATATTTGAGGTTTATAACATGATAACATGGGGTGCATATCGATAGTGAAGTGGCTACAGCAGTGGGGCAGATTGATTCCCATCATCACCTATGGTTACAAATATATGTCATCACATTGTTATTTTTGTGAAACAAAGAGCTAAAATCTAGTCATTAAACAACATTCCTTTATACAACATCATCTTATTCAATTTAATCTTTAAGCACATTTGCTTATTCTTCTTTTTAAAAAATTTCTATGAGGTCATTCATACTAATGACAAAACCTAATTCTCTGATGCACTATAAATTACAAACAATAGAGTTTAAAAACTATTTCCATGCTTTGGTGGAGGAAATTAAGCGAAGACTCAAGGAAGTCTGAGAACCTAGGGAGGTGTGTAATGTGGTGATTATCAGGGTATTATATTACTCTGCTGCCTGTTTTAGCCTTAGAAGGCAAAGGATGTATTGCATGAGATATAAAATCCCAGAAAAGTTTGAAATATTGCTCTTTCACTTGCTATTTTCAGCAAAGAACCATGAGTGAGATGAGTGAGGAGTGATGGTCTAGTGACTTGAGTGGACACAGGCAGGTGGAGGGGAAGGGCGGGGAAGGAGGAAGCAGAGCCCTTGGGGACTGTTCTGTTCCTGGACCTCCCCCATCTCTCTCTCTCTCTCTCTCTCTCTCTCTCTCTCC
>NW_025999942.1:11745179-11752869 GCF_001458135.2 Marmota marmota marmota | reverse complement strand
GCTGCATGCTGCGTCCTGCTCTCTTCCTCTCTCTCCTCTCCTCTCTCTCTCTCTCTCTCATCTCTCTCTCTCTCTCTCTCTCTCTCTCTCTCTCTCTCTCTCTCTCCCCCTCCCTCCCTCCCTCTCCCCACCCTCTGCTTCCTGGCTGCCATCAGCTGAGCAGCTTTCCTCCACTGTGCCCTTCTGCTACAGAACTTCACCTTGGAGCCAGCGTACCATGGACTAAATCCTTTGAAGCTATGAGCCACAATAATTTTTTCCTCATCTAAATAGTTTTTGTTAGGTGTTTTGATCACAGTGATGAAAGGCTAACACAATTTCCTACAGTTCTCTGGAATTTACATTTAGTTAAATTTAGTTTTAACTGATACATAAAACCACACACACTGTGCATACTAATGGGGTTCCATGTGGTGTTCAACAAATGACTACATTGTGAAATCTTTAAATCAGCCAGAACATGTCCATCTCCTCAAGCATTTCTCACTTCTTTATGATGAGTACTTTCTAAATCTTTTTTTCTAGTTTTCTGAAATGTGCAATGCATCATGTCACCTATTGTCACCCTACTGTGCAATAGCACACCAGAATTCCTTCTCCTTGTAACTACAGCTTAGTTACCAGTGATCTACCTTTCCCCATCTCTCCTTACCTCCCTACGCCCCACCTTCTGGTGACCACTATCCCACTTGCCTATGAGATGATTATTTTTCCAAATTTGAGTGAGAGCATTGACCCTTATTTTTCTGTCCCCATCTTATTTCATGTGACTGAGTGATCTTCAGTTCCATCTGTGTTGTCATGAATAACAGAATCACATGTGTCCATGTCTGATGGTATGACTTTTGTGTGTCTGTACACTTTTCCTCTCTCATTCTTCAACTGATAGACTCTCGGAGGTTGCTTCCATTTCTTGGTTATTGGGCACCCTGCTGGGATGGACACAGCAGTGTCAATGTTGCTTGATGTGCTAATGTCATTTCATTTGGATATACAGGGTGGGGTTGGTGGGGCATGGTGGTTCTGCTCCTAGTTGCTTGAGGCACCTCCACACACTGCTTTCCACAATGACTACACTAATTTCCTATGTGTTTGGGGAACCAACTGTTTAATTAGACATTGAGGCCAGTTTTCCCAAGAGAGTTTTGAAATTTGGGGGTACATAAATTCACATTAGTTTCTTATAGTGCCTGTTCACACATTAGTCTGAAAAAAAGAATTCATTTTGTACTGCCACCTGCTGTGCAGAACTGACAATATTGAGTATCTTTCACAGAATTAGAAGGAGCCGTCAGAGGAATGTCCCCTGTGCTGTACACCAGCACAGCTGTACCAAGTCCTTCGTGGATTCTTCCTGCAATTCTTCATGGTTTCAAGAGTTTTCACAACTGATTCTGCTGAAAAGAGATGAGCAGCACATGGTGGGATACACCAGATTGCTGACACAGCCTTAATCATCTTATTTAATACACAAGCAATTTGAATTTCCAAACATGTGGGTCCTGGAGTTTGAAAGCCATTAGATTGTGTTGGCTCTTGTCAATAATTTACCTCCAAGTACTCCCCCACCATAGTGGTGAGCCAGTGCAATGGAAGGATGAGCAGATTAGTATGAAGAGACCTATTTCTGAAGCCAGAATTAGACAAGAAGTCAGGATAGATAGGAAAATCGAGTCAGGTCGGATAAAGGAGGCCAATTTGAGTGAGTCCGGGAAGTTGGAGACTGTTCCCTGAGGCACTGAAATGCCTTTAGAGCCCTTCCTTCACCCTTATCAAATAACCTGCCCCTGCTCCAACCTGTTGCTAAGGTAACCTGTCCCAGGGATTGTCCCTCCATACAGGGAGTTATACAAGTTGTTAATTATGCCCTCCTTCCTGTCCAGATCATTCCATCTTGGCCCCTCCAGACCGTCTTCTGTTCACCTTTGGGCCATCACACCTGAGCATCTTCTGTGCCTAGTCACATATGCAGGAAGGAGAGAGATAATGGAAGAGAGCAGGAGAACAAAGGAAGCCTGAGACATATTAAAAAAACCAAAAGTACCTCACTTCTTGAGATACCAGGATACCAGCTATGGCCCCCTTCTCCCTCCTGGGAGAAGTCCATGTGACCCCCTTTTTAGATAAACCCTGCATTTTATGCTTGCTGCGGCAAGCTTCTCTAATGCTATACTTCAACATGTGAGGGAGCAGAACTCATCACTGGTAACTGGTAACTGGTGGTATCATTTCTACCCACGAAGGAGGTGGTTGAGTGAACATATTCTTTGAGCTGGTATTTTAGGATGAGATTAAGTTTTTTCTACTTCACTGCACACAAATGTGCTGAAGACAGATTAGGGTTAAAACCAGCCCTAATTCTAGCTTCTTCTTTCATAGGAAATGTAAGCTTTCACTCCTGAATTTCCCTCATGTATTCTATACCTTATCAGTGATATGAAGACAGAGAGACAGGTCTGAAAAGCTATTTGAGACAATATATAGTGAAAACTGACTGCAATCCTTTGTGTGAGTTGTCACTGAAGAGTCACTGCAAGCAAAGTTTCTGAGAGGCTATGCTGTGAGGACAGTACCTCACAAATCCGCAGTCCACACTGACCACTAATCTCCTACTCCTCAAGATGTGGATTGGCTCGTGTCAGGGCCAAATCCTGTGTCCTCCACAGATAGGACTTATTCTGAAGGGGCAAAAGGGCAACCTGCTCCTGTGAGAGTCACCAGGAGGCAGGACACAGCAGGGCAGAGGGCTATACTGCAGAATTACTGCCAGCCTCGGAAGCCACCTGCAAGCTGAGGGTAATGGTTACCAAGCAGTCCAGGGTCCTCAAGTGACAGTCTCTTTGGATCTTATTCTTTAGCTTCTGTAACAACCTTGAACACCCTCAGTAAGGTTTGCCCGCTGTTATTTTTGAACATGATGCATCTCAATAAGTGAGTCTAAATACCTATCCACACAGAAGGGGAATGTAGTGCAGTCTGTACAGGGAGTTACACTGGGAGAACCGGGGAAGCTTTTTCTTGGGAGCACTGGAAGAACCTAAGGCCATGTGGTTGCTGATATGAACGTAGTCTTTCCTGAGCTCTTGGATAAAAATCATTAAGGGTAAGGCAGACACAGTTTTTGCCTGGGTTTACTCATCCAACATGTTTATGTTATTTCAACATAGTGTTCAAGATGATAAAACATTGAGATTAATCTAAAAACAAACATAAAGACAGAGCATTTAGTGTTTCATGATTGAAAGAAGACTAACTTCAGGCATTTTTCCTGTTCATTTTCTATATGGGAAGCTACTTCTGAGCATGTTTTTCATGGCTGTCAAGACATCTTTGTTCTGGAAGCTGTAGATGACAGGGTTGAGCGTGGGCGTGACAATGGTGTAGAATATAGCCAAGAACTTATCCTGGCCTGGAGTGTGGTATGACTTGGGTCTCATATATGTGAAAATAAAGGGCCCATAGTACATTATGACCACAACCATGTGGAAGGAACATGTGGAAAAGGACTTCTTCTGGGCCTCTGATGACTTCATCTTGAGGACGGTGAGAAGAATTTGCACATAAGACACTGATATCATGAGGAAAGGAATCAGCAGGAAAATAATGCCACTCACATAAACCCCTCATTCATAGTGTGAAGTGTCTGCACAGGACAGCTTCAGCATAGCAGGAACTTCACAGAAAAAGTGATTGATGGCCCTAGAGCGACAAAAGGGGAAGTGGAGGGCCAGCCCTGTGTGCACCATGGCGTTGAGGGTCCCAACCAGCCAGCACCCTGCAGCCATGAGCACACTGACCCTCTCACTCATGATCACTGGGTAGCGCAGGGGGTGACAGATGGCCACATAGCGGTCACAAGACATGGCAGCCAGGAGGAGGCACTCACCACCCAGCAGCGTGAGGGACAGAAATACCTGGATCCCACAGCCTGCAAAGGAAATAGCTCTGTGGCCTGACAGGAAGTCGGCGATCACCTTGGGAACGATGTTGGAAACGTGCAGGATGTCCATGAAGGACAGGTGGCTGAGCAGGAAGTACATGGGGGTGTGGAGGCGCGGGTCCCTGCGGATGAGCAGGATCATGAGGGCGTTTTCTGTTAGGGTCACAATGAAAAGGCCAAACAGGAAGGAGAAGAAGACCAGACTGGAGTGAGAAGAGGAGAAGAGTCCCAGGAGGATGAAGTCAGTGTTGGTTCTGAGGTTGTTGGGCCTCATCTCGATTCTGCTTTTCCTAAAAAGAGATAATTAATTAATTAGAAAAAGAAAACAGTGATGCATCTCGATGTCACTTACATAGGTCTGCCGGATAAGTGAGGTTACTGATGCATGTTTTGTCACGAAGACCCATGGCATGTTTCACAGAGCGGGCCTGCACTTGATCCGCTCCTGAATCATGCTTAGCTTGCTCAATTGGCCTTTGAGTCTCTGTTGGGTCTCAAAGTGTCAGTTTATTCCATGTAATGAACTTAAGTCCAGTCCTTGGTCAGCTCTCACCTTCTCAAGGAGGCCTACCCTGCACAGACTTTTTAAAATCCCAATGCTCCCGCTGGACCTGGACTCCTCTGGTCTCCTTACTGTTCTGCTGTGTGGGGTTTGCAGTCCACCCTGGCCTTCTGTTTATTAAATGAACAGGTCAATTCCACTCACCACTCATTGTCATTGCTCCACCAGGGTTAACCTCATGATGGACACTGCCCAGGACAGACCTGGCCTTCAGCAGTTGCTCAATCATGGGTGTTGAGCTCATGACTAACATACATGGGCCATGCCAGAGAGACCATTCTACATGAGCCTGGTATGTGAGAGTCCTCTCTCAAGGGCATGCACCACAGCAGCCCATGAACAAATGAGTAAATACACAAATAGACACACAAATATTATGACAATAAAACTTCATTTTAAATAAAATTTTAAGTAGATAAAACTTACAGAGGATGAAATATAGGATGATTTTAAACATTTTCCTTGTTGATATGTAAGAAATGAAAGCTATATGTAGTCAAAATCAACAACATATCTTTACAAATATATTTTACTTTTCTCTGTTTTCTTAATGTGTAGAATTTGAATCATAACTTTTTTATTCTACATATGGGAAGTCATAGGTGTTCATGTTATTTATTTATACTTGGAAGGTGGTTACTTGTATCCTTATTTTATACTTATTTGTAACGTTCTGTATATATAATCTCTACCTCAATATGGAGATTATATATATATATATATATCTATGATTAATATATATAATTAATATATAGAGACATATAATTGATATATATAATTAAGAACAACAAAAAATTGATCATCTCATTGATAATTACTATTGAGCTTAAATATAATTAATTTTTATATTTGCATATATGAAAATTAAGTCACTAACAGTGCATAAATGATTTAGCCTTGCACATATTTTTTATAAATGTTGTTTCTGTATCATGCACTAGATCAATTCTTAACCTTATTTCTAATTCCCTGGACTGCTAGCAGCATTTTGCTGTGGTCCTTTTTTTAATGAAATGACCTAGAAGTGAGTCAAGAAGACCAGCTCTGAGTGAGGGTTGGGACCCTGCCTGTGCCCCTGTCCTGGCTGTTCCAAAGGCTCTGACTCACAGCTCAGAAGCCTTGATGACACACTCAGGTGGAGACTTCAGGCAATGTGCTCCTGTGAGCTAGCTGGTCACAAACATTCACACATCAGTGAAAATCACTCACAACTCAAACTGAGCAATACTGTGTCTCTGGAAGCATATTTTCCCTCTGGTTTTGCTTTTTCAATTTTCCACTTTATTGAAGTCACCCCCTGACCATTTACTACTGAGATCCCTGTGTTTAGCAGACCCCATGCCCATTGCAGGTGCCATTAAAGACTTACCACAGACAGAATTCTGCCCAGCGACCAGCGCTGGCTTCATTAAAGAAGGTTTGAATTGTGAGAAAACGCTAGGGAGTTTTAAATTAAAGAGACAAGAATCTAATTACCTTTAAAACCAGCTCCAGGACGGCTTCTCCTAGCTCCAGCTTCTAGCCACCTAATGTGGTAGCGAGGTTTACTAAAAAGGCTAGTGAGAGAGAGAGAGAGAGAGAGAGAGAGAGAGAGAGAGATAGAGAGAGAGAGAGAGAGAACACACCAGGGAATGGGCTTTTATTGGGGAACAAAAAATTCCAGGGAAAATCCCATCCAATGAAGGTTAAGGGGGGTAGCATCCCATGGTCAGGGGCAACGATTGGGTCTTTGGGTCAGTGGTCAGACACGCCTCTGCACAGACAAGCCCTTGGACCTGGAGAAGGGTGGAGAAAGCTCTGACACAGCTGTATCTAAGTGCCTCTCACCCAGCCAGGGAGGTAACTCAAATCACGTGCAAGGATGGCCTCCCACACAGAATTTTTAAATGGACTACAACATCAAATATTTTCAATTGCTCCTAAGTTCTTCCTCCTGTGCATTTCTGAGTTGACTGTGTTCCTGTGGTGTTCACTGAGTCTACACAGCCACATCCACATTTTCCCTGCAGCCCTGGGAAGCCAACATTGCTCACTCCTGTCTCCCTCAGTGTCCTGCATCTACCTCTGGGGGCAACTTCTATGAGGCACCTAGAATTTCCACAGACACATTTCATGACTCTGCCCACCCATCACCCCAGGTCTGGAGCACACTCCTAAGATGCCAGGATTATTAATGAAACTATACCTTCTGTGCTGTTCATTGCCATCTGGATTGACAAGCAGAGCTACACCTGAATCCAAAGATGAGTGCTCTAGCAGCAAGCTAGTTAATGTGTAAGGAGGGAGAAAGAAGCTGGTACACACCCGGCAGCTTCTCCTCTGGATACACAACTCTTTCCCAGGGTGAAGTCTGTTTCCCCACCTCACTCCACAAATCCTTGTTAATGTTGGAGAGACACACAAAACAGACTTCCTACCCACCTCTCCTCTATAATCTTGCAAGCTGGCCCCAAAATATGCTCTCCACATGAGTTTCAGACTTTAATTTTTTCATGAATTTTATGTATGAATTTTACATATAATACATAATATATACTGTCTCTTATACACATCTCTGCAGCCAGAAAGAAAGCCTTAACCACCTGCTCCTCTCACCTGGTTGTGGTAGGGATGTTCTATGGCACCCTCATGGTCATTTACATGAGACCCAGGTCCTACCACTCAGTGGGCCACAGCAAAGTAGTCTCTGCATTTTACACCATCTTTACTCCTGTGCTGAACCCCCTCATCTACAGCGTGAGGAATAAAGATGTCAAGGGGGCCTTCAGAAATTGGCTGGGCAAGACACATGCTATGTGATTCCAACACGGGGATTTACTGAAATGGCACCTCCCAAAATGTACTCATGCTGTCATTACAAGTTACTAGTTTATTTGCTCTATTGAACTGCTGATTTTGTGTTCTTTCAATTGATTTTGTTTTCACTTTGCCATTTTACCTTTTAAGGTATTTCTGTGCAGTGTTTGGTGAATCAGGTAAAAATTTTATTGTGATAGGCCCAGTCTGATTCCCTCTTAAAATTGGGAGCCATCTCACCACACAAAAATCTAATTTTGGCTTTACTATAAATTACTGCAAATTCTGATCTTGCTTGGAATGCCTGCCCATGCCTTGAACTCACCCATGCCTGGCTCTCTCTGACCAGATAGCAGCCTTCTCTAAACTTCAATGATGCTTCATAAATCTTG
>NW_025999942.1:11627926-11744905 GCF_001458135.2 Marmota marmota marmota | reverse complement strand
ATATATATATATATATATATATATATATATATATATATATACATATAATCATTGTAGAATATTATACATTTTGAAATAAGAATTTATTCCAGGAACATATTAATGAAAACAAAATTCACTAACTTGGGCAAGTGAGATCTGGGAAGGGAAAATCTACTGCCTCTCATGACAGTTGGCTGCTCTTAAAGTTTCTATTAAATTATAATTTGGGGAATCTTCAACCAAGGATAATTCTAGTACCTTTTACTCAAAATGCTGAGCACTCACCATTTCATGAGATAGAAATTTAAAGTAGTAAGTTTTGCCACATACACATACAGTTTCATCCTAATGCAGACATTTCTTTTGGAACTCATTTTTGAGTCTTTCTTTCTTTCTTTCTTTCTTTCTTTCTTTCTTTCTTTCTTTCTTTCTGTGCAGGGGGGTTGAACACAAGGGTTTGTGCATGTGAGGCAAGCACTCTACCAACTGAGGTATATCTCCAGCACTTGGAACTCACTTTTAAGTACACACCACTCTGCTCCATCACATTCCCTCACTCCTCCTAAGTCCTGGTCTGCAGGCCTTCCACTGGAGTCTGAGAGTTTGGGTGGTGGACCTTACCTACCTGCCTCCCTTCCAAGCCTGGATGCTTTCTGCAGCACACACCCTCCACCCAGCACTCTCAGAGGATTCAACATCTTCAGTTCTCCATATTCAGTGGTAAAGTCCCCCTCCACTGGATCTCATGCTCTTGACAAACAGATCAGTCCCCTAGAACCAGGCAGGCCTGGCAGGATGGATGCCCAGTGCACTGGTCAAGCATTGAGGTGGATGTGCGCTCTGCTGCAGGCTCACCCTGGAGCCCTGAGTCCCACATTTGCACTTGCAGGGACGCTTCCACCTCCCTGGACCTCACCAGGTAAACACCACAGGCAGCATTTCTCACTTAGCCTCCTCCGCTCACTGGGGCATCAGTCACCCTCATCCCAATGGCCCTGAGCCCTGGCTTGTGCAAAGAGACACATCCAAGGGAGTGGCTGAGGGCACCAGAGCTGCCTGGACTTGGCACTCCTTCAGATGGGATGGATTTGGCAAGTGCACTGCACAAGAGTCATTTGGAACCAGCAAGCAGAAGCACAGAGGATAGGTCTTAATGGGAGCCCTGTGGCAAGTGGCCTCAGGGAGAAAACAGTGGTCTTTTCATAGGGCAGCAGAAGGAGCCAGTTCGCATGGCATGGCCTGGGAAGGAGGGGGTGGGAGCAGGCCTAAGTATCATGGTGACAGTGGTGGACACCTAGGGCAGCCCTGGCACTCGGGGGGGAGTAATGGCAAGGCTGGCGCTCAGGGGAGAAGGGATGGACTGTTTTGCCATCAATTAATCATGTGGAATTAAATTTATGGTAATGATGATAACAACAAGAAAAAAAGATCAAGAAAAAAAAGTTTTTAAAAGGAAAAATAAAGTTTTCCTTAGCCTCTCCACCCTGCTCTGTTTCCTCAGCATATTTTATTCCTGCTCTGCTTAGAGTCCTCTGCAGCTTCCACCACCTGACCAGGGACAACCACTGAGCCTCATTCAAGAGAAGAAAAGGTGGTGAAGAGGGGAACCAGATCTGGACAAGATTATCAGAAGAGGAGAAAAGAAACACAACAGTAAACACTGTAGGTGGTATTTTAAACCACAGCCTTGGGATGGTTTTTTTAATTCACTAGCTTTGTCTTTGAAGATTACACAAATATGTGTGAAAGATAAGTCTATTAAAAATGCATAGCCAAATTTATTTTCTTTAGAAATTCAACAATTTGTTTAAAGGTGTCAAATTTATTCCTTATTAATTATTGTATGTAATCATTTGTTAAACAAAGACTGTTCCAAAACACCCAAGTCCCAATTTTAAAAAGTTCTTGGATTTTCAGTGGAATCTGCCCTCCATTGTAAGACCAGTAGTTTGTAAGAAATCATAATTAAAAGAAATAAAGTTACAGTTTCTAGCAAAACAGAGGAGGTGGAAGAGAAATCTCTCTCTCTCTCTCTCACCAATTAAATTGGGCAATGAATTACAAGATATGTTAGAAAATTCATAACACATGACTCTTATTTCTAAAACTCCCAACAGTGTTCTGAGTGCCCTATACTTTCTGTTATGGAATCAATGGCTGTGTTTGGTTTTGAAGTATCCACAGACTCCTTTTCCAAAACTGAAATAGTCCAAAAGACAAAAAGGAACATAAGCACATAGACAATCTGCTAATGGCAAGTCCTCAAGGCCCATTCGTCATCAGGAAAATTCAAATGAAAAGCCTCACAAGAATTGACCAAAATGGAAAAGTTTCCATAATACTGGGAACATTTGGGATCCATGTTCATTGCTGGCTGAAGTATGCAGAAGCTCTGAAAAGCGGTTGAGTAAGTCACCGCCATTCCAAGAGGAACAGAGGCACGTGACACATAGAGAGGCTGGAGGCAACCAAGTCATGGTGGTTCGCACTGCACACCGCGCAGATGCCTCTGCGCTAAGCGATGGGCCGAGGAACGCAAAGGCTCCAGCCAGGGAGGACCACAGGCAGGAAAACAGTAGACACACCGACAGTGCAACACGGGACTCTGACCAGCGTCCTGACCTTGGAGGGAAACACCCAGGCAGAGACAGCACCTGCAGCCACTTGGCCTCTAGACACAGTCGCAGAGCTGCTGCGCCCAGGGCCAGGGTAACCGCGCAGATGCGCAGCCTGGTAGGACTGACAGGAGGCGCCGTCCTGCGACGCTGCAGCTCCATATGCGCTGGCTGGGGGCTCCTGTCTCAGGAGCTCAAACTCCAAGCTTCCTTTAGTTTCCAAGCCTCCATTAGCACCAGGGTTGGGACGAGGCTCTGCTGTCCAGTAGGAAGCGCTTTACAGGTTCTGCGGTTGGCCGTGGCTGGGGGAGGGGAAGGGACATTAAGGCAGAGCTCCACAGCTGACGCCTTTGGGGCAGTGAAGGGTGCTGTCCAGGCCCATGTCTCCTCCAGGATGGCACAGCCTCCCTGCCTCGTTCCCTTGCTGAGGCCCAGGTCCTGTCTCAAGGGGTGCTCTGCCTTCCTGCCTTAGTGGGCCATGTTGTTTGAGGTGGGTGTGAGCTGCGAATGCAGAGACTGGAGGAAACCTCTGAAGAGGATTCCTGCAGTCTAAACACCCAACTGTGGAAATCATACACTGACCGGCAGCAAAGAAACTCAGTCCTCAAAATCACTAGACACTTAGTTCATTATTTAAAAAAGAAACCACTGTGGTGCATGACATAGAAATGTTACTGAAATTTTAACTGACAGAGTTTTAACAATCCACAGTTTGACCTGCTGAAGACAGCTCAGTAAACAAACTCAAAGTGTGGACCTTCACGCATGATCCAGAGTAAAGCAGAAAAAATATATTTATATCTATATCTATGTATATATGAAAGTTAAATACCTTCTCCCTAAGAAATACCAAGGTCTTTGTACAGGCCTTCCTGTTTGGGCAAGTAGATGACTTTTTAGTCATTATTTGCATGGGCTTGCTATTCCAGCGAGAAGGTACTCTGAACAAGGTAGAGGAGAGTGTGGCTGCGGAGTAACTAATCAAGACCTCCAGAGAGCAAGCAGGAAGCAGGTCTGATTTTAGTGTGCAGTTACCATGTATATATACTCAGGCAGTAGCTAAGCAGATTACAGGCAGCCACCAATGCAATTTCTGCTAACAGTCCTTTCAGTGGCCAATCAAGGAGTGGGCTGTGGAGCAAGCACAGGGACTGCAGCACATGGCCTCTCACCCAGGGCTGTGCTTATGGGGTCAATAGTTTGTTGCTCACATGCCTAGCACAGGGGAGTGGCCTGCCACTCAGAGGCCCTTTACATATGCCATTTATGCAGTACCCCAGGCACTTGTTCCCACATCTCCCCCTCTGACTGTGCTTCAAGAAATTCAGCCAGCAGTTTGGGGAGCGCATGTGGAGGACAGCAGCCAGGATGAGACTGTAGGAGGTCAGGATGAGGCAGAAGGGCACCAGGAGCATCAACACACAGCAGATGTACATGACATCCTCAAAGACAGATGTGTCAGCACAAGCCAAGCACAGCAGCATGGGGGCCTCACAGAAGAAATGGTCTATCTCTCGCCTGCAGCAAAATGGGAAGTTCAGGGCAACAACTGCCTTCATCAGCCCGTCAGCTGCTCCTAAGAACTAGGACCCCATGGTCATCCTCAGACACAGTGGCCAGCTCATGATCATGGGATAGTGCAGAGGGTGGCATATGGCCACATAGCGGTCATAGGACATGGCTGCAAAGAGGAAGCACTCCCCACCACCCAGAGTGAGAAGGAAGAAGATCTGCAAGCCATGCCAGCAAGGGAGATGGACTTGATTCCAGTCAAGTAGTCAGCAGCCATTTTGGGCATACTGGTGGAAACCAGCATGGCGTCCATGAGGGAGAGTTGGCTCAGGAGGAAGTACATGGGCGTGTGGAGCTGGAGGTCTCACTGAATCAGGAGAATCATTAGGGCATTGCCCACTAGGGAGGTGAGAGCTAATGTCAAAAAACATCCCAAAGAGAAACTGTTGGGCACTGGAGTGGCCCAAGAGTCCTGGGAAGATGAAGGTGGAGCTAGTGTTCATGTTCATACCTGCCATGATTTCAAACAGAAGAGGCACTGGCAGTTCACTTTTTACAGGACAGGTTGACTAAAATTTTAGACTCTTGAGGGAAAGATTGGAAGTCTTAATGTTAAAGTTTAGTGAGAGGGATAAAAAAGCAGAAAGAAAACAATTAAGGTGTTGCTTAAATCTTGTGATTGCTCATGGGATATTGATGGTTAAAAGGAAAGGATGCACGTTTGCATTCTAGTATTTTTGGATGGAAAATATATGTCACAATTCACAATCATCAGGAGGAAACTCTGTGGAAACAGAATAAAATAGAGCTGAAAGTTGAAAGCCTCCAACTTCCTGTACCACAGTAAAGACAGAAAGACCCCCATTCTGGCTGTGCTGCTTCTGCTCCTGTCAGTGCCTTGAGCCAACTATCACTTTTGAGCAGCTGCTGGCCCTGTGATGACACAGAGGCTTCTCTGGTTATCCCCACCCCCTGCTTTTTTTTCCCTTGCAAAGCTTTCACATATTGAGAATGAAGTGGTGGCTACATATTATTTCATAGTAACCGTCAATAAGCAAGGACAGCCACAGAAAAACAACCAGATGCCCCAGGAGACCACACTGAAGTGGGACACAAGTGTCAATGCATATGACATAGCAATGCTACATTCAATGCTACATTCCTGTTACCTCATAACAGGAACTTCTGAGGCTGACGGGGCCCACACATGATATGGGACATTCCACAATGAGGGAACACTAGATGGGTATAAAAATATAGACTTTATGACTTCATCTTAGATCCCATTCAATTTATTAACCATCCCAGGAAGTGTTGGCACTGTAACATTTTAAGAATTTAGTACAAGAAACTTCTGGGGAAAGGTTGAAAATACATAAATGAACAAATAAATCCATATTATTACAGGTGATAAAAAACAAATACAAAGTAAAAGTGGATGATAGGTGAAAAGAACAGAAACAGTGCTCACTTCTGAGGTGCCATCTTGAACGGCCTGGTTGAGTGAGACCTGGGTGCAGGACCTGATGTCTGAGTAGAGCTCTAGAGGAGGGAGGTGAGCCATGCGAGGGGGTGGGGACATTAAGCAGTTTGGTGCTCAGAGGAGGAATTCTTCTCCTGCAAAGGACAAAGCAGGCCCTAGACAGTGGAGCTGGAGAGCTGGCATGGGGCAAAGGGATCACAGCTGGGGAGGAGAGCAGAGAGATTCCTGGGACAAAATCTCAGAGTATGTGAATCCCTCTGAGAAGCACTGGATTTTATGAGTGAGGTGGAATTGTGGCCATTGGGTGGAAACTCAAAATAAACACAATAAATATTGCCTTCAAAATATCAGGATAATTTGTCCACAGATGTTTGAGATTTTAAAGATGAACACACTCTTCAATTTTTCTGACACTTTGTCTACATTAATATGGACAAAAACCAGAATATGAATTAATTATACTTGATTGTGAATAGTTGTGTCTGCCTAGGAAAAAATAGTTGCATTTATTGTTTTTTTTTTAGGTATAAAAATGTTGAACTCAATAACTTGGTGATATCTGGCAATAAATACTGTGCCACATATGATTTATGTAGAAAAATAGGGCCTGAAAATAAAATGGAATGAAAATAAATTGGGGCAATAATATCAAATAATGTTAAGCATCTCTTTATGTTATCACTGATACTGTACAGTTCTAACAATATGTGCTAAAGATGTTTCATCACTTAAAGGAAATAACTCTCTGGTAGAGCTGATTACAGGGGTCCATTTAAACAAGGATGGAATGAAAAGAGCTCTTAAACACCTAATGGGCCTGTCAATAGGCCCACTGTTCCTGGATATGGTCCCTCCTCTCCCTGCTGGAGGCCATGCCTTCAAGAGCAAATCTATATTCCAAGCCAGTCACCATCACCATTGCTTATGTGGCATAAATGGGTGGGAGGGGAGCTACATCAATATGCTCGGCAGTGCCAGAGGAGCAGCTCTGCTTTAATTCAGTAATGTTGAATTTGTATAAAAAATTCCCTCTACAAAAAACCTGGAAACTCAAACACCTAATAATTTCAGGTGAAGGTTTTCTGCTCACTGTGAGGCACATTTAATTTAGTAGATTTGTCAGAGTCCAGCTCCGGCAAGGGGTCTCAGGAGAGGAATGGATGGTGAGGAGGCGGCGAAAGGTGGCCAAGAAACAACACGGACATGAAGTGAAGGTGCTGAATCCCAATCTTTACTTGTGAAGTTAATCATATATACTTTTCATTTTGGCAGGCTCCCAGTATTTTGTGGTTATAAATCAGGAATCATTATTCAAAGAAACAAAGTATTACGTAGCTACAATTAGATAAAAAGAATATATCTTGGCTTATGCATAAGCAAGCATTTTTACTTTCAGTTCACATTTTGCTTTGAGCTGTTTCTGCTTAGTTAGCTTTTAATAATAGTTAGAAATGTCCCAGACTATTGGCCTATACCTTGACTATTCTTTCTTGACTTACTGACTAGAACTGGCACCACGGTTATGGCATGCGGTTATCTTGAAAAGAGAGGCTACTAATTTTAATCAAACAAGAGTAAGAAAACCAAACCATTGTGCACAGGAACAAGAACAAGTTGGCCAGTACCAAGCACTAATCTGTCACCTTAATATTAATTTTTCTTCTCTGGATTTTAATTTAATTTCTAAAAAACTTACTTGACTGTTTTTCCTAAAGGGGGTTTCTCATTAAACGTTAACAATTTACATTCCACAGCTGAATCCTTGCATTTAGAGCAAACAGATTTATTCTTTGGAAGTGGTTGCATTAATTGGGAAAGTCATGTTTTTTCCTTCATACTTAATGGTCATATGAGAAGTTGCAACTATACTTATTAGCAGGAATACAAAAACAAACCAGCCCATTCCCAGAAACATACTGTGCTCCTACAGAGGATGGATGCCTTGCACTATCCACCTCAGTAGGGCCTTGCCTTTGCCTGAGTCAGGGGAGGGGCGCAGCATAGATTGATAATATAATAAATCTACTTTTACACCTTTTTCTACTTTATAGTTACAATTTCTTTTTGAATGTGAGTGTTTTTCTTTTAAAAACTGAGAGCCACATTCCTAATTCTATATATACAATTCATAGTATTTATAAGATTCTACTCAAGAAACTGTCAAAATAATATTGAAATTGTCTTCACAGATGTACATCTGGTCTAACTGGAATGCATGCTGAACTCTTTTCTGTAAACATCATCGAGAGGAATGGGATCACTGCTAGTGGCCAGACATTACCTGAAGTGGGCCTGGAGCTGGGAGGTGGGTGTGTCACTCCCAGATCTCCATGGTGCCCAGTGCAGGACATGCCCCATCCATGTCCTGGTGAGTGTGAGTGCGCCTCACCTCTGCTCCACAGGAACTTTCCTTCCACTTAAACTGCTGCAAACTCACTGGCCCCTAGGAAGGCTATGCCCCAACCACAGCAGACAAGCAAATGAGGAGCAAGAGGAAGTCTCCCAAAGCTTCTGATTCCACAAGAACCCTAACTTCTGTCACTTTTCTTTTGCAAGCATGAGTCCCGAAGTGACGCTGACATCAAAGAGGAAGAAAAAGGTTTACTGCTCATGGTGCATCAAGGGAAATCTTCCCCTTGTCTCCAGAGATAGTGATCACACCTCCTCAGTCATATAGGAAGACACCACATGTGGATAAATCTGTACTTTCCATTCTGTGTTTTGGTACAAGTTCACATTTGACACAATGTGAAAAGACAAACACAATGTCTTACTGTCAGAATTCTGACTCACTTCTCTCCCACAACTGCACAGTTAGCTGGTCATACACTCAAGTTAATTCCCTGTGTTGTACATCATTCCCCTTGGAGTAGTGAAGGGGGAGTTGCTGTTCATAGCACGTGACTTCCTGAAATAGGGTCCACATCAAGCAGAACACTGCTCACAGAGTAGGCTGGGAACAGCAGAGCTCCTACGTCACCACACGGCATTCACCAGTAAACACAGGCGCCAAGTCAAGGGTCAGGAAAGACAAGGCCTTGCTGAGCATCAGAAAGACAATTAGAGGAACAAAGCCCAGTGAACAGAGAAGTCTGAAGTCACAATCAAAGCACCAGCAATACAACTGGGTGTGTACCCTGGTTCTCCTTAGTTCAAAGTTTGAAAGGTGAATCTATTAAAAATAACCATTATTTGTTCAAAAGTATGCAAGAAACAAGGTTATAGATCATGACAACTTACCTTGAAAATATGAGGAGGGAGTGTAGTTAAAATGGAGTATTCACATTTATGTATTTATATTTGTGGGGCTGGTGACAGAGCGCAGGTCCTTATGCATCCTAGACAAGTGCTGTACAACAGAGAGACACCTGTCTTGTTATAGTTTTTTTTTCTTTTTTTTGAAGGTAATCAAAATTAAGTAACCGTTTGATTAATATAACCTGATATTACTGTAAAATAGTCTCTACAGAGTTTGTGGTAATCACTAAGCAAAAAACCTGATGCAATGAAAATCAAAAGCAAAGATTCAAAACATAACAATAGATGAAATTGCTTAACTACATGGAATTCAGTAAGAAAAAAAAGAATTAACATACAGCAAAAATAGAAAAAAAAAAACAAGGGAAAGTAATAAGTTCTTACCTATTAATAATTACATCATTTGAACATAAAATGAATAAATTGAACATACAATGAATAAATTCTTTGATTCTAAAATGTTAAGCAGTTGAATGGTCAAAAACACCAAAGAGCAACCCCATGTGCTTCCAAGAGACCCCTCACATGTGAGAACACACAGAGGAAAGTTCAGGAAAGAAGAGGATATTCCATGAATGGAAGCCAAAGAGAGCAGCCACCTAGGCTTGAATTCAAATAAAATGACTGATGCTGAAAGAAAAAAGAGTTGAAGTCCTGTATTTATACAGGAGATGATTCAGCAGGAGAATAAAACATACCCAATATATAAAGCAACACTCTTTGCTGTGAGGACAGAGACAGCAGTGTAATAATGACAGGCACCTTCAACACCTGCCTTCAGCAATGGGAACCTCAACCAGACAGAAATCCAACAGGGCAGCCCTGGGTTTAACTGCACCTGAAACCAAGTGGATGCAGTGGGCAGGCAAGAACATGGCCCCCAAAGTGTTCTTATCCAAAGACTCTGGCATCTACCCAAGGAGATGGTGTTAGACCAGGACACAAAGAAAAGACCACTGACTCCAACTAAAATCAAATTAAAGCAAGCTTATTATTTCAACCAGCCGGGCTGCCTCTCCCAACAAAAAACACAGGAACAAGACAGCACTGCAGCTTTCTTGTAGCCCAGCTTTATAGCGCAGAAAGTTACACAAAGGGGGTCACAGATAACAAAATTCTGAGGAGCATAACACTAATGCTAGTTTACATTTTTGCTGGCCCCGGCATCAGAATTTATGAAGGTCATCAGAGCCTCAGTGAGGGTCCTTATCTTGGCCAGGGAATGACAAGATTTATGAAGCATCATTGAAGTTTAGAGAAGGCTGCTATCTGGTCAGAGAGAGCCAGGCATGGGTGAGTTCAAGGCATGGGCAGGCATTCCAAGCAAGATCAGAATTTGCAGTAATTTATAGTAAAGCCAAAATTAGATTTTTGTGTGGTGAGATGGCTCCCAATTTTAAGAGGGAATCAGACTGGGCCTATCACAATAAAATTTTTACCTGATTCACCAAACACTGCACAGAAATACCTTAAAAGGTAAAATGGCAAAGTGAAAACAAAATCAATTGAAAGAACACAAAATCAGCAGTTCAATAGAGCAAATAAACTAGTAACTTGTAATGACAGCATGAGTACATTTTGGGAGGTGCCATTTCAGTAAATCCCCGTGTTGGAATCACATAGCATGTGTCTTGCCCAGCCAATTTCTGAAGGCCCCCTTGACATCTTTATTCCTCACGCTGTAGATGAGGGGGTTCAGCACAGGAGTAAAGATGGTGTAAAATGCAGAGACTACTTTGCTGTGGCCCACTGAGTGGTAGGACCTGGGTCTCATGTAAATGACCATGAGGGTGCCATAGAACATCCCTACCACAACCAGGTGAGAGGAGCAGGTGGTTAAGGCTTTCTTTCTGGCTGCAGCAGAATGCATTCTTAACACAGCAGTCAGGATGAGACTGTATGAGACCACAATGAGAGACAGAGGGATCAAGAGCATCAGGATGCAACAGATGTACATGAAAAACTCAAAAACAGTGGTGTCCGCACAGACAAGGCGCATCAACGAAGGTGCCTCACAGAAGAAGTGGTCTATCTCCCTGGAGTGGCAGTAGGGGAAGCTCAGAGCGGCACTGGCTTGCATCAGCCCATCAATTCCTCCCAAAAGCCAGGAGCCTGCTACCAGTTGGGAACACAGCTTGTGGCTCATGAGAACATGGTAGCGCAATGGGTGGCATATGGCCACATAGCGGTCATAGGACATGGCTGCCAGGAGGAAGCACTCTCCCCCTCCCAGAGTGAGGAACAAGAAGATCTGGGAACCACAGCCAGCAGGAGAGATGGATCTGGAGTTCAGCAGGTAGTTGGCTGCCATTTTGGGGATGATGGTGGAGACCAGCATCAAGTCCATGAGGGAGAGCTGGCTGAGCAGGAAGTACATGGGGGTGTGAAGTCTGGGGTCTGTGTGGATGAGCAGGATCATCAGGATGTTGCCCACCAGGGAGGCGATGAAGGTCATGAACACCAGAGAAAACAGGACTTGATGGGTCTTTGTGTAGTCAAAGAGCCCCAGGAGAATGAAGTTCATCGCTGTGGGGTCAGTGGAGTTCTCCATGGCTATGGGCAACCTGGAAGGCAGGAGAATTTCTGAGGAATTTGGCCTGGTTAAAATGAGGATCTGGAACTTCCTTAAAATGGCTTGGTCACCTGACAGAAAGCCTTATCCTGGAGGCCTAGTTATTTAATTTTCTTCTCTCCAGCAAAACATTTTCCTTAGCATTCACGGATCATAGCTGCCAGGAGTTTAGTATATTCTCAATTCCAGCTAAATTAGACAAAATGTATACACGGCCTTATACAAGGCTCTCTCTCAGGCTGCAGCAGAGTGCTAGTCTGAGAAGGCTGATGCGTGGCCTGTGATTGCCAGTGTGATGCCTTTCATGTCATCCTGGCCCAAAGAAGCCATGTTGTGTAATCCCAGGTTTCTACATTGGAATATCTCCCTGTTGGAGGACTTTTGAATTCATGTCGATTAGTGGATGTTGCACTCTCTCTTGTGATTGTAACTTTTCAGTTTTCTCACACTTGTATTTAAGGGAGTTTCTGGAGATTTCCTTCAATGCTAGGATGAATTGAAATTTAAAATTTAAATAAGGAATCTAAACAAAAATGTATAACCACTGAAATCAGACTTTGCTGTTTAGGAAAGAAAACATGACTAAATTTCTCTATTCCACAAAGGCAGGGGTGTGCCCCACCACGCCCACCTCCTCACCTGGTCACCACTTCTCCTCCTGATCAGGAGCCATTGGTCAGTACAACACCCTCTGGGCAACTGTCTTCCACATCTAGTAGGTACTCAAAGAGCTGCTATGTTAGACTGAAAATTCCTATTTAAAAAGTTGATAATTTCTTAGAGGAACTTAAATAACATGAAGAAACAAACTGTGCTACTTGAAGGCTCTCACACTTAAGTAATCCTAGGTTCTTACAGGCAGGAGACAAGCGCCAGTCTGTTAATTAAGACTGGTCCAAACAAGCTTCTTCACATGAAGTTAGTGTGGATTACGAACAGGACACAGAGCCTCTCTGTTAATCATAGAGATGGCTCTCTTGTAACTGAAACCTCCAGATGGCGTTTCTCTGCCATGATGTCCTGCATGGGTGAAAGGCTCTCTTCTCACACCTCAGTGAGATTTATCTTCTCCTTATAAATTTAAGTTTGTACAGAGAATAATAGATTAATGACTACCAATAAAAAAAAATGCATGGGTTCAGTCATAATCTATGTGTAGCAGGCCATTTCTGATTCATTTTTTCAATTTAATTAAAACCCAAGATAAATTTTGTAAGTGGGCAGCACAACTCTAATAAACACTGCAGCTATAGTGACTAATGTAGTATGCCAACAATGCTCTTTAAATTTAAATACTTAGATGTTCTTGTTATCAAAACAGCCATTGTTCTAATTATCATAATATTTAACATTATTGTTATAATATTGAACATATTACTATCATGCTCTCTTAATTACATATGTATGTATATATACATCCAGTTTACCAATTCTTAATCACTGCTGCATCAGTTAGACATTATGCATATAGCATATTATACTTATAAATGCCTGGTAACTCTCTAATACTCATATTGTGATCTAAGTCCTTTATATGTGGTAAGAGTTTCTGTAGTAATCAATCTTAAATTGTTGCCTTTATTCTTTGAGGATAAATGAATCCCTTACTTTCTCACTATATTCAGCTGTCAATCTTTTTCAATTCCTGCAGCTGTGATGTTGTTAGGTATTTTCAGGAGCAGTAATAATTTGCCAGTCATAATACCTACTGTGAAAATAAGTTTTGAGTCACATTTCCCAAGATACGAAGGCAGAAACTGTTCTACTCCTTGACGCCTGGATTAATCTGCAAACTCATTTTAAAATATTTTCCTCTTCTTTCTATTGAAAATGCTTCTTACACATCTTGTTATTTATACACAATTGCTTTATTTTATCATTTATATATATTGTAGATATCTTCCCTGAACTATTTTATAGAATCCAAAATTTTATAACACTATTTAGGACCAAACTTTGCATTATATACACCCATATTGGTGGACTTACATGCTGTTACTCATATGTGGATGGGCTGCATTATGTGAGTAGCTTTTCAAATCTGAATGCTCTGCATAATTTTGGGATAAAGGTGCCACTGATTGCTATGTAAACTATATTCATAATCACTGTGAGTTTGGTATTGATTTTCACTGTTAGCAAATAGTGCTCTCATATATCTCAGTCTTACAAATGCACTGGTCCAAGCTTGTCTTCCCACTGCTTGGTGTGGATGGAAAGGCTGTGCTCTGTGACTGCCTCAACCACAGATGAAGGAGGGCTTGCTGTGGCTAAGCCAGTCAGCACAGTGTACTGTGGACAGAGGTGTGATTATGGGTAGCTAAATTAGCCTGAGAGTGGAAGGAAAGCATCCAAGTCCTGCACAAATCTACTCAGAAAAGGTGTGTGAGATGTGGGGCAGGTCACCAGCCCCCTGAGACATGCCCCGGCAGGTCCCAGACTTGGGAGAACCTCACACTGCCCTGGAGGCTTCCAGCCCCGGCTTCCTGCTGCTGTGGATTCACTCTCTGACCTGTGTTTTATAAAAACAGCAACAGCTGTGCTGACACCAGCTTCCTACAAAATCTGCAGAGCATAAAATACTTCAATGTAATTTGCACTTTCTATTCATATGTGAAGAAGAAAATCATTTGACACTAAAAGTATTTCAAAACATTTTTGTGATCTGATGAACTTTTCACTCACTGAACACTCCTTTCTATTTAAATTTCCACATGAAGTATCCTGTGGAATGTATGCATATTAACAAGTGGACACCTAAAATCCAGAAATTTATGTGAGTTGTTAAGACAAATTCTAAAAATTAAAGAACTAGTATGCATTTGTCTTCCTTTCCTTATCTCAATAGAATCATTTCTTTTAATAATGTGCATACAGAAATACAGATTTGTGGTCTAGGGACTTAACCTTAAAAATCTATATATCTTACCACTAGATGGATAAAATTAGGAAACTTAAATCAATATTCACCTCAACTTTATTCTGTACAGACTGGACAGCCTAACAATATGCATTAGGACAGTATGCACTTCTTCCATTGTTTGGTTATTACAAAAGAAAATTCATGCAAAAACATTGTAGCATGCATGACCCTTCAGTTCCACAAATATTGCCCATAATTATTAGGTTTGGAATATTATTACAATTGGTCATGAATAGATACTGCCTACCCAAATATTTTGGAAAAATAAATAAGTACTTTAGGATTATAATATTGTGTGTGTGTGTGTGTGTGTGTGTATACTTAAAAGACAATACTTTCAACATCACTTTGGACTCTGAACTTTGTCCAAGTTTCATAAATTATTTCAATATACAACAGTCCCACAAGAGCACTGCTAATTTAAGGCTATTGTAAGGCTATTGTGCCCTTTCATTATTAGTCTTGAAATTCTTCATAAATTAGCAAATTAATTTTAATTAGTAAAATTAATATACTTAAAGAATTGAATTAGTAAAATTAATAAGCTAAAGAATTATTTTGAGTTAATATATCATGGATATTTTCATGTACACTATAATTTTCACAATTTTTTTTTCAAATTTGGAAGCATTAAGTCAAATGATAAAATCCTAGAATGTGTTCATCACACACACACACAAAAAAATAGATGTTGTGGCCAAATGAGTACAATTATGTATGCCTCCATACAATTAATTTCAAGAAACATTTGTGGGGACAAAGAATTGTCAGTTCGCTTCCCTTTTCCTCTTATTTGAAAACAATGACATCCTGCTCTTGATTATTTCCCAATTACATAAGCTTTGTGATTATGGAGAGCTCACTTCTTACATCTACAGTGTATGTCCACCCACTTCAGTGTGGCTCCCCAGAATGAAAAAAGCTACAATCTTTCCACCGAAGGTGCATGTCACGTATCTTGCTGACCAATACTTAGATTTGTCCTGAATAGGGTAGTTTTCTTCAATCAATCACAGAATTTGCCATAAAGCACCTTTCACTAGGTCTCCCAAGGACAGAGTGGTAGCTCACTTCCAACATGGATGATAACAGCTGTGGCAAATATCGCCCTAAGCCCCACTTGATCAAGGATTGTCTTATCAAATGTTACAACAGATAAATGAAGCAGACTGTGCTTACATTTGAGAATTGCAGATGTAGAAAGAGAGTATTTAGAAAATGTTTTTTTTTTTTTTTTTTTTTNTTGCAAATTTTACAAAATGTGTTTGCAGAGAGTAAAAGGAAAGATAAGAGATTATTGGATGAGATCAAGATACTTTAATTCTTGATTTTAAAATTAGGTACAGGCCTTAAAAATATGAAAAAAAAATTTACAGCAATGTAAGCTTTAGAGAACACTACCTCTTTCCAGCACTCAGGCTAAGTCTTGGTACTGACCTGCCTCCTGAGCAGCCACTGTGCAGGGCCCGGAGCTCCCAGGCTCTCGCCCTGGACTACTCTGTACTTGTATAAAAGGCACTGTTGCTTGTGCAAAATGAGAGGCACCCATTCAAAGTCCTAGAGCACCTTACCATCAGGCTTAGGAAGTCTCAACAGCAGCATGTTCAGTAGGATGGGGTGACAAGACATTTTCTCTTCTTATTAGCTCAATGCAGATGATTCTCAAATCCCAGGATATTGGATCCCTGAAGCAAACTTCCTGCAGGGCTAGTGCACGGTTATTACCAGGATATGATTCATTGAAAGGAGGCAGATTTCCAACAATAAATGAGATGGTAATTGTAAATGAATTCTCTCTTTCCTGGGAATGCAATCCACTCTGTTGTCCTGTACTTTAGCAATATCCATGTGTCAATAAAGATCTGAAAGTTACAGAGGATAGAGTGTCTTAGAAATACCTTGCTCTAAAATATGTTATTTTAAAGTGGAAAACAAAATTTGGACTAAATGTTACTCAAGAAAATAAAAAGTTGTGAAAGAAGTAATTCAGATGAGAACAAAATAAGTCAAAGTAAAAAACAAAATAGTTAATCTCTGAGTATATTATTTTTATTTTCTTGGAGTTGAATTTGTACTAATTACTTTTTCGTTTGACTTTTATACAAATAATATCTAGACATTTTCACAACACATAAATATGTTTCATTATTTTATTTTAAAATTAAGACCTTTGCAAGCTTGCCACATGTCTTCCCTGAAAATTATTATAGTTTTATAAAAATTCACCAGTTAAAGATAAAACATATAGTCTCACCACCTGAAACATCATTTTTGAAATTCTATTTTTACCATTTTTATCTAATATTTTATATTTTAGCAGAAAATGTTTCTATAAAATTTCAGATTCTCAATGTCATTATTCTTCCAATGGAAATGGAAGACTGTGTTAAAGGGTTTACTCTAGGGCTGGGGTTGTGGTACAGTGGTAGAGTGCTTGCCTAAGATGCATGAGGCATTGGGTTCTACCCCTAGCACAACATAAAAATACTGAACAAAACAAAATGCATAGTATAACCAAACATGTAAGTTTTATTGTTTAAAGTAAAATGAAAGAGGATGAAGATATATTACACAAATACACAATTAGTAAAAACAGTTCATCTTCAGCCATTGAATTAAAGTGAGTGTTTGAAAATACACAACAAACAACTGAATATATAATTTCATTTTTTCCTTTTATACTAAATTTAATATAGCATTTTAAATGTCATATATGGTCCATGAATGGGGAGACTACATGCTTTATTTCTTTCCAAGAATAAAAACATACAGTTAACAAAATTTAAAAAAAAAATCAGACAGTAAAATAATACAAAAATATAGAACTTTCACAGCAATCAGGGGAAGCCAAGCTAAAAACAAAATAAGTTACCAAAACACTCACTAGAAGTTCTCAAAAATAAAGTCTGATAACAATGGATGCAAAAGAATCTTGAGCACTGTGGTGGTGGAAATGTCATATTAACATTCTGTTTCAGCAAACAAGTCAAGAAAAAGTTCACCATCCATCTACCTAAATAATAGTTATTAAAAACAACAACAACAACTTTTGATCCCACAAATAACTTTAATTTCCATAGATCCAAACTGAACATAGTCCAGACATCCTCCAAAACACATGGGGTAACATACTGTGACATTTTAGACAATAGAAGACCTGAAGGAATTAAACGGGGTGAAGAACTGGTGAGAGCAGAGTTGCAGAGGAGTCTCTGAACTGAGAGAAAAACACAGGATGTAGGACTATTCATCATGGGGTTCCAAGGACAAGAATAGAACAGGCCAAACTAAACAATGGGATAAACAGCAGTCCCATGGTCTTTCTTGAGGGTGCTTCACTGGTGGTGGAGGGACTTGGGAGGCTGGAGCATGTAGCCTTTCTTGATAACAGTGTGGAGTCTTAGGCTAGTATTTATTGAAATTTCTTGAAAGAAAAGGCTGGGTTGTGAGCATCCTACTTCTTAAAAAGTATACCTCAGTTGAAACATAGATAATAATCCCAAAATTGCTGGAATAGTGAATTCACTTTTTGAGTAACAGTTCATTAAAACATGCAGGTTTATTGATAAGTAAAATGTGGGGGGCAGATCCAAGGGAATCCAATTGTTCTCCCTTATCTCTGGTTTTGTGCACCATAGACTCAGTTACCTGCAATCAACAACAAACTGAAAACTTAAAATTAAAAAATCCAGAAATACATACTCCATAAGTATAGAATCTGGCACAGCAATGCTCCAGTCTGACCTGAAAAGATGAACCTCTCCACTTAATGAGAAAAGAATTATAGGCAGAGGTTGCAGAGATCTTTGCTAAGAGTAAATATACATGTGAAACTGCAAAGAAGGAAAAAGAAAAGCGTGCTACTTTTGCTCTTGAACCTCAAGTTGCAAAAGTTTTGGCCACAGCACTCAGTGTTCAGCTAAGGTCAACAATGTTTTCAAGGAGAGCATCAGTGGTTCCAGGTATCCCCTGGGCAATGTGGATTGTGTCTGTAATTCATAAGGAGGGGTCCCTGTAATTACAACTCTAAAAATCCCACCAGTCACTCTGCCCAACCACAAAATCTGGGGCAATGTAGTGTATTGTTAATAAAGCCTCAAGGCCACACACTGGCCACACACTTTCTCAGGGTGCCCTTGACCTCGCTGTTCCTCAAGCTGTAAATGAGGGGGTTCAGCATTGGGGTGAGAATGCTATAGAAGGCTGACACCACCTTATCGTGGTGAGCTGACCTGTAGGATTTGGGTCTCATGTAGATAAAAATGGCAGCTCCATAAAAGAGCCCCACCACAGCCACGTGTGAGGAGCAGGTGGCAAAGGCCTTCTTGCGGGCTTCTGTGGAGCCCATGTGGAGGACAGCAGCCAGGATGAGACTGTAGGAGGTCAGGATGAGGCAGAAGGGCACCAGGAGCATCAACACACAGCAGATGTACATGACATTCTCAAAGACAGACGTGTCAGCACAAGCCAAGCGCACCAGTGTAGGGGCCTCACAGAAGAAATGGTCTATCTCTCGCCTGCTGCAAAACGGGAAGCTCAGGGCAACAACTGCCTGCATCAGCCCGTCAGCTGCTCCCAGGAACCAGGACCCCATGGTCATCCTCAGACACAGTGGCCAGTTCATGAGCATGGGATAGCGCAGAGGGTGGCATACAGCCACATAGCGGTCATAGGCCATGGCTGCTAAGAGGAAGCACTCCCCACCACCCAGAGTGAGAAGGAAGAAGATCTGCAAGCCACAGCCAGCAAGGGAGATGGACTTGATTCCAGTCAAGTAGTCAGCAGCCATTTTAGGCACAGTGGTGGAAACCAGCATGGCGTCCATGAGGGACAGTTGGCTCAGGAGGAAGTACATGGGCGTGTGGAGCCGGAGGTCCCACTGAATCAGGAGAATCATGAGAGCATTGCCCACTAGAGCCATAAAAGCTATTGTCAGAACCATCCCAAAGAGAAACTGTTGGGCTCTGGAGTGGCCCAAGAGACCTAGGAGAATGAAGTCGGAACTGGTGTTCCCACTTTCCATGATTTCAAACAACAGAAGAGACACTGTCAGTGGAAACATAGGAGAGAGATTAATTTTTTAAATGCCCCTTGTTATTTATATCCTTCTAAATAATCACATGTGTAATAATGAAACCTATTTCAAATCTTTCATCTCTTATTTTTCTTCTTGTTTTTATTTTTGGTGCTGGGGATTGAACTCAGGGGTGCTTGGCCACTGAGCCACATCCCCAGCCCTGTTTTGTATTTTATTTTGAAACATGGTCTCACTGAGTTCCTTAGTGCCTCACCATTGCTAAAGCTGTTTTTTAACTTGCAATTCTTCTGTCTCAGTCTTCCAAGCTGCTGGGGTTACAGGCATGTGCCACCATGCCTGGCTTCATCTATTTTTTAAGCATGTTTAAATCAAGATAAAATTAACTTAAAGGTTTTTTTTTGTCATTTTGAAGTTTCACATGATAAATGCCTCCTAGGTTGAGTGTTGATTAATTGGCATACCAAATCCTAATTCTTGAGAAGTTGCAACTGACATACAAGAGAGACTTTTTAGTTACTTGGTGCCCAAATAAATGGGTGAGCAGGAAATGGTGTACATGTGTCATTCATATTGATGCTTTAGTCGTGTCCTGCATGATCAATATCTTAGAGATGAATTGTCCATATCTTACTTTCAAAAAATTATGTACTTAATAATGAAGATTCCAAATCTAAAACACGTGAAAATTGGTTAAACTTCCAAAATCATGATGTTTTCCCTGATGCTGACTGAATCTGGAAAGCCTTTTCTAAAACTGGAGGGCTTATCTTCTCAGATCTAGAAGGCAGGAAGACAGTGTCTGCAGACAGAAGCATAACTTCATGTGAAGTTGGTAGTACCTTAGTCACTTCCACAGTTTTAAACTTAAGGTAATCAGTGTTATTTGAGTTTGTTAGTTAGTGTGGAGCTCTGTTGTTCAATTCACTCTCTCATTAATCCTTCAACAGTGCTTTGTATTGATTTAAAGATGCACTATTCACTGGGTAAGGAAAAAATCTGGTTCTTTATTACAAATGTGTGCAGAAACATTAATTTCTTCCTCATTCCCCATAGAACCAAAATCTTTAAATCAATTTTTGTCTTTGATCTTCTCCTGCTAGAACTGGATGAAGAAGCCCAGAACTGTACAGATATGGCTACTAGTCTGTCCTCAGGGATGCTGCCTGCTTCATCATACTCACATGGCAGAAGGTGTGCAGCTCTTAGGGAGTGCCAAGATCTACCCTAAGTCCAAATGCTAGTTGTGGCTGGAGAGCATCCTGCCTTGGATTGCTCCACCCTGTGGACATACTTCTTTGTCAAATATGTCTTCACCTGCCAACCTCTGTGCTCTGCACACCCCTGAATCTCTGAAGCATGATCTGTGTGCCTGGTGACCAAATGAAAACCCTGGCCATGGCTCTCACTGCCTTCCCAAGACTGGAGGAAACCCTAACCCATTCTTCCCTACCCCAACTTCTCAGTGTTAAAGACGGACTAAGCTTTAGACCTGTTTAGAAATCATTATGTAATTCAGTAACTCTAGGATGTTGGGCAAGTTCCTTTAATTTTTTACACTGTAAACATCTTTAAGTGAACAGTGACACAGTGACATTAAGTATATTCACATATCGGTACAATTCTCACCAGTGTCTACCTTGAAAACTCTTTTCATCTCCCCAAAATGAAACCATGCACCATTAGAGAGAACTCCCTGTGCTTCTCCCAGGCCACTAGAAGCCTCCATTCTCTCTCCCTCTATAAATCGGTGACTCTAGGAAGTGCACCTGGAGGAAGTCACTCCTGTCCTTGTCTGTTTGCACTACATGCTGTCCATGACCTTGACTCGGGTGCATGGGTGCTGCTTGGTGTGTCAGAGTCCCTCCTTATCGAGGGTCACTAGTGCCCCACTGGCTGTGCACAGCACACTTTGCTTATTCCTGTACACATCAGTGGCCGCCTTGCACTTCCATGAACTTTCCTGAGCATTTATGTGATTTTTAATGGACATTTGACAGCAGAAATTACAGCTTTTTCTTTAATAAAGTGATAAGATGTCACATGAAATAGGACAACTTCAGTAATCCTTTTGCTTAAGTCATGCAAGAGAGGTTTATGAGTTTTTAGAGACTAAATTCAACAACTCCCATGACTTTTCAATTCATTACAAAGTTTCTGCTTGTGTTTAAATCATTTTAAATTAAAAATCACTAACACTTAACTTTTCAAAGGAAATAGGTATTTATATATACTTTTTGAAGGTAGAATGGGTATATAAATGTGATTTGCCATTACAAATGTAATTTTCCACTCAGCATTACATAGCATTTAAATTCAAAGAAAGAGCAAATGAATTCTCCAAATAATAAAATAATTCCCAGTTAGTTATTTTTGTAAGAAATGATAATGCTTGACTTCACTAAAATTCACTATCTATATATTTATATTACACAAACTAAGTAAGTTGACACTAGTCAAAAATACTTGCAAAGCTATGCAAATAGAATTATTTGGGATTCATTTCTAGAACAATGATCATGGATGCAAAGTGTTGCTAAAAGAGTAAATAAAATACAACAAATAAAATACAACATGCCATTAAAAGGAGGAAAGGAAGCTCAAATCCCAGGGTTGGGAAAATGTATTATCCTGGAAAACAAAGATTTCTTTTTTTTTTTTTCTTCCCTCTGACTTCATGGGTTTGGAGATTTCTTACCCACATTTCCATCTGCTTCCACAGCTTTTTCTTAGAGTGATGTGAAAACGGTTGTTTTCCCCATGTCTTTGCAATGCTGTGAGGAGCACAGCATTCCCCTGCCCTTTCTTCCTTTTTAAAAAGCTTTTGGGTAATCATGGGAAATTTAAATAAGTGCCTGTAATTTTCTTTTCTATACTTTTTTCAGACTCATTGCCAAAATTTGATATTAAGATGTTAAGTTTCTTACCCAGTGTACTGAGATGATCTTCTGTAACAAATAATATCATACAGACCTTTTATTTGAGGGAATCAATGGGCTGTTAAAGAATCCAGCTGGTGAGCAGCAGCTAAGCATACACTGCAGCTCTCCGGGGATAACAAGCACAACAGGGAACAGAGGATTTTCTCAAACTTGTTGAGCATGAAGTGCTAGGATTGGCATCCCTTACCCATGAGAGGGGACACTCACTGCAGCAGGCTGCATCTGTGTCCTCTGTGAGAAGCATGGTTGCAGTCCCCTCGTGCTGCAGGAGTGACTTGCTGCTGCTGTGTCCAGCTGGAGTATATCAGTGCCCATGCACAGCTACAGGGTGTGTGACCTATACCCACAGGGGCTGGAAGCACTCTCATTAGCCAGAGCCACGTGACGTGACACTTCAGTGGACAGAGAGGTTGGATTTCAGGGGTGTTTTAAAGATTCCCAGGATTCTGACCTACTTTGTATGCTTCAGAAAGCTATGAGTCACAAAATAATAGAGGCTCATTCTGGAGTAAAAAGAAAATGTAAATAAGTGTCCTGGGAAAAGGTCATGATTTTAAAACACATCTATGGGTGAAGTTATAGGATCCTGGTATTTCTTTTCTGAATTCCAATAGAAGAGAAGATTAAAAACTAAACCACTGACACCAACCACTGTCAAAAACTATAACTGGAATGAAATGAAGCAAAGGGTAGAATTCAGCTAATTTTTTTGCCCCTTTTTAACTAAAGTTAAGAGAATCAATGCTAAAGTACAGGTGCCAATTTGCATTTATGAAAGAGAGTTTTATTTTATTTGTATGTTTGCATTTTTGTGTCTAGGTAACAACATCCACTATAACAGCAACAGTGCTGGGGAGAGCTCTCACATTTCCTGTCTGTAGATGTTGACTTTTAGCAAAGTGTCCAATCCCAATCAGACGCAGAATGTGATTGATAGAGCACATGGGTACAGTCTACTTTTAAAGTCAAATCTTCTTATTTCTGCTGAAATATTTGTAATGTGTTTTAAATAGCTATTGAAGTAGTTTCAATTTTAATTTCATTGAATAGATAAATGAATGAAATGAAAGAATCATACTGCTATAGTGAACTGCATATGCCAAAGTAAACTTAGCTACCAATTGCTGTACAGATTGTCGAGGTGAGAAATGGAGTACTCCTGGCTAGAGAACACAGCCTGAGGCATCCAGAGCTGAGGGGGGATTAGCAATTGAGCTTTGGTATTGCTAAACACTGGCCTTGAATTTATTTAAAATTGCAAAGTTTAACTTAATGTCAACATAGTAGGCAGAAAATGGCTTCATAAAGACTTCCATGTAGCAATCGCACGAATCTGTCAGCGTGTTAGTTTACAAGGCCAAGAAAAGTTTGCAGACAGAAGTAAAGCTTCTAATAGGCTGATATTAAAATATAGATTATATAAGTGAGTCCAAAGTAATGACAGGATGCTTAAAAGTGAGAGGGAAGCATTAGAGAGAATGGTTGAAATGCCGGAATGAGGTTTTTACCCAATACTCCCAATATGGATGGGGATGGAGAAAGGGGGCCAGGGGCCAGAGCTCTAGGGGTCTCCAGAAGGTGGGATGGGGAAACAGTTCTGCCCTAGGGCTTCCAGGAGGAGGCAGCCTGCTATTAGTCTCCTGAGGTTGATTTTTACTTATGTTTTCCAGAAGGAAGGCAATGCACTTNGATGGGATAAACAGCAGACCCATGGTCATTCTTGAGGGTGCTTCACTGGTGGTGGAGGGACTTGGGAGACTGGTGCATGTAGCCTTTCTTGATTACAGTGTAGACTATTAGGCTTGTATTTATTGAAATTGCTTGAAATAAAAGGCTGGATTGTGAGCATCATACTTCCTAAAATGTATACCTCAGTTGAAACATAGATAATAATCCCAAAATTGCTGGAATAGTGAATTCACTTTTGAGTAAAAGTTCATTAAAACATGCAGGTTTATTGATAAGTAAAATGTGGGGGGGCAGATATACAGATCCAAGGGAATCCAATTGTTCTCCCTTATCTCTGGTTTTGTGCAACATAGACCCAGTTACCTACAATCAACTACAAACTGAAAACTTAAAATTAAAAAATCCAGAAATACATATTCCATAAGTATAGAATCTGGCACAGCAATGCTCCAGTCTGACCTGAAAAAATGAACCTCTCCACTTAATGAGAAAAGAATTATAGGCAGTGGTTGCAGAGATCTTTGCTAGGAGTAAATATACATGTGAAACTGCAAAGAAGGAAAAACAAAAGCATGCTACTTTTGCTCTTGAACCTCAAGTTGCAAAAGTTATGGCCACAGCTCTCAGTGTTCAGCTAAGGTCAACAATGTTTTCAAAGAGAGCATCAGTTGTTCCAGGTATCCCCTGGGCAATGTGGATCGTGTCTCTAATTCATAAGGAGGGGTCCCTGTAATTACCCCTCTAAAAATCCCACCAGTCACTCTGCCCAACCACAAAAGCTGGGGCAATGTAGTGTATTGTTAATGAAGCCTCAAGGCCACACACTGGCCACACACTTTCTCAGGGCCCCCTTGACCTCGCTGTTCCTCAGGCTGTAGATGAGGGGGTTCAGCATAGGGGTGAAGATGCTATAAAAGGCTGACACCACCTTATCGTGGTGAGCTGACCTGTAGGATTTGGGTCTTATGTAGATAAAAATGGCAGCTCCATAAAAGAGCCCCACCACAGCCACGTGTGAGGAGCAGGTGGCAAAGGCCTTCTTGCGGGCTTCTGTGGAGCGCATGCGGAGGACAGCAGCCAGGATGAGACTGTAGGAGGTCAGGATGAGGCAGAAGGGCACCAGGAGCATCAACACACAGCAGATGTACATGACATCCTCAAAGACAGACGTGTCAGCACAAGCCAAGCGCACCAGTGTAGGGGCCTCACAGAAGAAATGGTCTATCTCTCGCCTGCTGCAAAACGGGAAGCTCAGGGCAACAACTGCCTGCATCAGCCCGTCAGCTGCTCCCAGGAACCAGGACCCCATGGTCATCCTCAGACACAGTGGCCAGCTCATGAGCATGGGATAGCGCAGAGGGTGGCATATGGCCACATAGCGGTCATAGGACATGGCTGCTAAGAGGAAGCACTCCCCACCACCCAGAGTGAGAAGGAAGAAGATCTGGAAGCCACAGCCAGCAGGGGAGATGGACTTGTTTCCAGTCAAGTAGTCAGCAGCCATTTTGGGCACAATGGTGGAAACGAGCATGGCATCCATGAGGGACAGTTGGCTCAGGAGGAAGTACATGGGCGTATGGAGCCGGAGGTCCAACTGAATCAGGAGAATCATGAGGGCATTGCCCACTAGAGCCGTGAAAGCTATTGTCAGAACCATCCCAAAGAGAAACTGTTGGGCTCTGGAGTGGCCCAAGAGACCTAGGAGAATGAAATCGGAACTGGTGTTCCCACTTTCCATGATTTCAAACAACAGAAGAGACACTGTCACTGGAAACATAGGAGAGAGATTAATTTTTAAATGGCCCTTGTTATTTATATCCTTCTAAATAATCACATGTGTAATAATGAAACCTATTTCAAATCTTTCATCTCTCATTTTTCTTCTTGTTTTTATTTTTGGTGCTGGGGATTGAACTCAGGGGTGCTCGGCCACTGAGCCACATCCCCAGCCCTGTTTTGTATTTTATTTTGAAACAGGGTCTCACTGAGTTCACTAGTGCCTCACCATTGCTAAGGCTGGCTTCTAACCTGCAATTCTTCTGTCTCAGTCTCCCGAGCTGCTGGGATTACAGGCATGTGCCACCATGCCTGGCTTCTTCTACTTTTTAAACATGTTTAAATCAAGATAAAATTAACTAAAAGGGTATTTGTTTTGTCATTTTGAAGTTTCACATGATAAATGCCTCATAGGTTGAGTGTTGATTAATTGGCAAACCAAATCCTAATTCTTGAGAAGTTGGAACTGACATGCAAGAGAGGCTTTTTAGTTAATTGGTGCCCAAATAAATAGGTGAGCAGGAAATGGTGTACGTGTGTCATTCATATTGATGCTTTAGTTGTGTACTGCATGATCAATATTCTTAGAGATGAATTGTCAATATCTTACTTTCAAAAAATGATGTACTTACTAATGAAGATTCCAAATCTAAAACACATGAAACTTGGTTAAAGTACCGAAATCATGATGTTTTACCTGACTCTGACAGAATCTGGAAAGCCCTTTCTAAAACTGGAGGGCTTACCTTCTCAGATCTAGAAGTCAGGAAGACACCGTCTGCAGACAGAAGCATAACTTCATGTGAAGTTGGTAGTACCTTAGTCACTTCCACATTTTTAAACTTAAGGTAATCAGTGTTATTTGAGTTTGTTAGTGTGGAGATCTATTGCTCAATGCACTCATTAATCCTTCAACAGTGCTTTGTATTGATTTAAAGATGCACTATCTACTGGGTAAGGAAAAATCTGGTTCTTTATTACAAAAGTGTGCAGAAACATTAATTTCTTCCTCATTCCCCATAGAATCAAAATCTTTAAATCAATTTTTGTCTTTGATCTTCTCCTACTAGAACTGGATGAAGAAGCCCAGAACTGTACAGATATGGCTACTAGTCTGTCCTCAGGGATGCTGCCTGCTTCATCATACTCACATGGCAGAAGGTGTGCAGTTCTTAGGGAGTGCCAAGATCCACCCTAAGTCCAGATGCTAGTTGTGACTGGAGAGCATCCTGCCTTGGATTGCTCCATCCTGTGGACATACTTCTTTGTCAAATATGTCTTCACCTGCCAACCTCTGTGCTCTGCACACCCCCGAATCACTGAAGCACGATCTGTGTGCCTGGTGACCACATGAAAACCCTGGCCATGGCTCTCACTGGCTTCCCAAGGCTGGAGGAAACCCTAACCCATTCTTCCTTACTCCAACTTCTCAGTGTTAAAGACGGACTAAGCTTAAAACCTGTTTAGAAATCATTATGTAATTCAGTAACTCTAGGATGTTGGGCAAGTTCCTTTAATTTTTTGCACTGTATTAAACATCTTTAAGGGAACAGTGACACAGTGGCCTTAAGTATATTCACATATCGGTACAATCCTCACCAGTGTCTACCTTGAAAACTCTTTTCAACTCCCCAAAATGAAACCATGCACCATTAGAGAGAACTCCCTGTTCTTCTCCCAGGCCACTAGCAGCCTCCATTCTATCTCCCTCCATAAATTGTTGACTCTAAGAAGTTCACCTGGAGGAAGTCACTCCTGTCCTTGTCTGTTTGCACTACTTGCTGTCCATGACCTTGACTCGGGTGCATGGGTGCTGCTTGGTGTGTCAGAGTTCCCTCCTTCTTGACGGTCACTAGAGCCCCACTGGCTGTGGGCAGCACACTTTGCTTATTCCTGTACACTTCAGTGGCCGCCTTGCACTTCCACACACTTTCCTGAGCATTTATGTGATTTTAATGGACATTTGACAGCAGATGTTACAGCTTTTAGTTTAATAAAGTGATAAGATGTCACATGAAATAAGACAACTTCAGTGATCCTTTTGCTTAAGTCATGCAAGAGAGGTTTATGAGGTTTTAGAGAATAAATTCAGCAACTCTCATGACTTTTCAGTTCATTACAAAGTTTCTACTTCTGTTTAAATCATTTTAAATTAAAAATCACTAACACTTAACTTTTCAAAGGAGATAGGGATTTATTATATACTTTTTGAAGGTAGAATGGGTATATAAATGTGACTTGCCATTACAAATGTAATTTTCCAGTCAGTATTACATAGCATTTAAATTCAAAGAAAGAGCAAATGAATTCTACAAATAATAAAATGAATCCCAATTAGTTATTTCTGTAAGAAATGATAGTGTGTGACTTTACTAAAATTAACTATCTATATATTTATATTACACAAATGAAGTAAACTGACACTAGTCAAAAATACTTGCAAAGCTATGCAAATAGAATTATTTGGAATTTATTTGTAGAACGATGATCTTGGATACAAAGTGTTGCTAAAAGAGTAATAAAGCATTAACTCTGCTGGCAAATAAAATACAACATGCCATTAAAAGGAGGAAAGGAAGCTCAAATCCCAGGGTTGGGAAAATGTATTATCCTGAAAAACAAAGATTTCCTTTTTCTTTCTTCCCTCTGACTTCATGGGTTTGGAGATTTCTTACCCACATTTCCATCTCTTCCACAGCTTTTTCTTAGAGTGATGTGAAAACAGTCGCTTTTTCCATGTCTTTGCAATGCTGTCAGGAGCACAGCATTCCCCTGCCCTTCTTCCTTTTTAAAAAGCTTTTGGGTAATCATGGGAAATTTATAGCAGTGCCTGTAATTTTCTTTTCTGTACTTTTTTCATTTTTTTAAATTTATTTATTTTAATTAGGTATATATGAGAGCAGAATACATTTTTTTCACTTTTTTTTATTATTAGTTGTTCCAAACATTACAAAGCTCTATACTTTATTCAGACTCATTGCCAAAATTTGATATTAAAATGTTAAGTTTCTTACCTAGTGTACTGAGATGATCTTCTGTAACAAATAATATCATACAGACCTTTTATTTGAGGGAATCAATGGGCTGTTAAAGAATCCAGCTGGTGAGTACCAGCTAGCACACACTGCAGCTCTCCGGGGGTAACAAGCACAGCAAGGAACAGAGGATTTTCTCAAACTTGTTGAGCATGAAGTGCTAGGATTGGCATCCCCTACCCACGTGAGGGGACACTCACTGCAGCAGGTAGCATCTGCGTCCTCTGTGAGAAGCATGGTAGCAGTCCCCTCGTGCTGCAGGAGTGACTTGCTGCTGCTTTGTCCAGCTGGAGTATATCAGTGCCCATGCACAGTTACAGGGTGTGTGACCTGTACCCACGGGGGCTGGAAGCACTCTCATTAGCCAGAGCCACGTGATGAGACACTTCAGGGTCAAGGGGTTTAGATTTCAGGGGTGTTTTAAAGATTCCCAGGATTCTGACCTACTTTGTATGCTTCAGAAAGCTATGAGTCACAAAATAATAGAGGCTCATTCTGGAGTAAAAAGAAAATGTAAATAAGTGTCCTGGGAAAAGGTCATGATTTTAAAACACATCTATGGGTGAAGTTATAGGATCCTGGTATTTCTTTTCTGAATTCCAATAGAAGAGAAGATTAAAAACTAAACCACTGACACCAACCACTGTCAAAAACTATAACTGGAATGAAATGAAGCAAAGGGTAGAATTCAGCTAATTTTTTTGCCCCTTTTTAACTAAATTTAAGAGAATCAATGCTAAAGTACAGGTGCCAATTTGCATTTATGAAAGAGAGTTTTATTTTATTTGTATGTTTGCATTTTTGTGTCTAGGTAACAACATCCACTATAACAGCAACAGTGCTGGGGAGAGCTCTCACATTTCCTGTCTGTAGATGTTGACTTTTAGCAAAGTGTCCAATCCCAATCAGATGCAGAATGTGATTGATAGAGCACATGGGTACAGTCTACTTTTAAAGTCAAATCTTCTTATTTCTGCTGAAATATTTATAATGTGATTTAAATAGCTATTGAAGTAGTTTCAATTTTAATTTCATTGAATAGATAAATGAATGAAATGAAAGAATCATACTGCTATAGTGAACTGCATATGCCAAAGTAAACTTAGCTACCAATTGCTGTACAGATTGTCAAGGTGAGAAATGGAGTACTCGTGGCTAGAGAACACAGCCTGGGGCATCCAGAGCTGAGGGGTATTAGCACTTGAGCTTTGGTCTTCCTAAAAACTGGCCTTGAATTTATTTAAATTGCAAAGTTAACTTAATGCCAACATGGTAGGCAGAAAATGGCTTCATAAAGACTTCCATGTAGCAATCTCACGAATCTGTCAGCATGTTAGTTTACAAGGCCAAGAAAAGTTTGCCCAAGGTGAGCCAGGCCATAGCGGTCAATCCCTGCCATGTCCTTGGTGGTTGCTGCAGGGAGGGTAATGAGAGCTCTGCCTCTCCTGTGAATATGCAAGCACTAACTTTTCCTTTAGTTTCCCTAATAAGGTGAAGTACATGTCAATGGGATCAAACAGCATGTGCTACATTTGTCTTACTTTTATTTTCTCCAGAATTGTATCTCTGAAATTCATCCATATAATAATAGGTACCTAAATGTTAGATTTGGTGCAAAATTACCTGTTCATTCTGTTCCAATGTTAGTAGATGTTAGACTAGTTTTCATTTTTGGGATGATAAAAATGATGCTCTCCAGACCCTTTTGTGTATGTGTTCAGTAAATATTTATGCAAATTTGGGGCATCTATACCTAGAAGTGAAATTGGCAGGACAAAGAGAATGTGGAGTTTAATTTTTTAGATTATACAAAAATGTCTCCTACAATGGCTTTCCCAACTAGCTGTAAAAGACTCTCCTTTATGTATGGGGCAATTTTTGTTATTTTCTCTTATTAACTTGAGACCTTCTGAGTTTGAAGTGGACATCATTTGAGTTTTGCTCATGTCTGCTAGGCTGAGGACCTTTCCAACACTGACTAACAATGCTGTGACGTGACACTTCAAGGTGATTGAACTAGGATTAAGCCCCGACTTCTTTATTAAGACTCCTAAAGCACAAGAATTAATTCCAAGAATCAATAAATGAGATGGATTCAAACTAAAAAGCTTCCTCTCAGCAAAAGAAAAAATCAGTGAGGTGAATAGAGAGCCTACAATATGGGAACAAATTTTTACTACATGCTCGTCAGATACAATATAAATCTCTAGGAGATATAAGGAACTCAAAAATCTTAACACCAAAAAACAAATAACCTAATCAATAAATGGGTCAAGGAACTGAACAGGCACTTCTCAGACGAAGATATACAATCAATCAACAAATATACGAAAAAATATTCAATATCTCTAGTAATTAGAGAAATGCAAATCCACGCTACTCTAAGATTTCTTCTCACTCCATTCAGAATGCCAGCTATTAAGAATACAAACAACAATAAGTGTTGTCGAGGATGTGGGGAAAAAGGTACTCTCATACATTGCTGGTGGGACTGCAACTAGGTGCAGCCAATATGGAAAGCAGTTTGGAGATTCCTTGGAATACTGGGAATGGAACCACTATTTTACCCAGCTATCCCACTCCTTGGTTTTATACCCAAAGGACTTCAAAACTGCATACTACAGGGACACAGCCACATCAATGTTTATAGCAGCACAATTCACAATAACTAAATTGTGGAACCAACCTAGATGCCCTTCAGTAGATGAAAGGATAAAGACAATGTGGTATGTGTATACACACACACACACACATGCACACACATACACACACAGTGGAATATTATTCAGCATTAAAAGAGAATAAAATCATGGCACTTGCAGGTAAATGGATGGAGTTGGAGAATATAATGCTAAGTAAAGTTAGCCAAAATCCCCCCCAAAACAAATGCCAAATGTTTTCTCTGATTTAAGGCTGTGGTGGCCATAAGGGGGTGGGGATCATGGGAGGATAGGGCAAAGGGAAAAGCAGGAGGGAGAGGAAGGGAAGGAGCATGGGGGTAGGAAAGACAGTGGAATGAGATGGACAACAATACCTTAAGTACATGTATGAAGACACAAATGGTGTGACTCTACTTTGTGTACAACTAGAGATGTGAATATTTGTGCTCTATGTGTGTAATATGAGTTTTAATGCATTCTGCTGTCATATAAAACGTTAAAAATAAAAAAAAGATAATTGGCCTTGTTTACTGAGCTCTGGGACATTATCTAGATATGTAGAGATTCTTTCACAGCATAGCTATGTGGCTATTTCAGCTGGTTTGAGCTGCTTGCATTTCAATGCATTGTATAGTTTAAAGTAAATCTTTCTCTAACTTATCAATATTTTTCTTCATGCTTGGCAAGGTGTTTTTTTTCACATATAAAATACTTCTTTACCTAAACCCTGATAACATTTGCCTGTATTATCTTCTTGAAATTATTGCCGTACCTTAAATGTTAAGATAAAAATCTACCTGGTTTTACAGATTAGCTAGAAAATAAGTCTTTTTAAGTGTATGTGGATATTCAATTGAGTCAGCCACTTTACACACAAAGACAAGAGCTTTCCTACAGCCTCCTTTGTCTTAAGACAGTAATCAGGGTATGAGTTCTATTGTAGTTGCCCTATTTTGCTTTATTGACCTTTATTTGCTCAACAATAATAATTACTTAATTATCACATTTTAAGTAAATTCTGTTACTCTATAGCACAAACAATTTCATTTGTGGAATTGGAAGACAACCGGAAAAATGAAGTCTGTTTGGAGCTACTTTATTCTCTAACATGGTTAAAAGCTCTGCAGTGTGCACGTGTACACACACACACTGACTCGCTGAGAAAATTTAATGAAGGGCAATATTGAATGAATTTAGGCAGTAAGTTGGAGAAAAATCCCCCTTTTAAAAAATTGTATAGTTGATAGGGAATTTATGTTTTTCCATTAGCTATGATTTAATTCATTTTTTCTCAGCAATATTAATATTTCCTCAGGAAAGATTTTGGTCTTTATGTAGAACTTTCGTAATTCTGAATTGGTATTTGGTGGTAATATAAATTTAATATTTGTTCACATAGCTCATAATGTTCTCTAAGTTTTATCATACATTATTTTAATCTCCATTCCTTGGGTGGTTTGAATGACTTTTTTTTTCCATCCCAATGTTCAGAGACATCAAGATCTTGCTGTTGTACTCTCCGGCAAATGCCAATCTGACATGCATCCAGATGTGTGCCCTGGGGCGAATGCTGGTGTGCTCACACCACCAGTGTTTGCAGGTGTCCCAAAGAGGAGCAGCTTGTCCCTGTCACAAGGGGAAGCTCTGGTAAGTCATATGAGTCATGGAACAGGATTCCACACACAAGACAGCAGTGGGAATGAGCTGGCCACACCTACAAGAGCTCCACAGACAGACTTCACCAACAGGTGGGGAGGCCGAGGTGCACAGAAATACAAGACACGTGCTGCATGCCCAGCACTCCAGCAACAGGCTCAGTCAACCAGTGTGTCACTATAAGCATCACAGCTGTACAGGAAGCAAGAATGGGTGGACAGTGGGAGAAGGTGGGGATTCTCATGGGTGGGAAGTGTTGGCCCATCAGTCCCTGTGTGTTCAGTGGTGCCTCGTGGACACACGTTGGGCTAATCCCCACTTCTCTGCAGATCTTTATGGCCATAGGATGATAAACTACAAATTCAGAATGAAGGGGCAGGTTGAGGAGGGTATGTGAGGAGTGGCAGGACTTGAGCAGCCATGCAGCTTTATTGCTCGGGTGGGGGCCAGGTCTATTGTTGCACATCATGTTAGGAGCTGTTACCAGTGTGAGCCATTCATGGTCAACAAGTATCTCAACCAAAAATGAAGGCGAAGCCATTGCACACGCCCATGAGTAAAAATATTGACCGTGGATATAAAAGGTTTTGTCACGGACTCTCCAGAACATTTCACATCAAATGTGTCTTTTCTTCCCTGTGACTGCAGCCAGGTTGGGCTTATTAGCTGCTGGATCACACTCTGCACAACATCACTCCAGTGTTTTCAGCAAAGTACTGACTTATCATCGTCCTTGGGCACTGGGGAATTCTGATGCGTCATTGACTTGTATATAAGGTGTTAAAGCTATTCTGGAAAATGTGTGTTTCTTTTAAAAATATACATTACCCATAACCAAGCAATTTTAGTCACAAGTATATATCCAAGATGACTGAGATTATATGTCCACTAATCAGAAAAAAAAAAGCAAAACAGATCACCATAAAAATCTTCATGGCTGTTACTTTCTTCATAGTCACAAATATTCAATGCTAGAATAAAAATGATTGTTATATAGTATAATGTAGTATAATGCTAATCAGTAAAAAAATAATTACATGAAAATATGAAGCATGTAAAATTTTATAAACAGGTTGAGGAAAAGAAGCTAGAAAGGCAAAAGCATTTCTGCTCAATGGTGATGAAGTCAAAATGATGATTGGTGTTTCCAGGCACAGGTGTTACCAAGGAAGGTCCACAGGGAACCACATGATGGGACTGTTTCTGTCTTGGCTTACACCAGTACTCCACCCTGTCCGCCACTCAGGCAACATGGTACCCTGAGCATGAGTTCTCCTCCTTCCCCCACATTTAACATCCTATCGGTCCACACTGCTCCTTCTCCCCTTTCCTGACCGTGGCCTCTTCCCACTTCCCACCATCACCCAGGGGTGGCACCCACCTGCTGAGAAGCCTAATGCTTCCTGGCTCTGGCCCTTGATCCCCAAGTGGAGCTGGCTGGGGGCTCTCTCTGTGACGACCAAACACACGGCACCTTTTGTAGAGTCCTCGACAGCAGCACCCACTCCTGGAGAAAGGTGAAAACAGGAAACCCGCACATCATGGCTACCCAGTCCCAGATCCCTGAGGGAATACGTAAGCACCTTCTGCATTCTGGATGAGGAACATCAAAAATAAGGACAGTATTTTCTTCTTTGGAAAAGTTTTCCCATCTTCATTTTCATCATTGTTTTGGCTGTTTCCTTTGGGTTATTCTCCCTTTTCTAAAAGTCTTATCTGCAGGACAATTATGGAAAATGCTCTCCTTGCTGCAAAGTCATTTTCTGAATCAAGCCCCCATGGCCCATGGGCGGTGAGTGGTTGGTAAGCCGTGCTTCCCAGGTGAGCATTGCCTGCTCCTGGTCTCCTGGGAGACATCCGCTCACACACTCTGTGCCTGTGTCTGAGTGCCTTGGGTCTGAGTGCCAATTCCCTGGGGCTGCCAGTGTCCCCACCAGTCCCGAGCCTGGGATGGCAGAGATGCTCCTTCTGACTGTCCTCCTGCTTTTTTCAGCATAAGGAAAAAAAAAAAAAGCCCCTGGGCAGCTCGAGTCTTTCCAAACCTGAACGTTCTTATGCGTGGTCTCCTTATGGTAAAGTTGGGAAATTTCCCCAAGAATCAGGTCAAGGGACTGAAAGGCACGCGGGAATTTCAAACCCAGAGAAATCATGGGAGGGAGAGAGCGTAAAAGGAGGCATGAGGACCACGGAGCTATGCAAGATGACTCACCCAGGAACAAGGAGCACAGGAGCTTCGAGGCCTGGGAAGCAGAGGGGCACTGGCTTGTCTGCGAGGCACAGGCGAACAGGAGCCTGAATTCGGCTGCTCCGGGCTCAGTGTGTGTTCTGAGAGGAGCAGGCTATTCGCCCCAGATCCACGTTATCTCAGCAATGCCTAGTGATCTTGAGCAAACAACATTTAGACGGTTTAAGACTCCCTATGCCCGCACAGCTGAAGAGGTCAGAGACTTGATACCTCCGTGCCCGCCGCCATGTTCAAATCCTGTATTTATTTATTTGAATGGAGTTTTGCCAACAAGCTAAGGGCATCAATTTGTTGCTGAGTCTGGCATTGAACTTGTGAGCCTCCTGACTTGGTTTTTTTTTTTTTTTTTTGGAAAAGAAATTTATAAAAGAAACTCTCCCTACAATGTACTTTATCAGACTTTAGGTGATGGTTGAGTGGGGAAACGATAATTTGCTGTTCTTGCCAGATGCAGACTGTATGTTTACTTAAATTCTTTTAAGGAATTTGTGGTAATTCTTTCACAGTGATCACTTCTGACTTAGGAGAGTGAGAGGTTGTTTTAGAAAGTAAGATAGTTCCCATAATGATTTTAATATTACATGCAGAAATGTGGGTAAGATCTGCTGTGTGCACTCTGGATCCAGTGACCAGGGTCTCACAAGGGGATGTGAGGCCACTGTCCTACGTAAGAGAGGGGCTGTCTGAAGGGCTACTGAAGGCCACACCGTGCTCTCCGCTCTCCGCTGCTCCTCATGACTCTTCCTGAGGCTGTGGTGAACTCTTCAGGGCTTTGGGTCATGATGAGTTTCTTATTCTGAAGGTTCTGCTTGTGTTTCAACTTTTATCTGGAGGTTATGTATGTGGAGCACTCCCTCTCCCTGGAGCCATCGTCATCTTGGATATAAATGACTTTCCTTCTTCACAGGTCAACTGAGTACATTTGTAGGAGTTTATTTTGGGTCTCTATTCTGTTCTAGTTTATGGCAGTCTCTTGGCAGTTCCAGACTCTCAGTTCTGTCTATTTTATGGCAATACCATGATGATCCCAGACTCTCGATTCTGTTCTATTTTTTGGCAGTACCGTATTTTTTCCAGACTTCCTTTTCGGTCATTTTGATGTGAGTGTTTATCTTTTTCTTTGCTGCTCATCATTTTTATAGAATTATTTAGGTTTTTCTTCTGTAAAACTAAATTTCCACTGGGTGAATTGATGCATGCTTCTAATCCTAGCAGCTGGAAGCTGAGGCAGGAGGATAACAAATTTAAATGGTAGCCTTAGAAACTCATGAGGCAATTAGTGAGAAAGTTAGTGAGTACTGTCTCAAAATAAGAAATGTGCTGGGAATGTGGCTCAGTGGTTAAGTGCCCTGGGGTTAATCCCTGATTTTTTCTTTTCTCCACCATAATCAAATAAATAAAACTAAATTTCTTGTACATTTCTTAAAAGTGTTTTAGTCTTTCACATTTGGATGTATAATAAATGGACTTTTGTAGAGGAATGTAGTGCCTTTTGGCACCTAGATTCCAGTTTGTCTGGACCATCATTTTGATCTGTCTCTACAACATTAATCTTTTTATGCTGTGAAGCCCAGCCAAATAGTCTCGGTCCCTTGCTAACATCTTGTTATACTGTGCTCTCAGGAGGTCACATGTTTAAGTCCTTGAGTATGCTTGTGTGTCAGGGGCCTAGGCCAGTCTGGTAGGTGATCTTGCTAGTTGTTCCATCGCTGTGCAGACATCATAGCATGCTCACAGATGTCCATGGAGTAGCCTGTTTCACTCCCAGACTCTGTCAGATACTTGAAGTTTCTGGGCTGCAAACCTGCTGCTTTACCACACTCTGGAAGAGCTCATGTGTTGGTTTACTTGCACCAGCATTGCTACAGGCACTAGGAACCTCTTTCACAGCAGACAACCATCACACATGGGTCACATCCTTTATGAAAGTGTCCTTGAACAGAATATGCCTATGTGGCACATTACTACTTCATGCTAGGGAGCTGGCTGCTCTTCATAAGAGTTTGACAATCATTGGGCATACATTGTTGCCACAGTCTGGCTGGGCACAATATAACCGGGAGGTCATGAGCTACTTGTAGGTTCAAATAGGAACTACTTTATTGCCAGAACCCAACAGGAACTCTCTCGAATTCCATGGAAACTCCGCAAGAACCAACGGGAACTCAACGGGAACTCCATGAGAACTCAATAGTAGCAGGCACCCGAGGGAGCAGGAGCTGCCTTATTGCCAGACAGCAGAGGTTTATATACACAACTGAATACACAGCTTGTTTCAATTTAGCATCATCCAGTTATAGCAATCAGTCATTATCTTAATAATTATACACAGCTTAACTTAATTATCATGATCTTAATGGCTCGCTGGCATTACTTCTCAACCACTGCTTCTGGCAAAATGTCAGGCGCCATCTTGGCTTGTTTGTGGCTCTCAACACATTGTTGCTATGAGGTTTAGAAAAGTAATTTCTACTGTTTATTAAGGAGATTATTATGAGACTTATAAAATGTTGTAAGAGTGTTATTTGGACAATGTGATATCTTGGGGTCATTGAGTTATTTCTAAGAAAAGTGGCATCTTTCCACTTAGACCATCTTCTTTGACATTAACCACAAGAAAGTATCAATTTTTTTGTGTTTATTAATCATTGTTCTTATTTACTAGTTGGCTAAATTTGTTCTATAGAAAAGCAGCTAGAAAATTCTAGTTACTATTTTAGTGTAATCACACAGGATGAGCTCAGTCCCCAGTTAACACCTTGTGACAACCTGTGTGAAAGGTTGCCTAAATGTTGTTTATGAGGGAAGCTCCTTAGTGACCCCATGCCAAGAGGGTGTTTTGGGAGAGCTGATTCTAGGCATTTATTTAAGAATGGAGCAATAGTCTTGCAGAAGGAAACAGGAGCTCAGTAAATACCATGTTGTTATCATTAACTGTGTAGGCACAGTGAACCACTGTGGTTAGCAGGATCTGTCCCAACTGATGAGTCTCTGAATTTCAGCAATTTCCTACTCAGTCAAATTTCTTTTCTAAGGATAAGTAATATCTGGGGTGCTAATATTATCTCTCTACTGCACAGGAAGTTCCTAGGATGTGTAATAGAGGGGCAAACAACAAAGAAGTTATCAGTGATCAGGAAGCCAGTCTTACTTCCTATGAACTCACCAAAAGAAGAGTGTAAAACACTATACTGTTTGCTTTTTTAGTGGGCCAATCCTAATGTTGGAATGGCTATGTAGAATTAAGTGTAGTAAATATTTGATGGACCAAATCATGGAATTAACTGGAAAGCCAGAGAATCATTGAACATCATGCATGTTGAGTCTAGATTCCTCATGCTGTCAATCTCTCTTGGCTTCCACTACACTTATGTGGGATATTTTAGATCTTAGTGACCCTTAAGGATGTGGCTGTGAACTTCACCCAAGAGGAGTGGGCTTTTCTGGATCCTTCCCAGAAGAACATTTATACAGATGTGATGCAGGAAGTCCTCAGAGACCTGGCTTTTATAGGTAATAATGATGTTTTTTATAATTAATCCAATTGAGAACTCCCGTTTATTTTGTTCATTTATGTAGAATGTAAAAAAGGAATCATTTGATAAATTATTGCAGCATGAAAGGCACCTGGAATTTGGCAAAATTTTGCTAGGTCCTAAGAATTTATAATGATTGTTCTGGGTTGGTATTTTTAGGAATCAAATGGGAAGACAAGGGCATTGAAGATCAAATTGAAAGTTCTGGAGGCAATCTAAGGTAATTGTACTCAGAAGTGGAAGCAACACCCTTGAGGGATACTGAGAATGTCATAATTTTTAAAAGAAACCAACCAAAGAAATATGCACAACTTGTATTTATTCTTATAAGATTGTTTACTAGAAACATATACTTAACTGTAACAGATAGTCTTTTCAAAGTACGTGACATGCAAAACATACTATGAAACTGGATATGGAAATATCATTATTTGGATAATAGTCATAGGGAAGCTGTTTTGCAAAGTATTGTCTCTTTCAATCTCTTTATTTTCAGGAAATTTGAATAAGTCAGAAAACCTAGGCTTTACCTGCTGTTGGTAGAAATGTTAGCCTAAGACTTATTAATAAATAGAAAATCATGAATGAATCAAGCATTGATAATGTGCTGGTCATTCATCAAAGAAATCATATGGTAAACTTGAAAGGTAAAGAAGATAGTGTGGGGAAACTTTAAGTGAGATTCCAAATCTTAACCTGCCCCCCCCCCCGAAAAAGCAAACATTGTAAATCCATGTTACTTTATGACTGTATTATGTGTGCAAAAGACTTCATATGTCCTTCATTCCTTCATAGGCACATCACATCTCACTCTGGACACAAACAGTACAAGAATGAGGAATGTGAAGAAAATCCATGCGAATTTAAACAATGCAAGAAATCTCTGGTTTCTCTCAAAAATGTACAAACACAAATGTTAACACAAATGGGAGATGAACCTTCTAAAATTACAGCATGTGGGAAAGTCTTCAGTTGTTCCAGTTGTATTCAAGGACATGTAGAAACTCATGTTGGGTGGCAACCTCTGAAGGTAAACGATGTGGTGAAGCATTTTCTTCTCTAACAGATGTTCAAAGACACATGATAACACCCAGTGGGGATAAAACTTTTAAGTGCAAAGTCTGTGGAAAGTCTCTTATTTCTGTTCCTTATTAAGAAGACATGAAAGAACGCATTCTGGGGAGGAAACCCTATTAGTGTAAACAAGGTGGTTGAACCTTTATTTCACTCACAAGTATTCAAAGTCACATGGTCACGCACACTGTAGATGCATGTTTTAAATATAAGGTATGTGGGAAAGACTTTGCTTATCCCAGTTTATTTAGAATACATCAGAGAATGCACACTGGAGAGAAACCCCATGAATTTAAGCACTGTGACAAAGTCTTCATTGAGTCCTCTACCCTTCATTCACATGAAGAAACTCATAGTGGAGAGAAGCCCTATGAATGTCAACAGTGTGGGAAAGGCTACACTACTTCCTCTCACCTCCAAATACATGAACAAATTCATAGTGGAAATAAGCCATATGAATGTAAGCAGTGTGGCAAAACCTTTACTTGCTCCTCTAGCCTTCACTCACATGAACAAACTCATACTGGAGAGAAGCCCTGTGAATGTAAACAGTGTGGTAAATACTTTGCTAAATTCAGTTATCTTAAAAAACATGGAAGAACTCATACTGGAGAGAAGGCCTATGATTGTAAACAATGTGGAAATGCCTGTACTTCATTCAGTCAGCTTTACTCACATAAACGAATTCATACTGCAGAAATACTGTACTAATGAAAGCAATTGGCCAAGTCATCTGTTATTACTGTTCTACTCATAAACATGTAGCAAGGTTACTGGAAGAAAAAACTTTGAATTTAAACTGTGGTAAATCAATATTCTCTGTCAACTTCAAAGACAAGAAAGGGCTTAAACTGATATGTATGTGTGTGTGTGTGATATATATATACACACATATACACATACATAAACATACACACACCTCTCCTATCTGAGTCTATACCCAAGGGTCTATACCCAGGAAGAGTTCACTATGGCATTACAATTATACATAACAGTGGAGTTCACTGTGACATTCATCTATACACATAACATAAATTGCTTCAATTCATTCTTTCCCATTCCTTCTCCTTCCCTCTGATGCTCTTTCTTTAATTTTCTTCCTCCTATTTAATACATGTATTTTTTCAATGGTGCATTATAATTATACACAGAAGTGGGATTCATTGTGCCATGTTTATTTATGCATATAGGATGATTTGGTCAACTTTATTCCCCAGTTCTTCCTCTTTTGCTACTACCTCTAACCCCTGATCTCCACTATCTACTCTACATATTTTTCTGAGATCCCTGTGTGTGTGTGTGTGTGTGTGTGTGTGAGAGAGAGAGAGAGAGAGAGAGAGAGAGAGAGAGAATTTTAATATTTATTTTTTAGTTTTCGGCGGACACAACATCTTTGTATGTGGTGCTGATGCTCGAACCTGGGCTGCACACATGCCAGGTAAGCGCGCTACCGCTTGAGCCACATCCCCAGCCCAAGAAATCCCTTTTTTATTGTTGTAGTTGTTGTACTGGGGATTAAACTCAGGAGCGATTCACCACTAAGGCACATTTCTAGCCCTTTATTCGTATTTTATTTAGAGACAGGTTCTCCCTAAATTGCTGAGGCTGTCTGGCTTTGAACTCACAATCTTCCTGCCTCAGTCTCGCAAGGAGCTATAAGATCCCTTTTTTATTCCTTTTTTTTTCCTTTATAATGTCTACATATGAGGGAAAACATTCAACCCTTGACATTCTGAGTATGGCTTAGAAATATACCTTTTGCACTTTGGCCTATGCATTTTTTTTTTTTTTGGATAAGAGCCCAGAAGTACAGAAAATGAAAGCAAAAATAGACCAATGGGATTTTGCCAAACTAAAAATTTGTATAGCAAAAAAGAAAAGAAAATGCAGAGACCAACTATTTCTATAAGTTGCCAAGGTATCAAATCAACCTAAATTTTCAAGGACAGATTAATGCTTAAAGAGATTGTTGGATAAATACAGTGAAATAATATTCAGCTGTTTAGTAGGAGGAAATTGTGTCATTTTGAGACAACATAGATGAATTTCAAGGACATTATAATGCCAAGTGAAATATATATGCCAGGCGTAAAAAGGCAAATACTGCTTGATCTCCCTTGTATAAAAACTTGACTTAAAAGAAACAGAGAATACAATGTTGTTTGCCAGCGGCCAGGACTAGGGTTGAGGTAAGGGGTTGCAAGAAGGGACAGATATTTCTTAAAAGTACATTTCAGTTAAACAAGATAAAATTCTCATGTCATATATAACAAATTAGAATTTTAAAAAATGTTATCTTGTTTTGCACTGCTGAAATTTCATTGCTTAATCTTTTCAAAGAACCAATTCTCTGTTTTACTGATCTTTTTTATTACTTTTTACAAAAAAAATTTCATTAATTTCAACTCTGATCTAATTATTATCTCTCTTTTACTAATTTGATTGAGCTCAGTGGTGGGTTTAGTCAACTAAGTCTCCTCTAAAGCTTGCACTAAAAAGTAAGGCTATTCTTGGTTTATAGATATTCAAATCTTGACTTGCTCAACAAGTAACTATTAAGCGCTTTGTATTACTGTTATTCTTTCCTTCTATCATTGCTACCCATTTTTCCATTTATTTATGATTTTCCTGAAGTTCTACAGTTTGGATGTTGATTCATGTCACTCTAGTTAAATCTCTGAATGACGTTGGAGCAGGAGTTGGAGAAACTATGGACGGTTTTGGTAGTGGTATTGGTGTTGGTGCTATTTTGTTGGTTAGTTTGCTTTTGTATTTTTGTTGTGGTGGTTGTTCTTCCTTTCCCTTTTATAATGAATTTCTGTGTCCACAGAACATCTCCTAAGTATATCCAGCTCAACACTGTGAGATACCTCCTTTGTTTTGTCCTTTAACATTCTTTTTTAACTTATGTAACCTCAAGGACAGAAAGTGAAAAAGATCAGTGGAATTTCTGGGGATAAATCCAGCCACACCTCTCTAAAATCAAGATTTATTTATTTATAGATAATTCATTATGTTCTTAGTAGTGCTGTGCCCAAATCTAGGATTTGACTTCCAGATTAAAAAAAAAAAACAGATATGGTTTCTACTTCCAAGAAAATCACCATCAAGCATAGCAAAGGAATAGGAAAATAAATATTTCCTAGATATTAATTTAGGAAAAATGAGAGCTTGTAAGCAAAATATACCCCTTCCTCCATTTTTCCCTTTCTGGACATCTGAAAAGCTAAAGTTATATTTACCCTTGCTACATCTATGATTCAATTGTTGAAATCCTAAAAATAGATGCCTTTATTATCAGTTCTGCTCTGCAACTACTAGACAGAGTCTATAGTCACTATCTTTTATATAAGTATCCTGTCCTAGTTGTGACATCTAATTTGAAATATGTTTATTACTGTACCACGTTGGCAGTTAACCAAGAAAAATGACAATTTGTATGAAACAAAATGTGTGAATTGTAGTGAGGGAAAGGAGGAGGATGTACTCCAGATAGGGGTAATGAGACTCTATACATAAAATTTCTGCTACTAATAACTTCCATAATGGATCCAAGGCAGTGAAGGTTTCCAGGGGCTAATAGGCTGCTACTAATGATTCCTTGACTGACTGCAAAGTTGACCTTAATTTTAATAGAACTGTATAAATACTAACTTTATGTCCTTCTTGGGAATTTCTGCAGTTTTTTTTTTAACTGAAAATATCTTCTAAAATTAAATGAATGTGCCTAGAGAAAATTTAAAAATTATTATTGATATTCATTCTTAATAAGATAACTAAATAATGCACTACCATGTAAGAGTAAGGATATTTTTAACTCATTTTTGTTATGTTTGACTGATGGGTCTATGATTTTAAAAGCATTACATTATTATAAGTGAGAATCCTACAATGAAATTACATAATTATAGATGGATGATAGATATTGATATCTTCAACATGAAACATATTACATATTTAGTAAATATTTAAATTATTCATGTCATTTTTCAAGATAAACATGTGGTCTACAAATGACACCAGGCTTTCCAGAATTGTGAAAAATTTGAGATTTTACCCTACTTAAAAACTAATATATTAATTCACCACATCTTTATTGATCTTGACTAAAGGACTTCTAGACAGACACCAGGGATTTATTATTTGTGGCACAGAAAGCAACATGAGTATTAGCATATTTACTTTATTTCTCTTAGTTCCCAATTCAAGGATACAGATGAAACCCAGCACATATACATAACTGTGTTACAAGTAAGGAAAATTGTTTATGGACCCTGACTCTTTAAATGGTTAGCCCTCTTCTCTCAAGGAGAACATTTTTTTAGTATTAGAGAATAAATATGCTTTTTATTTTCTTTGAAAGGAAGCACTATATGTGAAAAGGTTATGTATTAAGTAAACATATTTGAAAAGATGTTTTGAAGAAAGTGCATAGGTCCCAAGAAATCTTTCAATATTGCCCACCCTTCTTTTCTATACTGTCTTTTTTTACTTCTGACAAAGTTTCCCATGTGTGTGCTATTTGGTCATTCATCAGCTTGATCTGGCATATAGACAGCAGAACCATATTTGTCATACAACATTTAATTAAGGCTACTGTCAACAGGTCTCCAATCAACAGGATAAGGCCAACCCAAGTACTCACCTTGACTATCCTTTCAATGTCCTGGACACTATGAGCTGAATAAAACCCATGAACCACTAGGGTCTACCTCTGAAATTAATGTGTTTTCTCAATAGATTTCTGTACTAACATTTCCAGAGTTCCCTAGACATTAATCTGTACTAAGCAAAATGCAATACAATTGCTTATGTTCTACCTTGGCTTAGAAAGAGGAAAGCCAGGTCAAAGTTATCATTCTTAACAATCCTGACTAGTAACATAAAGCTGACCTGAATGTCTTTCAGTAATACAAGTACCACTAAAAGTTATAGCAAAAGTCAGGGTCAAATTTCATTGTGAATTTTTGGTTAAATGACTTCCATTATAGGGATTATAGTTCATTGGGTTTGCTTACATAATATTCAGACTTTCTTCTCACTTTGCCTAGATGGCTAAAGATATTCTCATTTTGGAGAAATTTTCATGCTCATCTAAGGATTTAATGATGATGCTCCTTGAATATTTGAATATCTCTGCTATCATATCTAAGATGCAAACCATTTTGTTTCCATCAGGGAAACAAGTCAAGGCCTGATCTTCTTTACAAAAATTATAATCCTGAGAGTACATGGGCATCCAATGGAAGCAATGTTTTAAATTATTAGGGCTTCTTGAAGTGATTTGTGTCACTGAGGGCAAAGATCAACAAGACCTCCAACATGACCTTCTCTCAAGATGGTTCATTTCAAATATCTGAAAATGTTCTTGATTTTGGAATGGCTCCCTAAGGGCAGTCAGTCTAAGACATTGTGTTCTCTTTTTTATTTATTTTTATTTTTATTTTTTTCTTGTTGCATTATAGTTGTACATAAGAGTGGAATTTGATGTTACATATTAGTACATGCACAAAATATAACAATATAATTTGGCTAATATCTCTCCCCAGCACCCATCCCTTCCCTTCATCCACCCCACTGGTCACTTCCTCTGTTCTACTGATTTCCCTTTGCTTTGCATGTGATCATCATCCAACTTTCTTTTCCTTTTTCTTCTGTAGCTTTCACGTATGAGAGAAAACATAATGCACTTGACCTTCTGGCTTTGGCTTATTTTGCTTAAGATAATGGTTCCACATTCCATCTTTTTTCCTGAAAATGAAATAATTTTATTTTTCATCATGGCTGAATAAAACTTCATTGTGTATATATACTACATTTTCTTCATCCATTCATCTGGTGATGGATACTTTGGTTGGTTCAATAATCTAGCAATTGTGAATTGTGCTGCTATAAACATGTGTATGCATAACTGATTAGAAAAAAACAGGTAGTGGCTGCTGTGGATTTCAACCATAATGCAGGCTATGAAGAAGACAAAACACACACACACACAAACACACACACACGCACCATATATGACAACCATTTATTTTTCAGATATATATGAAAAATACACATTTTTGTTAAAAGTTCTCCTTTCATTTTTTATATCGAAAAAGTGAATAAAATTAATTGTTAATAACAAGTACTGCATACTTTACAAAAATATAGTCACAAAATATGAGGAAAGTTTTATCTTGGAGAAAATAGCATGAAAGTGCAATAAAAATTTATCATTTTGCTTTTGATCTGTTTCAGTCAAATATCCCTAAAATCAGTGGTCCTAAAATCAATTTGGATAAATCTTTTCCTTTTTGATATTGCTTCATTGCAAAGGGATTTTTTTAAATCCCCTTAAAAATAAACATGTATGCTGTAAAACTAAAAAATTTATTCTAAATAAAGAAGCCGTTTGTTATGTTGAAGAGCCCATTGAACTGGGCTTAACTGTATTTTAAAACTTCCCTTTACATCTCTGTGCAAATTTACCTAGTTAAAAAATAAATAGACAAGCTGGTCATTAACATTTCTTAAGATCTAATCATATATTAAATAATGATAAATGAATCCTAGAAAGTTTGACTGGGTATGCATTTACCTTTCTGTAATAAATACATATTAATTATGGATTATTGGGGGGCTTTGCATACTCAAATTATTTGACAGAAATCCATATGTATCTTGTTTTATACACTACAAATTTTCATTATTCCCATTTATTCTGTGGTTTCCTATAATAGTATCAACATCAATTAAAGTAATTTTGATAAGTCAGTAAATAAATACAGTCCTACCTTTCTTTCAAGTGGTTGGAAAACACATAGAAAAGATATAGAGAAGGAGAAATGTGGCAGAGGAAATACTCTAAGTGATTTTTTTGTTTGTTTTCTATAAAGAGAAAACTTCTATCTTCTCCATTGTACCCCAATCATTTTCCCTAGAGACTTAGTTATGTACTAGTATTTGTCTGTTGCTGCTTTACTAAACCACAATGATTTCCCTTAGCTCTACTCTAGGCTTTGAAAATAATCCCTTTATTAAAATATTTTCAATCACCTATGGAACCTGTTGTCCTTTTCTCCCAGGCTGTTTGATGCAGTGAGCTTGAAGTAATTATCACCTTTATCATGTAGAGAATCTTACCACATGGAATTTTTTCACTTGACTCTTGTCTTATGGTAGGATTAAGAATTAGAACCAAGGTCTTCTCATTCTAGTAACCTTTTATTTAACCATATTTTGCTTTTTTCTCTTCAATTTTCTTGGTCTCAGTTTGCATATCTAAAATTTTTTAACTTGAGGTTACTGAAATAAATAGTACTGAGTATGCTTACCTCTGAAAATTCAGTGATGGCTGCTCAGTGTAATATTTGGTACTAGGGATCTGAAAGAGGATTCTGAGAATCCCCATATTCCAGAGGTGTTTGCATATATCACTGGGCAATTCTTATGTTTTTCTATGCAGAGTTATAAAAAATAATTTATTTTTGGATGAAATAGTAGTACATTGAAGAAGATAATTTTTTTTTCATGTGGAATTCCACGTCTGTAATGGTTGGCAACCACTTCATTAAAAATGAAATAAATAAATTTCAATCTGAATACGCCTATGCCTGGCCAAATTAATCTGGCTTCCTGTTTGCGATTTCTGCTACTGAAATGTCTTTTACTGCCTCATCCTTTAATAATTGTGCTGGTTTTTAAAATATTTTTCTCTTGCATTTAATATATTCCTCTTTCGAAATCTTAAATTGAATTCTTATATATCTTATTTCTATATCTCAATCAATTTAGAAGTTTCCATAACTATACCTTTCTGTCCTCTCTCATTTTTGCTTCCTGACATTTTGTACATCCTGGGGCCAAACCTTGCTTTCTTGTGTGACTTTGACTTTTGATTAGACTGCTAGCAACTGTCATTTACCCTGCTTACTTGCAGTGTATGTTGAGAGGAACCTGCCCACCAATATCTAATCAATCTGAGTGTACTGTCAGATTAAGCATCTTCTTTTGACATTTCTTGGCCTTCTGATTCCTCCCATTATAAATGTTGACTCTCCAATCAACTTCTCACAAGTTTGATACTCCTGTGTGAAAGAAAGAAAATTAATCCACCTTGTTCCATTACAAACTTCCCCTGATCAAAAGCTGACTTACTGAAATACATTTAAATGGAGAGCAGTAGAGGTAGCTTTGGAATAGTTCACTGTTGGCAGCAATATTGTATTCTTTTTCCATTTACAGAATTTTGCCTGTGGAAAATGGAACAGCTACACATTTAGATGGAAAACTTTTGTAAGTAATGAGATTTTAGAATTTAAATGAGAGAGACATTTAAGCACTCTTGCTTCTAAATTTTCAAGTTAAATGGTCAAAATAGTCATCACATTTATAGCTCTACTGAGGTCAAGCAAGTTGCCCTAGGCCATTACAGACAGAGCTAGGGTTTTGGAATTTTGATTACTAATTGTTTTGCTACTGATGAACACCTCATTGTCAATCAATATGAATCAATTACTACTTTCTAATTTCTTTTAAGAAGAAATTAGATTCTGTGCAATACTTTGTATTTAGTATTTGCTGAATAAGGCATTTTAAAATGGGTAGTATTCTCAGGGATAAATAAAAACATATAACACCTCAATGAAAAACATACAAGCATTTAAATGTCCAAAGGAAGTCTTTCTTCAATGCAAAACTTTTTGATTTTTTTCTAGATGTGGTACCACAGAACAGATATATGGCAAATCATTTATTGAAAATGTGAATTAAAACTGATACAATAAATAATTTTCAGTAGTTTCAATTTTGATCAGATGGAACTTTCTGTAGAATCTTTAAATGAATCCCATGGAAAGTTATTTTAAATATGTCTATCTGAACAAAATTTTTTATGAGAAAAATACATGTTCTGGAGTCATTCACTTTGTAATCAAGGAGATTTTTATGCAAGTTCAGAAAGGCTTTAAAATGTAGCAAGAAGGGAGCATACTAAAATGCATTTAGCTGATGTTTTAGAGAATATAGAAAATTTTAAAAAATACACATTCTAAAATGTTTTCAGCATTATTGTTGGGTAATTTAATGTTAACCATTGCTCTGTTTTATAGTTACTGTTTGTTTTCACACACTCAGACTAATAGATTTACACTTAAAAGACAAGCCTCCTGACCCAATCACTTATGTCACATTAAGTGAAACCATGCAATTTGAGGTTATGCTGCCTAGCAAAATCTAATGAATATAAAATGTAATCCTAGTAGCAATGTATCAGATTATTGTTTTAAAGAAATAATGCTAGACAGCTTTTTACCAGGAGAGGTTATTTTTCAAGGAAAGTTTTTGGATAGAATTATTATAGCTATTCAAATCTCAAGGCCTGCTTTTGCTTAGGAGTTTCCTCAGGTGTCCTCATTTTGGCACAATATTAGAATCCTTTCCAGCTTTAGTCTTACAAAGAGAAGAAACATGGGGCTGGGGATGTGGCTCAAGAGGTAGCGCGCTTTCCTGGTATGTATGCGGCCCAGGTTCGATCCTCAGCACCATATGCAAACAAAGATGTTGTGTCCGCCGAAAACTAAAAAATAAATATTAAAAAATTCTCTCTCTCTCTCTTAAAAAAAAAAAAAAGATGATTTAGTGAAGACATTTGGGACTTGTTGACACACCCTCTTTGTATGTCTCCTAAGTTTTTATTTATCATTCATTTATTTACTAAAACACTGATTCATTATTGACTTATTCACTCTATAGACATCTCATTCTTAAAATGAAAATTTACTGTACCTATACTTTAAGAAAATTGCAAGCACTGAATAGCGCACTTATGATTTATTGATGCTTTTAAAAATATACAAACATCATATTAACTTCTTGTCCAGGTATGGTTGGTGCGCCTGTAATCCTGCTACTTGGGAGACTGAGGTAGAAAGATAGAAAGCTTGAGGTCGGTCTAGGCAATTTAGGGAAACTCTGTCTCAAAATAAAATATAAAATGGGATAAGGCTATAAAGCTCAGTGGAAGGGCACTTGCCTAACATGCCAAAGGCCTGAGTCCTTGGTTAAAGATTTTCCACATTTGGGCTGGGGATAGAATGCTTGCCTAGCATGGGTGTGGATTTAAAAAAATAAAAAAAGAAGAAGAAGAAATAAAAATATATTTTATAAATTTACCTAAAATGTAAATTTAGAAATTTATAAATTATGTTGATTTTGAAATAAAAAAACATAGTTATCTTTTAAAATTCTTGCTTATCTAGAACACATAGATAAATATAAAATAATTTGAGAATTGCTTTGCACTGTTAATTAGATATTGAGGAATGAATTATCTACCACTGGCATTAACTTGTTTCAAATGTATAAATTAATTTAATTGTCACAATGATATTATAAGCTGAAAGCTATATTAAAACTTTTCAGATGAGAAAAGAAGTTTGGAGTTGTTAAGTGATTTGATAAAGGTAACATAGTTACTGAACAACATTCTGACCACTTCCATCGTTCTGACCAATCTCTAAGCAAGAAAATACTTGAGTTTATCTTTTACTTTATGAACTTATGTTGCATTTTATTTCAAAAGCCAAATTTTTAGTTTGATTCTAAAATTAATTAGAATTCTGTATTTTTATTATCAACTTAAAAATAACTATAGATGCCTTTTTCAAAATAAAAAATGAAATCATGATATTTTGCAAGATGTGAAACAGTAATAAATTGTATGAATTGCTATTCCATTTAATTTATAGACAGTGCTATTCTATTTAGTTTACAGTATACTTTTCGTATAAAACTAAATTCCATGTTTATCTAGTATGAGATTACAGAAAGAATATGTTTCTACACTTGGGGCTTTTTGAGAAAATCTTACTTTAACCAGACCCAGATTTAAAAAAAAAAAAAAACCTAAAAGTTAATTTCCAACTCATTAGATGAACTAACTTTCTCAGATACAAGTGTTTATATTTCAAAAATGGATGTGACCTTGGCACAGGAATAATTTCCTGCCTTGAGAAGTTGAAGACAATGGTTTTGTGGAGAACCCAGAATCCTACTCCTTTGGTTTTCAAGAAGTATCTAACGTGGAAGGGAAATAGCTGCCTCTTTTTTCTAATAAATACACAGATTTATTTTTGTGTTTCCTCACCTACAATATGGACCTTGGATGGGTACAGTAACATCTAATTCTCACTGTGCTGCTTCAGTGGTAATAATTGAGGCTAAGAGAAATTACACAGTTTAACAAAAAGAAAATTAAAAATAACAAAATCCTCTGCTCCAGAAACTATATGTCTATAGCCAGAATATTATTTAAAAAGTTCTCACCTAATGAAAAACATGTTCTCTATGCTAAGTTGTAAATAATGGTCTTGCAATATGGCATTATTACTTGCTTTATTATTTTGCAGTTTTTTATTTATTTATTTTTTAAAATTTCAACTTGGTTGGGCTTAGCTTGCTTCATGAGATAATTGTTTTTTCAATGTCATTGTAAGGGTTAAATGAAAGAGCATTCAAAAAACAACATCAACAAAATAACAGTTGTTATAACTTCTAAGGAACTATATATAGGAAAGAAAAGGATAATAATGAGGGTGGTGGTAGATTTTGTGAGAATATTTCATAAATTGTTTTAATCTAAAGGAAAAATTGGACTCAAATAAGACACCTGAGATGGATTAATTTTTCATTTTTGTTCTCCCTTGAAGATGCAAAAGCTTGACATTAAACCTCACACAGATACAACTGCTGAGTTATAACCGAGGAAAAAGCATGTAGATGATAAGTAATCAATAAATCATTCAGAGTGTTCTCTATAATGATTTGAAGAACAGATGAGAAAAGATGAAACAAGAAAGAAAATTATGACCCTTTTCAAATGATATGACAGTTGAGCAGAGTTAATAAAAGTTAGCTGCAGATGGCTGGTGTTAGAGAAAATCATCATTTTGAGGGTATGGAACAAATTGCTACTATATATTCAGTTCTTGTGAACCTTATTTAGGAATATTTGACTTGAAATTATCATTATAATGATTTCAATAATGAATATATTTTGACTAAGAAAATTTGCAACTAGAAAAATTATAAAAATAGAAAGTGTGAAGAAGTAATTATCCCCAAAATTTTAAAGAAAAAGTAGTTTTCCTGTATTATGTAGGCATTTTGTAGATAAATATATTTTTATTGTTCTGTTTTGTATTCTACTTGATTTGCATTTTTTTTCATTTTACCTTCATTTTAATTCTCCTCTAAGGTAAGATAGAAACTTAGGAAGCAATTCTGAAAAATCAAAGAGGATTCTAGCTATTTATTTTTAAATACAAATAGTAGCATTTCAAGAGTGATAGAAAAAAGTCATACTAATATTTTTCAAAATAGCTACTTACTCATCCACATATTCATAAACATACAATGAGTAATATTATAAAAACCACTATCAGATCCTAACTTATTTATTTTTTGAAATACAAAGAAAATGCCTATAAGAGATATTTTTACAATTTATATCATATAATGTGTAAATTAAGCATCAGAAAATGAGATGGAGAAACAAGAATATCTAGAATGTGCAGAGGTGAATCTAGAATGTAGTGTAAGGAATAGTGCTAGAAAATGGGGAATTTGGTAGAATACCAATAAACACAGTGCCTGTCTACTCAAAGCACTTATGCAGCTTAAGTTAGTTTACATTTCACATATATCTTCTTCGTACTGCTTAATATTTTATAAATGCACAGTACCCAAGGTTATAAATTGGATAATAACTATTGTATGCAGAATAAAACCCTTGGATTAACATTTCAGATTTCTCTTAGAAAATTTTCTGAAGAAACATGTGTTAATTTTTTGCCTACTGAAACTAAATTCTTACCCACAGAAACATTCTATAAAAATTTCCTTTGGAAGTGAAACACTTCAGAATAATCAGCCAACTTCTTTCTTGCTAAAATCAGCCAAAAGGCCTCCTAGAATACCAGCCAACGTTTATACACTGAGGGCCAATGAGAAGTCTCTCTTTTCATTTCTTCCCCTTATTTGGTTTAAATTTCCACATTCTAAAGAATCATAATATCTGGGTTTTAACAGCCTAGAAAGCTGTAGGGTTTTATTCTTGTAGGTGTACTTATTTCAAGTAGCACAAGGTGATATCATACCCAAGGTGTAATAGTCCACTGCATGTGGCATGAAAAGAGTCACATGTATCCCAATGGTACAACACATTTTTTTAAGTTGAATTATTTTTTTTTAAATATATATATGATTTTATTTGTTCTAATTAGTTATACATGATAGTAGAATGCATTTTGACACATGATACATAAATAAAAGTATATCTTCTCATTCATCTGGTTGCACATGAGGTAGATTTAAAGAGGTCATGTAGTCATATATGCACATAGGGTAATAATGTCTGATTCATTCTACTATCATTCCAATACCTCTAGCAATTAGAAAAATGCAAATTAAAACTACATCGAGATTCCATCTCACTCCAGTTAGAATGGCAATCATCAAGAATACAAACAATAATAAGTGTATGAGAGGTTGTAGGGTACAACACTTTTACTTCTGGGGCTGAAAGTGTGCCAGATTAACCTACTATGTACTTGATCAGTTGTCAGACTTTCATTGTTCTGAAAGGTTTAAAAACTGTAGTGTCAGGGCACAATTCTACTGACAAGACTGGGTCACTTGTCAGCTCCCTAGGCCAAAAACGAATGTTTATCTTGCTGCACGCCATGGCACCTGTAATCCCAACAGCTTGAGGCAGGTTGATCATGAGTTCAAGCCAGCCTTGGCAAAAGGGAGGTGCTGAGCAACTCAGTGAGATCCTTTCTCCAAATAAAATACAAAATAGAGCTGGGGATGTGGCTCAGTGGTTGAGTGTCCCTGAGTTCAATCCCTGGTACTCCATCCTCCTCCCCAAAAAATAAATGTTGATTTTACACCTATTGGTGAAATTACTACTGCCATTGAGAAAGCCTAAGAACCTAATTTTAAAATGTTCTAGATAAACCAGTAAAGTCTATCAACATAAAAAGATTTATCCAGTATGCATAGTGGCTGTCTGCTCAAAGCACTTATGCATTTTGGACAAAGTTCATTTTCAGCACCTAATCTCCAGGGATAACTATTCCACTAGGATTCATATTGTCATTTGTTAGATGCTTAATTTCTTTTATTGGAATAGCTTCTCTACATTCTGAGACTGAAGGCTGCATGGTGATTTTTTATTTCAATCTTATACCAAAAGAGGTGGATTTCAAAATATTCTCAGAATACTATCATAATATTGCTATGTATGTCATGATATGTGGTTAAAAATAATTGGACAAGATATGTTTGGTTGAAATTACTATTAAGTAGTAATAATAATGACAAATGGATGCAAATTACACATTGAATGAGTGCTTTCTGTCATGCCATTGACATATCATTTTATCAAAATGTTTTAAAATAATTATGTTCTAATCATAATTGAGAGCTAAGGACACTGAGCTTTTGGAGAACTTTCCTAAGACCAAACAGTATATAATAGGCTTAAAATTCTAATTCACTCATGTCTAGCTCTACTATGCTGCTTTCTTATACTTAAAGACAAAGCACAATTGCATGTTGATGCTTTCATTACCCTTTCTCACAATTTCAAAATCATATCATAGTATCCCTCTGAAAAATAACCCAATAACCTATGTATTGCTTATAAATCATTGTACAAAGACATTACATGACAGAACTCAAAAATAGTACTGAAGGAGTATATCTTCCTAGATTAACAGAAATGAAAGCAGTTGTTTTGCAGTATGATAAATGGAAATGATTTTGACATATCAAATTGCTTATATTAGAAATTAGTGTCTTATTTTAAAAGAAATAGTCACTCATTTCATTAAATGATTTTCATTAATATAATATATATCTGAATATAAAGATATATGATACTTGGTATTTAAGCATTTTTAAACATAGCAATGTGCTATTTGTTCAATTTAATATACGTAAGAACAGTCAAGGATCCTTTGTCTTTAATATTTGGATGGGCATTATCAGTCTCATCAAAATGTAGAAAAAAATAATTCTTAAAATCACTGTTCCTGCTTAAATAATTGCCTAAATCCAGGCAAATGTAGGGTCCTTTAGTTTCCAAAAGAAAAGCATCATGTTTATAGTGCTTATATCTTTGCTGCTTCTCCTTGTAGCAGCATTTATCTAAAGGATTTAAGAACTAGACTGTAGCCTGTGGCCAGTTTACAGTCATTCCTCCAGGTTATTAGCAGCATGGTTGATATTCCACAGATCCCAGTGGGATCTTTCAGTAACTATAAAACCCTGTTCAGATGCTGATTATTCACTATATCTTGCTCCAGCTTGGATATCACATCCAAGACACAGATAAACTCTTTTTTATTGAGTGGTAGGGAAAATGAACACACATACACACAAACACACACATGGCAAAAGGGTTTAAAGATAAAAAGCAAAAAAGAAAAAAAAATGTTGTTTGTTCCCCAGGGGCATGGGGTGAGGTTTATTTCCCCTTAAACACTCAGCTGCTCATGAGGGTTGGTCAATATTTTCAATGAAAAGTATAAACTCAGTTATTGATTTAATTAAATACAGTTGAGATAAATTCAGTTATTCATAAAAAGAAAAAAAAATCAGAGGAGAGACTCACCTAAAGTGAAAATATGTGTCAGACATACTAGAAAAGGAAATTTACAAAGATGGAATACTTTAAAATGTAAGGCTGATGGATTAACTGGGAAGAATTCATATCATTTTATAGTTGGCTGAAATCTTCACTGGTCCATAATGTGAGAAGAAAAACTTTAGTAAGTATAATAAATGACTTCCCCTGATTGGTAGTGTTTTGCCATATCTCATATTAGACTCCTTAAAAAGATATGTAATTGCTTCAGTTTTCTTTTTCAAGGACATGGAGATCATGGTTACTGCATTATGAGGTTATAAACTATCACTGTCACATTGTAATAAATTTATATGCTGGAGGGACTATGTTCTTTTAATACAAAATAATTCAAAAAAGATTAGCATTTTTTATGACATAGCATAAGTTAAATGTTGGAGACAATACAGTGACAAACTTTAAAGAGTATGTGGTATTAGAAGTCACATTTTTTAAAAAAAAATCCGTGATTGGGAATTGGTGCTTTGCTTTCAAAAAATATAATTGTAAAAGAAAGCTTTTAATCAGACTGGCATTTATTCATATCATACCCCTAGTACTTATTTGTGATCAAGTGCAATGTTACTCCAATTACATGTTTAATTTTGTGTTAAAATGGATACTAAATAGAACCTGCCTTTTAGATCATTTTGAGAAAGAATTATGATGATGCTTACAAAGCATCTTGCACAGAGACTGGCAGGAAGAAGATGTATATATCTAAATATCTGCAATCACAGGTCCATTAATATTATTTTAAATACCATCCACCTGACTCATTCTTTATCTATAGTCCTAAGTTCTTCCTTAATCTATAATATTAACTGAAAAGACATCTACATTCAAATATCTTTTCAACATGTTTATTTGGGAACAAAATGTGCAAATCATAAAAGTATATCTAGGACACTTAAAATCCATGCCTGCATCATATCTTGCTCCTTTCTTCTTCCCATCTTGTTAAACAGTATCACCATCCCTCCATATTACTGACACCAAAAACCCCAAGGGTGATCCTTTTTTTTTTTCTCATTATCTACACACAATCTATTAGCAATCTTTTTTAACTATTTCCAAAATATAGCCTGTATCTCACTATTTCTATAGAAAAACTAGAGCAGCCTCTATCACCATTGACTCATACAACCTTATAATGAGTATCTGCGTTTCTGATTTTTCAGGGCTACATTTTAGTTTCCACACAGAAGCCAGAGAACTTTCTCAATGGTGTTTCTGTTTGTGTCACTTCCCTGCTTAAACACCCCCATTCGTTTCCAATTATAATCCCATGGACTACTAAACATTCTTCATGATCATCATGGACAATCATTATTGTCTGCCTTCTGTGAGTATGCCATCTTCAGCATCTCTCCCCTGATCATTGTATTTCCGTCATAGCAGCCTTCTTCCACTCCTTTTTATTCCCTGCAACTTATTTAATCTTTTCTTGAGCAATAATATCTAATATTTATTTCTAAATATTTTTCAGACACCACTCTAAACATTTTACATGGTATAATTCATCCAATTCCCACAAGAAATCAATAAGATAGGCTACTATTATTAGCCCCACTTCATGTGAGATGAAATCAAGGCAAGGAGGAGTTAAGTCAAGCAAGGTGAAAAAGTTAGTAAATGATGGAATCCAAATTCAAAACATGAGCATTAGTATTCAGAGTCTAAATTTTCACTTCCACCATATGTTCCACTCAATTTTGAATTTACTTTTTAGATTCTTGCAATTTTTCTACTCTTTGCAATTTTTAGGAATCCATATTCTTAATATATTGTAGTAAATATATTCTGGGTTTGTTCTTTTTCTTCTAAATAGCCTAGAGCATTTGGCTTTTGAAATTTCCATGTAAATTTGAGAATGAGCTTATCAAATTTGACCAAAATTGCTCAAATATTTTACTAATAATACACTGAATCCACAGCTCAATCAGGGCAGAATCGAGATTTTTTACTATATTGAGTCTTCCAAAACATAAACAAGCCATATTTTTGTTTTATTTGTTTTTAGTCTTATAATATTCCTCTCAGAAATGATTTAGTTTTTAGTACAGAAAACTGTCATATCAATTATAAGGATGTGTTTCTAAACCTGTGATAATGTTAAGGCTGTATTCTTAACATTTAATTTCCAGTTATTTTTATTGCTGTATGGTACTAAAATTAATTGTTTTCATACTGATCATACATTAAATGACCTTAATAAATTTCTTTATTAAGTTATATAACACTATGGTTTCTATCTATGATTATGTATGTATGCATATATATATATATATTATATAAAAAATATATATGTGTGTGTGTGTGTGTGTATATATATATATATATATATATATATATATATATATAGAGAGAGAGAGAGAGAGAGAGAGAGTTGTGTATATGTGTGTGTGTGTATGTATGTGTGTGTGGGTGTATATATATATATATATACACACACACACCTGACAGTAAATATGAGGTTCTCAAGTGGGAAACAGGTGATTACTTGCATGATATCTTGGTGCCAGTTCAATACCATATTTTCTCACATAGTAAGTCATGGTAAAATCTGTATGGACCTTGAATGTATCGGGTGGCTGCATAAGCAAAACCTAGAATTATGAGTGTGGAGTTCATTGTGTCATCTTGTATAGCTATGCTTCCTCTCCAATATGGGCAATTATCTTTTGAAGATGTGCTGAGGTGAGCGAGAATGTTGGCTGGCCAATTAACCTTTAGAACATAAATGAGTATCTCCAGTAGAGAAAAACAGTAAATATATTTGGATTCCAGTCACTATTTTTAATTTCCCAGACTTATTTTCCTTTCGATCATATTTTAAACCAGGTTGGCAGCAATTTTCTCTGAAGTCTTTGAACTTGCAGAGACTTGGAAACCTTTATAAAGTATCTATACAGTTAATATCTGTAGATTTGCTTTTTGGATTTTCTTTGTGCACAGTCAGTGCATCAGCAAATAATGACTTTTGGTTTTTTCTTTGCAATCTTTATGATTCTAAAGGGCTTTTCTTCTTATTACATTGCTGTGGACTCTCTAGAATAGTGGTCAATAGAAAGGATACTCTTGCCATTTATAATTCTGAGGAAAACAGTTCAACATTTCACTATTATATGTGATGATTGCTATAAGAATCTTGTAGGTATTTTTTATATTAGTCAGTGAACTTTTTTCTATTTCTCACTTTTTAAGAATTTGTATGTCACCAATAGAAGAAATTTTGTTAAATGCTTTTATCTGATAAAGTTCATGTTGTTATCTCATTGTTTTTAGTAAATATGACTGTGATGGTTTGAATTTTGAATCCCCCTAAAGACCCATTTGCTAAAGGATTGGTTGCCACTGGTACTACTGGAAAGTGATGGAATCTTTAGCAGGTAGAGCCTAGTAGAAAGAAGTTTCTGTCATTGGGTACCTATCCTTGAAGGGGATATTAGAACTCTGTCCCCTTTCTCTCTCATTCTTTACTTCCAAGGTGCCATAAAGGGAACAGCTGTCCTCCACCAAACACTCCCACCAATGATATTCTGCCTTACAATAGCCCCAAAGCAAGGGAGCCAGACAACCATCATAGTCTGAAATATTTGAAATCATAGGTTAAAATACATCTTTCCTCTTTATAAGTTGATTTTTGTCAGAAATTTGTTCACAGTAAAAGAAATCTGACTAGCACAATTATTCTTGTTATTTAAATATATTTGTATATCAAACTATCCTGGTATTTTCTGAATCGATCCTACTTGGACAAAAAAATCTGTTTTGTTTTTAGTCTTTTTTTTTAATATCAGTGGGTTCAATTTGCTTTTTTTTTTTTGAACATATGTATGCAAACTCTCAAGAGAGTTTGGAAAATTTTTATTTTCTTTGCTGTTCTTTGTTCTTTTCAGTTTTGTATCAAGGTTACTCAGAAAGCTATTTTTTGAAGGAACAGTATTTTTTTTATTTTTAAACTCTGGAAGAGTTAAAGATACATTCAATTTTTCTTTAACTATCAGAAGTAGTATTCGATGTAGGAAGCAAATGGGGCTAATTTCTTCTCTTATTTTGATCATTTACTTTTACTTTTTTTTAGTGGGGGGGAGTTTTTCTGTTTTTTTGGTATTGAGGATTGAACTCAGGGGCAATCAACCACTGAGCCACATCCCCAGCTGTATTTTATATTTTATTTATTGACAAGGTCTCCCTGAGTTGCTTAGCACCTCACTTTTGCTGAGGCTGGCTTTGAACTTGCCATCCTTCTGCCTAAGTCTCCCAAGCCTATGGGATTACAGGCATATGCCACTGTGTCTGGCCATTTCTTTGGGTTTCATGCTGTACTTTGTTTCTAGGATCTTAAGATAGAGGTAAGAATATAAATTTTCAGGGTTTCTTTTTCCTTAATATCTGCATTTAAGACTGCTATTTCCCTATGTACAGCTGCCTTTTCAAATCTTGATATTTAGTATTTCTCTTAATATTCAGATTATTTTAATTTCTTTTAAACATGGGTTATTTATTACATTATTATTAAATCCCCAGTTGGAGATTTTGTATTTATCTTTTTGTTTTTTCATTAATCTAGTTACATTTTGATTAGAGAAAGCATTTTAACTGGTTTTTGGTCTTATAAAATTTGTTAATCTTTATTGATTTATTTTCTTATATTAGCATACAGGTTGATTTATATATTTTCAAATTCTACTTTATAATATTCAATTATGCAAAATAAATTATAATTATTTGATTAACTATAAGAAATTTTGTCAAGCCAGGCATGGTGGCACACACCTACAATCTCAGCAGCTTGGAGCCTGGAGTAGGAGGATCATAAGTTCAAAGTCATCCTCAAAAAAAAAAAAAAAAGAAAGAAAGAAAAGAAAAAGTTCTGGTGATGAGGCTCGGTAGTTAAGCACTACTGGGTTCAATCCTCTATTAAAAAAAAAAAAAGAAATGTGTGTGTGTATATATAGTCAGATAATACTAGTAACCTATCTTATAATTATATAGAGAGAAAAATGAAAAGTTAGAATAGGAAATTTTAAAATATCACCATTTGATGATTATACCATAACAGTCATTTATGAAAAATGCCTAGTTTTCATGTGGCATAGTGATACTATTTATCATTTAAATTTTGAATAGACATTGTTATTAGATTTAATGAGCATGAAAAATCCTGTATTCACTTTTTATTAGTTGTTTTTCATAAACCTTTGAGTTTCACTCACTAATTTACTACTGCTATTATTCTAATAAAAATCAATGCAAGATAATTATTCACTTTTTGCAAAAAATTGACCAAATTTTGTTGCATACATATATGAATATACCATAGTGAAGTCCACCTTTATGTATATCTATAAATCATCAATTAAAAAATATATGAATGGAGAGGAGGGAAGGGGATGAAGGGATAGGAAAGATAGTAGAATGAAACAGACATTATTATTATATGTATCTATGTGACTACAATATGATTCTGCAACTAGTACACTCAGAAAAATGAGAAATTGTATTCCATCTATGTATATTAAAGTGCATATATGCATTCTACTGTCATGTATAATTAAATAAAACAAATAAAAAATTAAAAGATAAATAAATGAATAAAACAAAGGAAAACCAATAGAGTAGAGTAAAGGGAACAATGGGAGGGAAGTGTTGAGGAAAACAGGAAGTGAAATGAAACAAATGATATTCCATGCATTAATGATTATGTCAAAATAAACCCCAGCATTGTATATAACTATAATGCACTAATAAAAACTTAAAAGTAAAAATAAATAACATCAAAAAACTTTAATATTTTAAAAATAATATAATAAGTTGTATATAAGAAACATGAACATTCAAATTTGATATGATTAACTTGCATTAACTTCTGAGAAGTAAATTTGTCTCATTAATAGAGTTTCTGCAGATATGTAAGAAAGTACAAATGTCTGAAATTTAAAAATTACTGAGTCACTAATCTAATTGAAAATGAATAGTATTTAATGTTGCAAAGTACTTTTAAATCTACTGAAATGCTCTCATTCATCTTGCTAGGGTTTATTTAAGCCTCCCAACAGCACTCACAATTTGGCAGGTCTGTGATTGGAGGAGATGGTAATTTCAATGTTTTTCTATGGTTTCCAAACTAAAATATGCTAGGAGTTAGAAAGCAACTCATATAGGCTAAAAATATAGATGCTTCATTTTGCTCTTTGAGTTGACCATTGAAATGATATTGTGCTGATTGATGATTAATTTTATATGCATTCATGTCATAAATATTTTAAATAGCTACTAAGAGCATAAATAGATTTTGAGTATTAGTGATCATTATTAGTAATAAGTGATTTTGTGAAAATGTAGGTTATATGCATTTTAATATGTGGCAATTATTTCCATTTTACTATTTCCCTTCATTCTGTTATATTGTCACAAATTACATTTAACCCAAACTCTTTCTTTGCAACTAACTCATTTTCATTGTAATAATGATTAATAAGTTATTCATGTAGTTCTCTTTAATAGTAGATACAAAGGAAAATATTATCATTGTTCCCAAAATAGGATGCCTTTACATTTCCATTTGCTTTGAATCAAGATCTTTTAATAGGAGTCTGGTGTGGAAGAATTTTTTTTTTCTTTTTGCCTATTATTATTCCTTTGAAATGGTCTGGGGCAGTATTTAGCTTTTGATTTCTCAATACAAGTGGAAAACATGATACTTTGATTAGATATAACAGAATGGGAAAGAGGAGGACTAGGCTCTTCGTAACTGGTTCAGGCTTTAAAGAGTCACAGGTTTTGTTGACTTTAAGATCTATATATCATTTAAATTCTTTTACTAGCATAGAAAAGCAAATTTTTCTGATGAGGAAAAGATGGGAGTGAAAAGGGCTCATTTTCTTTAAACAACATCCTGTGTTAAATATTTAGGGAAGCTTGAATCAGTAGCAAGGAACTATACCTGTGATCTTCAAACCTGGCTCCACATTAAGGTCACAGGAAGACTTAAAAGTACAAATACCTGAACCTCACCACTCAACCACTGAAACCAGTTATCAGTTATTTCAAATTCTCTCCCAATCTTACCTGCCTCTGCCTTCTCTAGGCAATTCTAGGCACAGTCCTCTTATCTATGCTGTATGGATGTTCCTGAAGTGATGGAGACCTTTAATGATATCCTGTTCACATGAAACTCCACTGCTGGTGGAAACAGTACAAAGTAAAAGACAATAGGCAGACATCAGAACTGAGTGTGTGTGTTTGTGTGCTTGGGTAACATAAAGAACAGTTCTGAAGTTATAATTAAACCATTTGTGACCTTTCAAGAACAAAACACATTGACACTTTAAAGAGGTTTATTAATGTTGTGAAACAAATGTTAAGTCACTTAGGATAGTTTAGAAAAATAAACAAAACAATGAAGCCATTCATTTGTTTTAGAGCACTTCTATGAATTCCATAAAATTCACAAGGAAAGAAAAGTACTTCTCATTAGGAAAGTGATTTTTCTATTCTATGTAACAAATATCATGGGAAACCATAATGGTTTTAAATGGACCTAAATTGTTCTTTGAATTAAATATGTTCATGAAACAGTTTTTTTTTTTTAACAGAAATTCTAAGGAGCAAGTTCCTTTATTCCTCCTATGCAGTGGTACCTGCTTAAATACTTAAAAAGTCAAAATGTGAGAAAAACAATTTAATGAAACAAGTTAGCATGGTATTCAGAAATTTAATGTTATCTCTGAAACTAAGTGTATGAGACAACAGGATTTTCTTATATAAATCATAAACCAGTAGCGAAATCAAGATTTTTTTCCCCCTGTGAGCTATAATTTAAAACAGCATGGGCTTTTTGATAGAACTTCTTAATCTAAAATACCCAAAAAGAATGAGATAAAGATTTTTGTCAACTCATTGATACTATGTGACTTTTACCTAGTAGTCTGTGAGAGATTTTGTAAAGAACTACAGCTTTTTTGCCTAGCAGCAGGATTTTCTATACCTGCATCATTTCCTATTAAGACTTTAGAAAATATTGCTTCTGTATACTTTGCTACCAGACAATTTTAGGAGATTTGATAGCTTAAAATCTAAAATGGAACAATAAATCACCTTTTCCATCCTTAAAAATACTTAATAACAATCTAAATATTATTCTGCAATCTATATTTGGGGTAAAAATTGGAGTTCATAACCCACTTGAATCTAATGTATGAAATATGATATGTCAAGAGCTTTGTAATGTTTTGAACAACCAATAAAAAATATTTATTAAAAAAATCTAAATATTAAAGGTCTTTATGACATAAAGCTACAAAACTGTCACCATTCTCATTTATGACACATACTATTAACCAAAAATTCATTTTATTATAAATAGTTCCATTGACAATATTTCTTCGATATTCTTTCTTAAAGTTCATATCAATTGAACTATAAAACTGAAGAATAAATTTGAATGATGTTTAATTCACTTATATTACATATATTACTATATTTCCTTTCATTTTAAATTTTTGATAAAATATATTGCTGTGCTTTTTAGTATATTTTGAAAGCATTTTTTGTGTGTGATTTTTTAACCAATTCTCACATATCTCATAGAGTCATCTTTGCCTCTGTCTTCACCATCTGATATTTTATACTCAAATAATGGTAATATTTTCCACTTTGACTGCAATTTAATGAATATATTAGAGATATTGACAGGGGCAAGTATGTGGTGGTATTTCAAGGAAGGCATACAAGGTATAAATCATCATCTATCAGGAACAACAACCATTTCAGTTAAGGATCTATCAACATATAATGAAGCTGGGTGTGAAAGTTCTTATGGGACTGAATGTAAGGGGAAACAAAAATCTATTTAGCATGAAAGAGAACATTGGTTATACTAGTAACAACATGGTGGCAATTTTCTTTTTTCAATCTCTACTTCCTTAACTTTCAAATTCTCTTCCAAACTTCCCTGCCTCTGCCTTCTCTAGGCAATTCTTAGAATGTCCTAGACATGACTAAGGTAAAGTTTGACAAACAGAAAAACATGTGTCCATTCTCAAGATTTTGAAGTTCAAAGCAAATTTCCAAGTCAAGATATCTAGTACAGCTCAATAAATCCTCTCCTTAGAAAGCAACTATACAATTGCTCAATAACAATTTCAGGGCTCTGGAAAATTCCATTGATCTGATCAAAGGTTTACAACCAAAGACATGTTATTCTTGAGAATCTGCTAAACTACTGAACCAGGATAGACTGTGCAATTCTTGTCTAAACACCCCTCTTTCCATACTTTGGTAGAATAGACCAGAAAAGCCAGAAACATTGCTGATGAATGGAATTTATGTATTTTATAATGGAGGCAAGAGAGAGCCTCCCTATTCAGTAACAATAACAATTGTTCAGTTGCTTATGAACAAAGATAACAAGTCACTCAGCTAGCTTTAAATTGTAATCTTGATAGGAAAATTTAATGAGCTCTTTATATGAGAAATCCATGACAGAATATGAGAAATCTCTAAAGGACCTTGAGAAGCTTTCTATGTACCATGGGGTTATTGAGAACCAAATAAAAGTGTAATGAAGATAAAACATAGCCTTGTAGAAAACAAAAGCTGGGAAAACTTGAAAAATGCTTAAATTTTGCATACACACCCCCCTACACAGACCCTTCAGCAGAAGATGGAAAACTTAATATGAATGAATTGACTGATCACCAAACTAAATAGGAGCAATCCCTAGAAAACAAAACTAAAAACAACAAAAAGCAGAGTGAAGAAAAAAATGGTCTCATATCAATCAATTCCTAATTTTAAATTCAGAAAATGTACTAAACCAACCAACCAATATTTAATCATTAGATCTTTCAGGAGAGAAAATAAGAGTCCATATTTGTAACAATATATAAACTGAAATATGCAGTTTTTAACCACAATAAAATATTAAACATACAAAGAAATCATAAAAAGTGACTGTTATGCTTGGATGTGAGGTGTCCCCCAAAAGCTCAGCACAAGGTTTGCAGGAAAAACGATTTGGTTACAGCCTTTACCTAATCAGCTAATTAATCCTTGATGGGATTAACTGAGTGGTGACTGGAGGCAGGTTGGGTGTAGCAGGAGTAAGTGGCTCATTGGGAGCATGGCTATGGAGTATATGTTTTATATTTGAAGAGTGGAGTCTCTCTCTCTTTCTGCTTATTGATCATCATGTGAGCTGTTTCCCTTGGCCACACTCTTCCATCATGATGTCCTGCCTCACCTTGAGCCCTGAGGAATGGAGTCTGCAGCCTGTGGATTTATACCTCTGGAACCTCGAAAAACCCTTCCTCCTCTACAATTGTTCTGGTTGGGTCCTTAAGTCACAGAGTGAAAAAGCTGACTAAAACAGTGACCTAAAAGTAGAAGGGGAAAAAAGGAATCAATAGCTACAGTCTCTTAGGGAGCATTTGTGTCAGACTTTGCAGAAAGACTTCAAAGCAATTTTTTAAAAAAATATGTTTAAATAAATAAAGTAATCCATGCTTAAGGAAATAAAGAAACATGTGGCAACAGTGGTTCAACAGAGTGAATCTCAATAAAGAAAGAGAATATAAAACACCAAGAGGGAAATTTTGGAATTAGAAAAGAAATAATAAGAGAAATTTAAAAATTTACTAGATGTGCTCAGCAGCAAATTTGAGATGGCAGAAGAAAGAAGCAAAGAGATTACATATATATCAGTAGGAAACTGCTGTGGAACAGAGAGAAGAAAATGCACAGAATCTCAGAGACTTGTGAAATATATCACAAATACTAACATATATGGACAGAAGAGAAGAAAGATACATCAAAATATTTTAAAAATAATAATATCACAAAATAAGAAAAAAAAAATTAGCTTCCTAATTTGATGAAAAACACAAGATTACCAATCAAAAAAACCAGAAATCCCAAGTGGAAAACTTGTAGAGCAATCTACACCCACATACATCAAAAAGAGTTAAAAGCCAAAGAGAGAAAAAACAATTTATTAGCTGTAAAGGAAAAATAACTCATACAGTGCTAACACCAATATTAAAAACCTCACACATTACTGATCAGCTTAGAAAATGGTAAAGCCATTTGGACAATTCATTATCAGTTCTTGTCAGTTTATATATAAATGTAGCATTTAACCCAATACTTCTATTCCTGCATATCTACTCAAGAGAAATAAAATGTTATATTCAAACAAAGATTTGTGCATGACAATTTTTAGCAATGCTTTTCATAATAGATGAAGAACATAATGTAAATATATTGGATAAAAGTAATGGGATATGCTCTGGAATGAGAATTACACTAAAAATGCACAAGTTACTGAAAACTATTTTTTACACAGATAAACCAAAACAACACATTATGCTGAGTGTAAAAAGCCAGATGCATAAGACTATATATTTCATGGTTCTGTGTATCTGAAGTTGTTAGAACAAGAGAATTTGTAGGGACAGAAAATAAATCATAGTTAGCCTAAGTCTGAACACGGAAGCAGGAATTGTAAATGAGTATGAGAGAGTTTATTCCAGAGTGATGGAAATATACCACATTTGGGCTGTAGCACTGGCATTGGTTTTATGAATTTCAAATGTACTAGAGGTCATTGAATTTCTTACTTGTAATGGTTGAGTTTACTATCATGTAAAGCTCACCTTAATTAAACTCTAAACTTGGAGCTAAATACTCAATCCATTTTATTTTATAGTTTGGTCTTAAAGACAATAATTTGGAATTCAACTGTTCTCTGTATTAGGAACTCATATTTTGAGATTTTGAGGTTTTCATGGGCCAGGACAGAAAAAGAGTCAGAAAACACAAGTGAGGTAGACTATGTTGGAAATCCATGCTAAAAGACACATTAATATCTAGGCTGATTTACACATTGTCCATAGGTGACACAATGGAAGAAAATGCATGAAGGGATTATCTAAAGGAACTTTGTTTTTCTTTTTTGGGTCCCCTACATCCCAGGAACTAAGAAGAATCAAAAGGCAAACAAGTAAGTTCTTCATGTTTTCCTCCAATAATCTGGCAATAAAGCAGAGATGTAAAAATGGATATGGAGCCTTGGCAGGAAAAGAGGTCTGAAGGATGTTTTGAATGTTCCCATATGCCCCCCAGACTACACAAAATTGATTTCCAGTAAGGCTTTGGATGCCAGGTTGGAATGATAATTTGAAAGTAAATCAGAAAAAATGAAGTGTGTTGGTGAGTGCCATCAAATATGCCTACATGAACAGCAGACCATAAAACACTGTACTCCTCCCCAACAGCTTGGACATATATGTGTAATCCTCCCCCATAATTTAGTGGCAAATCAGTAGCTTACAGTAAACTCTAAATTAACTTAATGACATAATTTCTTCAATCACTGAAATAAATTTTAAGGTGAAAAATAATTTCAGAAATATGAAAGCAGAGAAACATAGCTATCTGACAGATCTAATTTTGAGGATGTCAAAATTAGATGTATGTGGGTGTAGATTGCTCATATTATGTTAATATGAGCTCAGTATCCCATTCAAGGACACAAGGAATTATAGTATGAATACTGAGTATATTAAAAAACACTTTATGACTCCATACTACTGATTATGTATAAATTGCTAAATATCATAATTGTATTTATTATCAAGAAATATTTATTAAAATATTTTCTTAAATGTTTATTAATTTTTTTCACAGAGTTTTGTGAAGTGTCAAATGGACAAATTTCAACTGATTTTATATTCAAGGTGCTAAAAGTCACCAAATTTTAAGTTAGAACAAGATACTAATTCCTTCTGCTACTGCTAACTAAGCCTGCAAAAATAATTTAAAATCTCTGGGGCAATGCTTTCTTATTTTTATAAATGAGACATGAAGCAAGATGATCTAAAGCCTCTTTTAATAATGGAATTTTATGACCATAATGTAGGATATACGCTGCTTCAAATACTTAGTAAAGGAAGATTGGACATTTAATTAATTAGTCAATTAATCAAATCAGTCAATATTGTCAAAGAGATAACTGAACTGACACTGACAAATACATAGCTTAACTAGAATGAATTTTTATTTATATTAAATTTATTATATGCATTAAAATATATTAAAGATATTAGGAGACAATGACATTTTGTGACATGATTCATAATTTTGAGTGGCTGAGATTATGAATACAGAACAAACCATGGTTTCGGTTGAATGAGTATCTCACAAGAATATCCATGAGCAGACATCTTGGCAGTAGTTTAGCACTTTCTAAAAATAGCTGCATTCTTCATTAACAGTAAAAAGTAGTATACATTTAGATTGTTGTTATCCATGACAGTAATTTTTGAAAATATACAAAGTTATTTTTTAAGCAACTCCAAATAAGTGTGTTCACCAATTACCAAAGAAACAGGAATTACCATTACAGATGTGGGCAGAAGCTATTGAGGCCATAACTACCTTTACTATGTTCCAAACAATGAAACACAAATGAAGTAAATCTAATGAGGAGACAATTGGATTACTTGGAGAAAGCTCCTGAAAATGAAGTGATTAACTCAGGTAAAAAATAATAAAGTGCTGCTCTTGTTCTTACTAAGACACGAAAAGGCAATTATGCAAAGAGACACTTAAAAGCTGTGCTGCTAAGAATATAGTCCTAATCTTTCTTAATACTCCTTCCTTTCAAGTACCACTTTCCTGATATTTTCTTCATTTTAAATTCTCTTCAAAATTATCTATCATGTTCACTATCATGTAGCATTTAGTGAGTCTGTTTTTCGGCCTACTGTCAAACTTCAATAATATTCTTTCACTGCTCAAAAACCCGTGAATGTCTTTTCAAAATAATTATCCAGAGATTTTCCACATACCTTGTTCTTACCATTATATTCATATATGTATAAAATTTTAGGAACATACAGAATAGTAATAGCTTTTCTTTGCTTTAATTTCAATATTTATGGGGAATTTGAGAGTAAGAAATAAGATCCCTTGGGGATTTTGTTTTTCATACCTTATTCATCTCTAACCTGAATCACCTATCATTACGTCTGACAAAATAAAATATCTACAACATTACTAATTAACAATTTCTCAGAATAAAAGTAACCAAATGAATATTGTTTAGATGAAATAGGCAAGACAAGTCATTGTCTGAAACAGAAATATACAGGTAACAATCTGAAGGCACTTTAAATTATCTAAGAGTGTGTTGGCCACCAATTTAAGTGGCCAGTACCTTGAATACATACAAATGGAAGGAGGCATGTTTACAAAATCAATACCTGCACTGAGGTATACTAAAGTTTATAGCCTTATAGGATACTGCACCTCATTGCTTTTTAAGTTATTACTCCATAACTTTTTATTTACAATTAGGGTGGGAATTTTAAATAATTTCTTTTTAACAGATTCTATTATATATTAAATTACACATATTAATATGTGTATTAATTCTTGTTCAGCATTCTTCATTAACTTACCCTGAATCTTGCCTACTTATTTGATCATTTAACAAAGGATATCTGTGTGTTTATGTTTGAGTGTGTGTGTGTGTGTGTGTGTGCATATGCACTTCTGGGGATTGACCCCAGGTCTTTAGGCATGCCAGGCAAGCGCCCCTATCATTGAGCTACATCCCCAGGCCCACAAAAAGTATTTTATTCATTTAATAAATATTTTCAAATAAAATATTCCAAAAATATTTAAAAGGTGATTAAGATACATCAAAATATTTAATAAGGAAAATAGCTTAATCTTTTTATAAGTGAAAAAAAATGCATATTACCACTAAAACTTTTGAAAAACTATTTACTTAAATATCACTCATCCAGTAGCAGTGGTGCATACCTGTAATTCCAGTTACTAGGGCTCCAGAGCAGGAGCACAAACTTAGTGAGGACCTAAGCAAATTAGTGAGACTCTGATTCTAAATTAAAAATAAAAAAATATGAGCCGGGTATATATCTCAGTAGTTAAGCATCCCTGGGTTCAATCCCAGTATCTGTGTCTAATTTTAGGAGTTTATTTTTAAAATCCTGTGTTTTAGAATGAAATGTTTTGAGTTATGACTATATCAATTTTTTTCAATTAATATTGAGAAATACATAATTAAAATATTCCTCTAATGATTTAACCTGCCATCAAAGGCAGTAAGAGTGACTGAGACCCAGGTGGTAGAGCCAAATTTTACAGTTTGAAATCAATTACTAGTGTAGTGACAGAACAAGTTCATTAGCTCAATGGTGTCCTATGATGGTATAAAAATTACCTAGCAGAGTGCATGGCACAGATCAAGTACTGTAACTTGTTGGCTATTTTTTTCTTACTTCAAAGTTATGATAATAAAAATATATTAATTCAAACTTGTAACATGGGAAGATCAATTAATAAAAAAATTGAAATTTGGAAACCTAAACAACATTTAGTTAAACAACATTTAGTCAAACCAAAATGTAAAAATGTTAGGTCATCTTCAAGCTTTAGAAGCCTAGAAATATTAAAAAGGAAAGCAAAATGTAGAGAAACATATAGAAGATTGCTATTAAATGTAGGGAGGGATAACAAAGGTGAAAATAAAATGAGAATTACTGGAAAGACAAAGAATAACTAGAAGAAGGTCAAGCAATTAGACGACTGGGTTACAAACTGAAGTGTAAAAGGTTTCAAAAGCAAAGCAATGTACGCAGATCAAGAAGCAGCCACACAGAGAAAGAGAGATAAAGTTAGAAGCGAAGATGATTTTCCTTCTCACCATTCAAATTGCACTTGAAAGAAGCATAAGCCTTGTACTAAAGCATTAAAAAAAAGAAAAAAAAAACAAGAATAAAATAGTGAGTAGGTGCTATGTACTTTAAGTAGCAAGCTAAAGGTCATTAAGAATGAAGAAAAGAAAAAAAATGTACAGAGAATAAAATAACATTTAAGATAAAAATAGATAAAGGCTCTATTGACTGCTGAAAGTACAACGATATAAAGCAAAATAGTCCTTCAAAATTATTAATAGAAAAATAAAAGAAAATGAGTTCACCATAATCCAGACCAGAAAGTCTTCAAATAATCATTCTTCTACTTCGGATTTTTGAAGATAGTCTTATAAAATATTTTCCCTGTGCTAACTTGAAGTATACAGATTTTATACTTTTCCCCCCAATTTAAAACTTTTCTGTTATGTCTGTTTTTTTTTCTTTCTTATGTAACATATAAGGAGCAATATTAACTTACCCATTTGCATAAGGTCTGCTTACTCCTAAAAGGTAGAGACTGTAAGCTTCTACAGTACTTACCAGCACCAATAGTGTGCATATTGGGACTTTTTTTCAACCCTCATCTGACTGCACACATCACCTCAGCCTAGATGACAGATCCACTGGACGCACTTCTGTCTCCTGCTTTGCTGCTCTTTTCTTAAAATGAGCCAATCCAGGTCCCAAGTCCATGATCATTCTCCCCAGATTCCTCATTTTGTCTCAAAGTTGCTTTTTCTTTCATTCTGCAAATATAACCAAGTTTAGTTTTGATCAATTAACAGATTTTCACCTAGTGTTTTTGGTGACTCAACAGTTGAAACTTACATTCCTTTCTTAGAAAAAGTAAGGTTTTAGAGAGGGTTTATTATTTCTTCCAGGTAACATAACAAATAATTTAATTTCCTTTTAGGTAAATGCTACTATACTTAAATACATTTTCCTAAGATTAATTTCTTTCTGAACTATCACCTGTTATTTTTTTCCTATTATTTCAAAAGGAAACTCAACTTTTCAAAATATCAGTAGCACTACTATGATGAATCACTACCTGTGTTTGCATATTTTTTTGCATTTATGATATATTTTCTCTGATAAATTCTTAAAAGTGAAATTATTATGTGAAATAAAAAGTTTTTTTTTTCCTAATTTAAAAGTTATCAGAATCCCCCCCCCCCAATGATTAGGATTATGCCAATTTATAGTGTGAATGTCAGGATATATGACAGACATTTTATCATGTCCTCACCATCTTATTTACTGTGAAGTAATATTTACTAATTATTGGCTAAAACATTGCATTATTTTTCTTTTTGATATTATCACTTTGTGTACTAGAATATTTGAATACCTTTTCATAATATTTTAAATACTTCACATACTTGCCAATTCTTGCTCCTCAACCATTGTTCAAATGATGGGAAATTAATTTTATCCATAAATTTTAAGAGTTTTTATGTAGTATTCTTATTCACCATTCATTTGTTCTTCTTTTGGAAAATTCATGTTACTTTTATCCATAGATATTCAGAAGTTTTTGTAATCCAAGCCACATATTTTTGCTTTTCTATTCATTGTCTTCTATACATGAACAACTAACTACACAACTATTTTATTTAATGTAGTCTGAATTCCTGCAATTATACAAAATTCTTTAATCTTGATTAAATTTGCAATTTGTTTTTGAATGAAAATATAAAACATTTTGTTCAACAAAATTTGTTAACCATGTTTACATGTATTATCCTGTTTCAGACAGCTCAATGATTTTCTCTTTTCCCTTTTTTTTTGTCTTAATTTATATGTTTATTTATTTTGGTAATGTGCTCATCTCAGATCAAAAAACAGGGACTTTGAGAGTTTTAATGGTTTGTATAATCTGAAACAAAAGATAGCCAGCAGATGAGCCCAGGTCATAACCCTATTTTAAGCCCCTTTCATAATAATTCATTCTCAAATGGTGTATCTGCTGTTTGACTTCACCTGTCTTCCTCATCTCTACAGTTCACTGACTCCAATTTTCAGAATACCACAGCTGGATTTAATGGAGATATTGATGACATGATCAACAATATACTAATTGTCTAGGCAATATTTACATTTTGCTTAGATATTTTCAATACTTTGGTATTAGGATAAAATCTAAACTCCTAATTACAACATTTAAGCCTCTATAAACATTACTTCCATTAGTTTTTACAACTTTTGTTTTTGTCATTCGTAGCTTCGTTTACTTTGTCTGCTTTTCACTTTCAAAACAAGACAAAGTCTCCATTTATGTTTCAGAACTCTATTCCTCCCTATGTAGAATGGCTTTCTCACCCTTCTTTCATGGCTAATTTATTCAGTTTCTACAAGGAGTTTCCTCAGACATCACAAATGACTATTTAAGGCAGCTTTGAACACTTCTTTGTCACTTTTTTTTATTTCACCTTTCACATTCTGTAATAACTATTACAACCTGTTTGTTTGGCTATGTCGCTCAAACAAGGCGGATTCTGTTTTGCTCCATGTCTTATCCTCCTCACCTACCATGGTATGTTACAAAGAACAAAGCTCAACAAACATTAATTGGGTAGAAGTTCATGAGTAATGGATACGTTACCACTAAGAAACATTCTTCTGACTTTATTTTGAATCTGACAGAAAAGTTGCAGAAGTTTCCTTCGTGGCATGAAAAAGCCTGACAGCATCAGTACATCTTAATGTCAACATGATTTTAAAATTTACATTTTTATTACATGTCATGAATGACCACATTCCTGATCTAAAACTTGAAATAGTGAATATGATAATAGAGTAAAACATAAAAATTCCAGTTTACCCTTTCCATAACTCTTCCTTATTCTTGAGTTTACTAGATTTAATTAAGTGGTGCCTTTCGTTCCAGTTTCTTTTTCATATATAAGTGAGTACATATACTTAGCATACATTTCAAACATAAATTAAATCACGGCAAATACAGTGCAATTCATTAAATAATATATTAAGAGACTAGTCTCTAAGATGTTTTAGAGACTTCATCATTAATGAAACTTATGATTTTATTGTTGGTATGTGTGTGCTACTTTATTTACTCTATTACTAAAATCAAATCTCTCAAATATGTGAGTGTCTCCACAACTTTTCTATCAATTTCCACTGCAGTTAATTTTCACTACACAGGATGATTTCTTAATGTTCTGCAGACTTTTACCATAATAGATGAATAATCTTGATGAATATATTTTGTTTTTAGTGTGATTGTAGTAGTCTTAAAAAATGTTAATTTTCTGATGCTGATTTTTTCAGCTGACAGCTGGAAAATAATAATTTTCATTTTCTCTTCATATTCTGTAATTCATTCAGAATTAGAGATGTTTTTTAATGACAGAAAGAAAGGAAATATTCCAATTCTCTTGTCTCCGACTCTATAACTGTTTTATTTATCTTAATACTTGGAGGATAAATTGTTCACCCACTAAATTAGACATTTAGTAATCTAAACCCTCAGCATTGTAATATTTAACACGACATCACTCAGTAAAACTGTTAGAAAGGAATGGGAGATTCATCCTAAATTATATTAGAAATGATTAAGCATCTTCGGTCAATAGAAAAGAGTATAGACATGAAGGAGACAGTGGAGTAAAAAAAGGCACTAAATATTTTAAAAATGTGTTCAAGGATAAAAAAATAAATAAGATAAAAAGAAAAATGAGGCAAAAGAAAGCAATAGGAACTTTAAGAGCTAAAATATTTGTATCTGAAATGAAAAATTAATTGAATAGAACTAAGAGCAAATGAAATATGAGTAGAATCAATAAAAAATACTCAAACATAAACATAGATTTAAAAACTCAGGAAAATATACAGAGATGCATTAGGTTTTTGTTTGGAAGGTTGCGTGCATTATGGTTGTATTATGGGAGTTACAAATGAAGAAGTGATAATACAAAGGTTGCAGAGTAGTACTGACCTTTTCAGTAGGAAAGGTTTACTTAGGACGTAGAAATAATGAATAAATTATTCATATTTTCAGTCAACCACATTACCAAACAGAAAAGGAAAACTATGGAAATGGAAAATGTATATTTCAATGCAGTTATGTTCTAACAGCCTTGTAAACAAACTATATAAAAGACCCTTACAATCAGATAAATAGGCCATTTTCCCCCAGTGGCAATATTTGTTGAAACACTTTACAAAAGAAAATATGCAAATAGTTACTAAGCAAGGACAAAGGCATTTAAAACAATTATTTATCAAAAAAAAATCTTAAAACCATAATGATGTTCTTCAAATAAAATATTAGAGGAGCTAAAGTTAAAAAGACTTGTACTACAAATTAGTGAGGGCTTTGGAACAACTGAATGTAATCCCAGTGGCTCAGGAGGCTGAGGCAGGAGGATTGCAAGTTCAAAGCCAGCCTCAGCAACTTAGTGATACCCTGTTTCAAAATGAAAAATAAAAATGAATGGGTATGTGGATCAGTGGTAAAGGACTCTACAAAAACTTTGATAATTGCATGAGAGAGAGAGAGAGAGAGAGAGAGAGAGAGAAAGAGAGAGAGAGAAAAGAAACAAAAAGAAACTAAATAAACTCTCATTAATTGCTGTTGAGAAACAAAAATGGCAAAATACATGAAAAGTAACCTGAAAATTTATTATAAAATTAGCACACACGTATTTTCAGAACTACAAATTCCATTTATGCATGGTCCAAAGAAAATAAAACATATGTCCTGATTAAAATTTTTGCAAAAATATTTATAGCAGTTTAATTTGTAATAGTAGAAATTGGAACCGATATATTAGTGCCCATCAATAAGTGAATGGTTAAACAAGATCTGTTCTATTCATATAATGCTATTCAACAGTAGAAGAAATCAATTATCATTCAGCTGAGCAAAAATACAAGTGAATTTCAAAAATAAACCAACCAAATGACTCAATAATTATTATATTCTAGAATAAGCAATGCTACTCCGTGGTGACAAAAATCAGACCATTTACATATGCAAAGAGTATGAGATGATTCTTTAGGATGATTGAAATATGCACTTTCTTCCCTGGGGAGACGATTTATTTTTAATTTTTTAACTTTGTGAAACTCATCAAATTCTACATTTATAGCAGCTGCATTTTATCATATTTTAGAATAATTTAAAATGTAGTGTAAATTTTTTGTTCTTGTTTGCAATATAGGATGCAGTTTATACTGACAGCTGCAAAAAAAATGTGACATATGATGATTAGTATTATCTGAGTGAAAAGCAGTAATTGTCTAATGTGCTTGTGTATTGAATGACCTGATTAGCTTTAAAAAGTGAGAATGACCAACTCCACTAATTATTCTGACTTTATTTGTTTTGGTGCAAATTTAAAAATGTCCTTAGGCAATTCTAACGTTTTAGATTCACTAGTACAGTACTATGAACAGCCACATTTAGCTGTAATCAAGAATTAAAGGAAGTGCTTATGTACTTTAAAACTGTAAAGAAAGTAATTAGTTTAATTAAAAAATAAAATAGATTCAAACTAGATTTTATATGGAAAATTTTACTTACCAAAACTTTGATAATTATGCCCAAAAGTGTATAACATGTTTTAATGAGTTTAAATTGATTATTTTTTTTTAATTTCCTTTGCAGCTCCTTTAAAATAAATCCTCAGTTCTTTACATTTTCTGTTTGGTTCAAAACTGAAATTCTCTTATATCATTTTCTTTTTTAAGGTTATAATTTCTGGAAGCAAGTAGAGTTAACTTCCTCCCTACTTCTTGTTTTCTTTATAGATGTTAGTATGATTTTTATCTTAGTCATTAAGTTTCTTAGTAACAGAGGGATGTCTCTTAAAAAAATAAAATAAAATGGAAAGAATACAAGTCCTTTTAGGACAATTACCTTCAAAACTGCTGACTCTTCTTCTTTAAATATCAGAAACAATAATATCTTAGATGGTAGATCAGATAGATGATAGATATAAATGCTGAAAGAGTTATTCAATAGATAAATGAGTCACAGTTTACTGTTTTAAATTTTTTAGCTTAAAACAAAATTTTCCAAAAGTGTAAATATCTGTTTCAGAATGAATCATTAAAAAATAGAAAACACAATGTTTAAAGAGCTCTTTAATTTCATCAGAGGTTGAAACTCCTAGTTGGTTAGTCACTACTTTAAAATAGAGTTTCTTTTTCACAATGTATTCTGTATGTTGTAGGTTATCACGAATATTTGGCAAAATGTGATCATAAATACAGGCCTTACATACTACTTTAAATTTCTTTGATGTCCAAGATGAAAGGGCAGGAAGAATATGAGGTAAAGAAACAGCATGAAGAACACATGGAAAGTGTGATGTAGGAGGTTTAAAGTTGTATGATTAATGTCTAAGCATAAATAAGATATTCTGTAGACTTATTTTCATAATGTAGCATTTCTGATGTAAATAGTTTACCATAATAAATGTCAGATAACATCAGGTCTGTGTAGGAGGGAGTTACACTTGTGTCTAAAATGAGGTATGTCTCTTATAATGAGGGACAGTGAGAGATACCGTATGTTCCTTGCTTTTGAATTAGTAGTTCCATCTGTTTAAGTAGTTGTCAATTTCATCCAAAGTTGCATGATGATTTAAGAGGATTATGCAATGTGATAAACACCTTCCTTCTAGTGCAGGAGAGCTTCCAAGCACTGAATTCACAAAGTAGTTAATGAAAAGTGATGATAAGGACACAAGTAGAACATACTAGAAAACACAAAGTTCGCTTCCAAATTCTGAGTTGGCAAATCACACATCAATAATTATAATAAATATCAATGCATTTGATGTTGCAGGGCACAGTGAGAAATAAAAATAGGGCCCAGTTTTCAAAAGTTATTAGGAGCTTAAGTTGGTAACACCAGATTTATAAACCAGGAGTGAAACCCTCCCAAGTATGAGGTCTTTTATGACGTTCATGTTATATGTCCATGAAGCCACTCTGACCTTAAATCTCTACATGAGATGTGCCAGGAAATCTAAGCCACAACATCAAAACTAATATATGCATATCAATCTTTAAATAGCCTTTACAAGTTAAAATAAAGTAAAATATTTTTAAAAGCATCAATTATAGTTACAATATTTGAATAAAAGAAGAACCTTATCTATGTAGATTTAAAGTGAATTGTAAAACTATTTCTTAGAATTTAACATGGTGTTCAGAATAATTTGACTTTTGAAATGCAGACATTAAAGCTATCTGTATTAAGTAATATCTTACCCTCTTCCACCTTCTTGATTCTAATTATTGAAATTTTTTGTTTTGCGAGCTTCATAAAGTCACATATATGTCTGCAGAATTCCATTCCTATATATCTTTAAGTGGCAAACAGCATATTGGTGGGTGGTTTCAAAATTCCAGTGGATAACAATGGAGTTTCTATGTACTTTCTGATTTAGCAATACTCAGACCTTTCATGAATTGCTATGCTTTGTTTATTCCAGAAAATGGGAGGTCAAGTTTAGACTGCTTAGGTCAAAATTTTAACTTATACAGTACCTATATTTTTGGAAAAGGTCTAAATTTTTCTAATTGTTCATCTGCAATTTAAGTATTCTTTATAATAATGCTTATTGAGATAAGTACAAATAATACTATCATATTTACCTCATAGGATTATGAAAATTCATAGAAATAGTGTTTATAAATCTATAAATATAGACTTTGTGGAATATGTATTGAATAAAGTTTGGCTATCACAGTCACATGCATTCTTCTGTATAGTTTTTGTGGTATTCCAGGGCCATAGGAATAACTCCCTTCTACTGTACATAAGGTGATTATGAAGAACAATAACAAGAGACTTGTGAGTGATGGAGAGTTTGAAAAAAGATTGTCAGTAATTTTGTTTCAAGAAATAAGACAGGTTTGAGAAAGTCTCAGAATAAATAAATAGCTGCCATCTACCTTGAGTCCTATTTGGAAGTATGATACTATATAAGCCTGAAAATGTTACTGATTAAAATCTGTTTAGAAAAACTAAGATATTTATTTCATTATAACTTTTCTTCAGGAGTAAAATTTAGAGAGATCTATAGTAATCAAGAAGAACTAAGAAGAAGTATAAGAGCAGCTGTATGTAAAACCTACAGTCAGCTCTCCTTAACTGCAAGGTTCTTACATATAGTTGTTCAACAAAGATGGACCAAACTATTTTTAAAATTCTAGAAAATTCAAAAAAAGCAAATATTCAATTTGATGCCTCTGAGTCCTATAAAGAATTCACATGAATAAAGCTATGTACAGGCAAAGGGCGCTGTAGCCTCCCACCAGAAAATAGATGCCCAATCTCACATCTCATTAGGCCACTCTTTAGTTGGATCAATGTAGATGGTTGCATATGCCCTGAATGTGTGCATAGTTTTTCTTGTCATTATTTGCTAAACAATACAGTATAACAACCATCTACCTAACATATACATTGTATTAGGTAATACAGGTAATCTAGAGATGATTTAAAATATTCAGGAAGATGTAGTTAAGTTATATGCAAGCATTAGGAGATTTTATATAACAGATGAAATTGTCAGATTTTGGTATCTGCAGAGAGTACTGGAACCAATCACCTATGGATACTTGGGCAAAACTGCATATTTTTCACAGGTGAGCTGTGTTTCTCATATTCAACTTGTACTTTTCCAACTCCTTTTTCATGTTTTACCACTTAGTTTTATTGCTCTGTTGTTTAAAATTCAACTTTTGTTCCTACCTATTTCCATTTTGTAATAACAAGACACTTACTATTTTCTAAAGATACTTACTGTTTTAGTTAGCTTTTTCATTGCTGTGACCAAAGACATGAGAGAAATAAGTAGAGACGGAAAATTTATTTGCATATAGTTTTAGAGGCCTCAGTTCACAGAAGGCTAAAAGGCAACTCTATAGCTCTGGGCCCAAAGTGAGGCAGAACATCATGGAAGAAGTATGTGGTAGAGGAAAGCAGCTCAGGACATGGTAACAAGGAGGGAGAGAGATGGGGTGGGAGATAGAGTTAGTTCCTATCCCCAAGGACAAAGTATAAGCCCCAAAGGCAAACCCCCAGTGACCCACCTCCTCCAGCCACATTCTACTTGCCTATAGGTATGCCCAGTTAATCTATATTAGTGGAATAATCTACTGTTCAGGTTACACCTCTCATAATGTAACCATTTCACCTCTGAAAATTTTGCATTATCTCACACATGAACTTTTGGTAGACACCTCATATTAAAGCCATAACACTTCCCCTCTTGGGGACATAACTCTTGGGGAAAGAGGCTCCAGAAAATCCAATAGTCTTATGAACTAGTACCAGCAATTGAGATATTAGCCAAGGTTCAGTCTTCATGTATCTTAACTCAACATTTTATTAATATACGATGTTAAATTGTTCTCAGCTGAATGGATGCCTATTCTTATCTTTGACATTTTTGGTTGTTTTCTTACTATATATTCTTATGCCTGAAATAGCATTTTTCACCTTTATTTTTTTTCACAGTATCTTGCAGTGAGTAAGATTTTGTCATCACATACTTTTGTTCCAGTACAAAAACAGGGTGTTTCCTTATCTTCAGCATGTGGATATCTGCCCATTGGTGCCAAGATCCATGATTCTTGTGCTTCAGCAAAGATTACATTAACATGAGTTTGAATCAAGTTTATCTAAATTTCAGGGTATTGTTTAACAGGAATATGTATTTGTTTTAGTTATCTATCTCCAAGTAAAGCAATCCTGTAAAAACTTATTCTTAAAATAACACCAATGATTATCTCTTTTGAGCTTTGGGTTGACAGGGATTTGAGTGGTTCTTTCTTAGTGTCTCATCTACAACAAGTCCAGTCAGCACCTTGAGCAGCATTTATGAGGCCTCCACTGAATGTAAGATAGGAATTTAGTAAAAGAAGAGAGAAACACAGATCTTCAGGGAAACACACTCAAGCCATTGAAATGGAGAATCAAGCCATGGAGATGCAGAAAACACAGTTGCAAACTTTGGCCCACATCTTTGGAGGGTGCCCTTCTAAAATGAGGGAAATACACAAGCTCAGGAACACTGATATGAAATTGCAGTTCCACCCTGAATCCACTGCCAATCTATAAATATTGGACCCCCAACCCAAGTGAGGGCTGTTTCTCACTGTTGAGACAGCCTGCATTCTTTCTTGAATGTGTATCTATCTTCCTAAATATACCTCTGCGTATGCTTCTGTCTGTCTCCTGCTGAAATTCTTTTTCCATCATGTACACCAAGAATACCACAGGTCTTGAGTTGAGTTCCCTCTCTCCTCAGAGAATTACTTGGACTCTTCTCTGGATACATATCTTCTCCTGTGACAAATGAAATATAAAATATGAAGACTTTTTACTCGCATGTTTGATGCAGTCATACATTTTCACCTCTCAATATGTGGTGTTTTATTTCCTACAAAGAAATGATGTTCATTTTTTTCTTTTTACAAGGTGACTTCCTTCCAAAGGAAAACATTCCAAGAAAGCCAGGAGGAAGATACCCTCGCTGGTTGGGCCTAAAATTACCAGAGTACCTTCCACAGCAAGTGATTTGTTTGAGGAGTCCCAGGGTAGGACAGATCAAGAGAGAGGAGAAATAAATGACACCAGTTGATGGAGGAATGGCACATGTACACTGAGGGGGCAAGAATGAATAGCAGCATGTTGAGGGCAAGCTATCACAACTCTTACTTGTGCTAATCATATTTTTTACCTCCCTGCATTATTTCTTTTTCTATTTTAGTCATCTTTTTCGCAGCTAGAACTTAAAGACCTGATCAGAACAATATTAGGAGAAAAAGTTTATTTGAGAGCTCATGGTTTGAAAAGTCTTAGTTCATAGAAGGCCAACCCCATTCCTCAGGGATCAAGGTGAGGCAGAACACCATGGTGGAAGAATGTGGCAGAGAGAAGCAGGTCATATATTGATCAGAAAGCAGAGTGGGACTACCCTTACCAGATACAAATATATACCCCGTAGCCGTATCCCCAATGAACCACTTCCTCCAGCCATACTACATCTGCCTCTAGTTACCATCAGGGATTAATTCACTGATTAGGTTAAGGCTATAACCCAATCATTTCCCCTCTAAACCTTCTTGCATTTTTATTTTGAGCTTTTGAGGGACATCATATCTAAACCATAACACTCTCCAAGATGTATTTACCATTCACTTTGTGCTCTAAAGTGCATTAAATGATAACTTATATGTCCTTTTTTTAATAACTAGAACTGCATTCACATAGATGGTAAATGTTTTAGTATTTTATGTTATCAACAATTTCTAGTTTTACATTAGAAAGCATACACATTTTTCTGTGTATGCTTTAACATAAAAAAGTCACAAATTATATTACTTTACCAATAAATGAAATATTGAGTAGTACAGATTTTTATTTACTTAATTTCCTCCCCATAATTCTTTTTTTTTTGTTTTTTTGAAGTTCGTGAAAGCATTTTGTTAGTGAGCTTTCCATTACTGTAACAAATACTTGAGATGAATCAGTTTTGAAAGAGGAAAGGTTTATTTTGGTTCACAGTTTTGGAGGATTCAGTCCAGATCAGTTGGCCCTTTACTTGTAAGCCTGTGGAGAGGTGGTATATCATGCTTGAAGCATGTTGCAGAGGATGCTGCTCATCTTGTGATACCAGGAAGAAAAGACAGAAAGGAAGAAGACATGGGAACCAAACATCTCCTTATAAGAGCACTTCCCGAATGACCTCACTTCCTTCCACTAGGCCCTACTTCCCAAAGGTTCATCTGCTTCCCAATAGCAATGAGGGATGGGGACCAAGACTTTAACACAAGTTCTTTTGGAGGACATTCAAAATCCAAACTATAATACATTGTTATCAGAAGTATTTGAAAAAAAAAAAACTCTTCAGTGTCTCAGTCCTTACATCATACAAAGTTCAGGAAGTTTCTATAAAATTATAAATACCCTAAGAATGAGTGTCATTGAAACTTTATAATAGATGTCTTGGTTTATTTCCTTACTTTCCTGTAAGCAATTATTATTGGTGTCTGGATGAAAGAATGTCTTTAAATTCAGAAATCTACAGATTTTCTACTTCAGAGGTAAATAGGAAATGCTAGCATAGTTCCCATCCTCATGTCATTGACAACAAATAACATCTATGTCTATTGCAGCCATGAGAATGTTTTGTGAGAATCACATTAAGATTCTAAGTCACCTTGAAAATATAGAGCTATGTTAAAAGGAAAAAGAAGGCTAATAGCATTTTTTGTCAATACTAAAATGTTTGTGCCTGGGATAATGGGTGCCAGTATTTTCAGACAGCTCTTCCGGAAATTCTTATTTTGTTGCATCATTTTTGTTCCTTTGATATCCAGCTATATATAATCACACCATTTTCTGGCCCATCAGCAAAAGTATTCAAATACTAACAGTAGAAATGTTAATGCCAGCACAGAAGAATCTTTGATTGTTTTCTCTTAAAAATTATGTCATTTAGTATGTCATTTACAATATATGGTCATAATTCTTCCTCTTATACAGGTTTTCAACAAATAAAAAGGTGTACTTTTCTTTGATCTGTAAAAGGAAAATTAGGAAAGGATTTATCTTCTCTGACAGCCTTTTTTATTTTCCTCAGAGAAATTAACATAGTTATGGATTTGCTTCAGTTGAATAACCTGCCTTTAATGCACAAAATCAGACATGGAGGGTATTAGGCACTTACATTTAATCAAGGGAAAGTGTTTGAGATGTCTTAGATTCCCCTCAAAGGAAACATTTAGGCATATTTATCATTGCTGAGGATGACTGTATAAACTAAATTTTCAGATATATTTCTACAGCTTAACATCACACATTTGTAATATTTGGTTTCAAGTTTGAAAGCAAAATAATAAAATATTAAAATTTAATGGAAAAATGACTTAAATAAGTGAAACCTTGAGCAGAAAAATTCCTATTAAAACTATTTCTATCTGTTATATAAGGTTATGTTGCAAATTGCCATTTATTTTGCCTATAAATAATTTCTCAATTTAATAAGAATTAGTTAAATTTATTAAAATCCTAGTACACTCATAGGATTTACTTGAGGGGATAAAGTTCAAAGTTAGAAGAATATAATCATGCTATATAGAACCTGAGAATCATGACTAGCTCTGCAGTATTTATAAACACAGTGAAATCAGGTTATGAGTTATGATTATATAGCTGGTTAGACAGTGGTCATATGAAGATTGGATTCTAAAATCTCTAAGCATAAATATATCAGTCTCTCTAAACATAGAATTATATATAAAAACTTAGAAGTTAGAGAAATCCAAAATTATTTTGTCCCAAATATAATTTCTATTATATTGAAACTTGTTTGAAACCCTCATTATTTATTTGTCTGTGAATAACTCTGCCTCTTAAATGAGTTGTCTGGTCTCCAATGAACACCTCATATTGAATCATAGGGTAAGAGAAGGACTTGGGTAAAAATGGCACATCTTTGTAAAGTATCATTGTGATAAAGGTCTGAAAAGTGATATCCAAGCCAGGTGTGGTGCAGCATACCTGTAACCCCAGAGGCTAGGGCAGTTGAGGCAGAATGATCACAAGTTCAAAGCCACCCTCAGCAAAAGTGAGGCACTAAGCAGCTCAGAGAGACCCTGTCTCTAAATAAAATACAAAATAGGGCTGGGATGTGGCTCAGTGGTTGAGTGCCCCTGAGTTCAATCCTGGTACCATTCCCCCGCCCCCAAAAAAGGTATCCATCTTAAGGTTACCAGAGTGAGCAAGGGCCTCCTAGAAAACTAGAATTTCAGATAAATAATGAATAATGTTTAACTTAAGCACATTCTTTGCAATATATAAAACACATTCAACACTAGGAAAATTTTTTTATTTATCTTAAAATCAAATTTCCCTGAATATCCTTTATGTTATTTTCAATTGTAATTAAAGTTATTTTCAACTATAATTAAAGAATGAACAGATTCAAAACTATATTAACAGATGCAAGCATTTCACATATTTAAGCATAAAACAACACTTTTTAATAATATTTTCTTTTAGAATAATATACGTTCAAAATTTCTACTATTTACTTTTATTGAAGAACCTTTGGAATTTTTAAGAAGTATTTACATAGAAACAAAAGCATTATGTTTTCAAGCCTAAAAAAAATGGCTACTAATTCTTTGACAGTTCTTAAAGATGAGGAGTCCATATTCTACCAATCTGAAACTTGGAAAATTTGTCATTGTTTAGAATAATCAAACAAAGCTAAGTCATAAGTGATCATTTGCTTACCTTCTGCCTCAGGTTCAAAAGAGCATTTACTCTTTAAGTAATGAGATGGTGTCAAAATATCAGACATTGGATGATGTCTCACTACCCTAACACCTGAATATTATGAGTAGATCAAGTTTCTTGGGAGGGTTCACATAGACATTTTAACTGACAATGCAGAGCTGCCTAACCTTCTAGTCATCCCAGTCCCTGTGCCAGACTTGTGAGTAGAGAACTCTGCATGACTCTATCTTACCAGTGCACAAGTAACTCCCCAAATTTAAGCATCCCTAGTAGACACAAGCCATCCCTGCTGTGCCCTGTCCAAACGCCTAACAGAGTAAAATAGTTGTTGTTTTATTCAACTAAGTTTTGTGACTGTTTGCAACTTAACAATGAATAACTGCAATGACACATAATTGAAATTTAAAATGTTAATTGTTGCTAATATAATAGAGTGAATATGAATTTTAAAAGATTTTTATATTTTCAGAACTAGAAGCAGAGAGATGGCTGAGTGATTTTGTTTAAGCTGTTTAAAATTTAATGTGCCTATGAATTACCTGAAGATCTTGTAAAATGTAACTTTTAATTCAGTAGTTCAGATATGAGGATGAGATATTTAATTTCTCATAAACTTCCACATGTTGTTGATGCTGCTGTTCCATGAACTAATCTTTAACTAGCATAGCTCTGCTTTATTTTCCTCATTTTGATTTTGAAAAATTGAGATCCAGGTCATTAAATAGTTGTTTAAGTCTTACAGATGAATGCTAGCAAGCCAATTTGTATTCCTTAGCAGAAGGCATGACCCTAAGTTATGGACCCTCTGGAAGTAACTGGGAGCTCCAAAATATGGAGAATAGAATTATCATTTGCTGATAACTCATATGCTATTCACCACGTTAAGTACTTGATATATAAATCACCTCTTTTTTTTCATCTCTACAAAAATCATTAAAAAGAAATAATTGTATAGTCTGATTGGAGATGAGAAAGTTAAGGACCAGAGAGAAAAAAAAAATGACTTGCAGGTGAGTGCATGAAGCAGGGCACAGTTTCAAAGCTTTGGGAGAGAAAAGCCTTTATTCTTCCACAGCATTAAACTTGTGGGCACTATGAAATTAGGTTTCTTTCTGTGGTCATGCTAGAAAAAGAAAACATCAGAGGAAGCAAGGGGGTGAAGAAGTAAGTAATTCAATGGCTCATAACTCTCTTACAGAGTACCTCCTCTATTCATAATATAATAAAATTATTGAAGATCACTTTAGGGACTGATCAAAATACTTACATATAGGAAAAGCTCCAGGTATGTAATTATTCAATTTTGTTTTCATTTACTCCTGAGTCCAAAAAAATCAAAATGCATTTGCTTGATTTAGGATAAATTCTGATTTGTTTTCTAGTGAATCATAGAATATAATCTGACACAAAAATTTGTTTAATATAATAGAATTACATTTATTAAAATATAATTTTTAGGTTTTTTTATTTGTTCTAATTAGTTATACATGACAGTAGAATGAATTTTGCAACATAATACATAAATGGAGTATAACTTCTCATTCTTCTAGTAGCACATGTTGTAGAATCACACTGGTCATGTAATCATATACACATAGGTAATAATGTCCAATTCATTTTACTATGCTTACTACTCCCATACTCACTCCCCTCCCTTCACTTCCCTCTGGATAATGCAAAGTAACTCTATTTTTCCCTAGCTTTCCCACCACCACTATGAATTAGCAATCACATATCAGAGAAAATTTTTGGCCTATGGTTTTTGGGGATTGGCTTATTTCACTTAGCATGATATTATGCAGCTCCATCTATTTACTTGCAAATGCTATAATTTCATGTTATAATCACTGGAATAGCTAAATAGTCTCATTATTTTATTAAGTAGAGCGGGAACAAATATCCATGTTCTCATATGTTAAAGTATAATTTCTAAGAAATTAAAATCAAGGACTCACAAAAAAACATATAATGAATATGTGTCAGATTTTATTTCAGCTAATTACTAAGGAATCAGGAAGATGGAACCATTGCTTGAAAAAGCTTTCAAGGTGTTTATTATATTCATACATAATTAATTAAGAAAGTAAAATATTGGATGCATATCTATAAAAAATCAAGAGCATCACCAAGTCTGCTGAAAAACTTGTTGGAGCCTTTAGGAATTCAGTATTGGTAAATATTTATAATTATCAATGACAATAAAACATAAAAAACATGCCTGAATTTTCCTAATAAGAATCTCAGAACTATCTAGCTTTCTGCATTTTGTGTACAAGATTTTATTAGGACCTTATGCATGTAACTTAACCTTTAGCATAGCAAGTCATCTGTGTCCAATGGAATAAATATGTAGATATGAATACATAATGAATAGAATATATATTTATCCATTAATATATGAACTACTTAAAAGAGTAAGAATGCAAGGAAATGAAAAGTAATTTTACTAGAAATTTTAGTAAAAATCAAAACATAGCAACTCCTTCAGTGTCAAACAAATTTTTATACAAACATCCTCTGAAATGAATGAATATTTTCACACATTTATTTGGTAAAATTCAATTGTTCATTGCATAAAATAGTTGTTCCAGGTAATGGGCTAACTGTAATAAAATAATAATTTTATTTTTTTGTACTTAGGGGGAACTATATGATTTCTCAGTCTTGACTAATATCAACATTATTCAGTATTGCTATGCATGTATCTTTGCATCCATCTTCTCATTCATTTCATGATTTTGAAATGTCTTAGTTTTTCCCTCTGTTTATATTAAAATGAAAATTCAAAATATCCTAAATTCTCAACTTTACAAAGTAAAATCTAAAGAAAGAACATAATACATTTTGGAAAGATGATATAATAATTTTGGCATCACCCTAAAGAAACTGAAAGATGACCAGTTTCACATTGCATCATCCTTCTAGGTTATTCCGTCATTCTTTTGTTCCATTTTTCTTTTTTTTTTACTTCTGGCCTTCTTTTTAGAATAATTGAAAAGTAATGAATGAAACATGATGAAAAATGATGACACATTCTTTAGGATGATAAAATAACTAAATAGTTCAGCATTTGAAAAGTATAGGATAACTAAGATCTAATGTGTTTCTTACATTCATTAAAAGATGCAATGGAATTATTTCTTAAATTTTAGATGGAATATTATTCAATTGAAAAATACTACATAAGTTTTTTTTCTTTATATAGCTAATATTAATTACACAAAATATCAAATACTACAAAGAATTAAAACTATTCGAAAAAGATATTCAAAATCTAAAATTGTTTCTAATGGACCCTGATGGTATTCCAGTTAGAGAGATATGATTGATCTTTGCATGGACACTAGACTATCCATCAGAACTTGTTGCATTGCCATGTAAAGAATAGAAGGAGAACCCATAATATTATAAATCAACATGGAACAATTTATTAGTTGCATGTAAATAAAGCATGCTTCAACAGTAGGATCACACAAAAAGTAAAAATATAATTGTACTCCCCTAAACTATGGCTAATCCACACTTTACATGATAGATTGACAGTATCATCAATAAAATTAGAGTTCTAAATTAATTGTAGCACAATCATCAGATTGAACAAAAGAATACAATTTTACTTATCTAATTCTATTTAAAGGTACCAGAAAGAGCTTATTTTTCAAGAACCTTCATTAATCAAAAAAAAAAAAAAAAAAACCACAGAAACATGATTAAATATTTGCTGTGTTTTTTTTCTGATTTTCTGAAAGTGTACCCTTTGACATAATAATAGTTTAAGGTTTTAAATATAAATTAATAAAGTATTATGAAAAATAATTACTTTAAAGTTAATCTTAACAGTTATCAAAAATATTCTTTGTATGTACCTAATATTATACAATGAAATCAATCCATCTAAATATAATTTATCATGTTATTCATCATATTTATTATATTAAATATGATATAAATATTTTTCTCTATATGATCAGACTTTGAGCTTCATTATACCTGGTGGTGTGTTTGTTCCATTCTTATTGCCTAGCACAGATCATGAAAGTATGAGAGAGGATGAAATACATTTTGAATTGGCAAATAGGATTTATGAAAAGTTAGTTATTTAATTTATTCATTCAAAAACATTTATCGAGTGTCTACTGTGTTCTGGGCAATCCTCCATGCCTAGTCACTAAGAAGTCAATAGGTTTCCCGTAGCCTATACAGTAAGCATGAAAAATAAAAACATGTCTTTTGCTTTAAGAATTTCTTAAAATGTCAACTTCCTTTTACCTGGAATAGAATGATAATCCTTTGTTTAGACATGATTACATCCCAGATGATTTGATGTTTGGTAAATAGCTCAGCTTGAGGGCGACTCTACTTTATCAGCCAAGAGTTTTTAAAGGAAAATACACTACTTTTTTAATTCAAAGACATTTAATTTATTTACTTGCTATATTTGGTTTAAATAATTTGAAAGATTTGTTTATTCAGGCATTCAGAAATGAATAATTTAGTTAATTTACAAGACAGGTTTTGGTTTATTAACATTTTTTTCTGTTTATTATCATACTTTTTATGCTTTTTCAATGAATTCTGTTAAATGGGACTTTAGCTCTCCTGTATGTTCTCTCTAACCAAAAATTTTCACTTAAATTATGTAGTTTAATGTCTATAAAATTATCAAATAGATTCAAATACTACCAAATACCTATGGCAAGAATCCCTATTGATCATTCTATGCTTAAATTAAAAAAATATTTTAATTGTGCTTTCACCTCTTTTTGGATGATACTTTAAAATATATTTATTAATATGGTATTTCAATTTACTAGTATCTGGATTTTCATCTTTCTGTGTAAAAATTGTCTTTTACCAAGCTTAACAGACAATAGTATGGCAGTATGTAAAAACGTGGATGTGTAACCGATGTGATTCTGCAATCTGTATACGGGGGAAAAATGGGAGTTCATAACCCACTTGAATCAAATGTATGAAATATGATATGTCAAGAGCTATGTAATGTTTTGAACAACTAATAAAAAAATAAAATAAAATAAATGTATAAATAAGACTAAAATTATAGGAATCTAAGAAATACTTATCAGAGTGGAGTCTATGATAGTGTCTCAGAGAGATAATAGAGTTCCAAATGTGTATATGCATAAAAAGATCTTCTGAAGTACTCTTCTTAGAAATGTATTGCCATACATATTTGAACATCCATCATTTCTATGTTTCTCAAGCTCAGCTAGGACTGCTCCTGATTATTCTTTATAATTTTAAAATTAATGGCAGAGGAAGGAGATGCATGTAAATTCTTAATATCTAAAGCTGCATCTCTGCTTTAAAACATGTCACCTTTTAAAGACAGTATTTCAGAATGTCAACATGAATGGAAGTGTCAAATTGATGCTTAATACTAATTTGTTTATTTATGCTTGACTGCACTTAGATGGTAAAAAGGTAGGTATCACAAAATAAAGATTCTTTATTTTTCAGACACTGAAGTAGATGTTCCTTTAGTTTTACTGCCGTAAATCCCATTAGTGTTAATTGGAGATTTGCATGTGCATTGAGAGAATAATATACCTCATTATTCTTGAGTAACAGCTAGTGACTTTTAAAGGCCATTTAGAATGTGTGACAGGAAACAAATAAAAAGAAAACCACTTAGCTTTTTGGAATTTTTTTTTTCATGTAACAAAATATAAAAAAAAAGCCTCATGAGTATTCCACTTCCATAGGTTGAATTTTGATATTTTAGCAACAAAATCTTTAAAATTTACTTTAGATTCTTAACTAGTTAGTGAGTATGTGAAATAAGTATAGATACAATCTGCTTTATCTAGGTGACCTTTGCTCTGAAGAACATAATGATTCTTCACTCTGTTGTCTTTGTTTTAGACATTTGAACCATTAAAAATCTACTGGGGAGGAAAATAATGCTTTTAGTTAAAAAAAAAGATTTCTTAAAAGGCAATTTGGGATATTATGATATAAATATATAATACCTATGGGGCACTTATGTAACAATCACTATTTTAAGAGCATCTCAAATGCAATGTTACTGAACATTTAGCAAATGTCTGATGTTGGTATTATCATTACTATTATCTTACAGATGATATAATAGAAACATGGGCTTAATTTGCCCAAAATCACATACATAGAAAGTGGCAGAGCTGGAATATGAATTCATGTGATGTGGCTCACAAAACCAGACTTGATGCAGTTACATCAGCCCAAGTGAGTTAGCTTTGTCCTGAAATATGAACAGATCAGTCAGCAAAAATCTTGATTTAATCCAACTCATCCTTTTCAAAAGGCATGTTAGATGAGCCATTATTGTACATACTTCCTAGGGTTGTCTCAGCAATCACCTCGTGTAGTTTTGCAAAATATTCATTCAACCACAAACAAAAATCTCTCTGAGAAGAGTTGACAGTGCTAATTTCAGAACCTCTTAAAATGAGAGCTAACCGAGTGCTTGTTCATGACAGATGCTATTCTAAGCAATATTTTTTTTACACATTAAATCATTTAACCTATCCACAACTTTTGAGACAGATAACTATTGCAATACTCCTTATACAGATAATGAAACAAGGACAGAGGAAGGGTAAGAGATACCCAAATTTGAAAAGAATTTGAACACAGCCTATTTCTAGAAAGAAAACATAAATGATCAAAGAAGAGTAGTTGTTGGTTTCAGTCAATTTAGATTTAAATTCTGTATCACATGTCATGGAGAGAGAAAGGGGATGAGATGATTGTCTATATGTAACTTTAAAAAGTCAAACTAACAAAAATTGATCTGGGACTGTGGTTGTGGCTCAGTGGTAGAGCACTTGCTTTTATCATGCTTGAGGCTCTGAATTCCATTCCCAGCACAAGAAAACAACAACAAAATACTGGCTTGCATTTTTTTATTATCACCATGTTCAAGCTATTTTAAACAATGTCAGGAAGAAAATACTTACCACTTCAATGGGACTCTCCCACCACTTGTACCTCTCCTTTCATGTGCTATCAGTAGGACCAACACTCTTTAGATATCATAAGATACAGTTAGCATGATGAAAATAGGGCATAATGGGTAGCCCACAGGGTTGTTAGACCTGAGAAAGCGTAAGTGAAATAAACAGCTATACAGAGTCTCTCCAACATAATAGAAGTCATTTAACTTGAGGAAAAAATTGTCTACATATTTAGTTTCTGGAAAATGTTAAACTTCTTAGTCAGTGATGTTCCCTCCCCACCCCCCATATTGTCTCCAAGCTCTTGCCAAAGAGCTTTAAGAAAAGCAGCACAAACATGGTGATCATGGAGTGGGAGCCTTTCAGTGTGACCTATAGTTCTCAAACTCCCTAAATACTAGTAATAGAGCCCTTTAAAAATGTTTCCTTCTTGTTTCAATTTACTTTTTTCAAAAACCAGAAATGGAATAAGAAGAAATTAATGAATACCTTAATACAAACAGTGGATGTGGTGTATTTCTCAGGTTCATTATCTATTTATTTCTTAAGTGCTTTAAAAACCAATCATGTGCTAGGCACTGTTTTAGCTGCTGGGAATATCATTAGCTATTTGTTTTCTATGAACACTATAACAAATTGCATCACACTTAGAGGCTTACAATAGCAAAATTTGTTTTTTTTACATTTCTGTAGGTCAGAAGCCTATTATATTTCACAAAGCTCAAAGCCCAGAGTTGGCTCAGCTGCCCTCCTTTCTAGAGGGCAGAATTTGTGTGTTCCAACTTCTGGCGACTGCTAATCCCCTTGACTTCTGGTTGCTTTCTTTTTCCAAGTCAGCAATAGTTGAATTGATCATTCTCATGCTGAATGATGTTGATACTGTCTCTCCCACCTGCTTATTTTTACTTTTAAGGACCCTTGTGATGATATCCCCCCTCCACATCTCCCCCGCCCCCCCCATGAGTAAATCAGGAAACATCTTCTTTTAGATTCAAGGACTAAAAAGCACAATTTTATCTGCAAACTTCAATTCCTTTTGCCATGTAACATACCTTATTAATAACACCCAGGAATTGGAATGTGGACATCACTGGGGACTAATATGCTGTCCAGCACAATATCTCTAGTCACACTTTATTTAAAGCTTATGAAATGTAGACTACATGAGTAAGCAAATACATATTCAGAGACTCTGAGACATGGTGTATTATATATGATTATGAGTGATTAAATCATGAAGAACTGATCAAGATCAGGGGATATTTCCCTAGTGGGTGATACTTATCCCGACACCTGGAGGAATTAGTGTAGGGATGAAGAGACTGTTTTATCATGGGGTCTGTCTTCATCTGTCAGGATTTCCATAACAAAGAACCATAGACCGAGGAGTTTATAAGCTACAGAAATTTATATCTCACAGTTCTGGAAGTTGGATATCGAAAATCAGGGCATCAGCAATGGTCAGGTTCTGGGAAGGACTTTCTTCCAGATTGCAGACTGCTTCTTTGCTTATTCTGGCACAGTGGAAAGAGAGCAAGAAGGCTGGTTGTCTGGGGTCTCTTTCAAAGGCATTAATCCCATTCATGAATCCTCCACATTTGTGATCTGATTACCTCCTAATTGCCCCAATTTCTAATACCATTGCATTGGGGATTAGTGATTCCGTCTATGTATTTTGAGGGAACACAACATCCAGTTCATTGCAGCTGCATACAAGGGTTCCAAAGTGGAGGAAAACAAAAACCTTGGTAGAGGAGAAAGGCCTATGATCCTAGAGCAAAGAAAACCCTATAACTTTCAAGTCATTATCAGTGATTTGAATATTACACTGACTAAGATATTAAGAATAAGACAAGGAAGAAAATACAGATTTCTCTTTCTCTTCTCCCTCTAGGAATGGCTTGTGCCATTCTTATATTATATTTCTGGCTGTGCATATTGGAAGACCACAAACATAAATGTGTAAGAGAATACTATTGTTCTTTGACCCTCTCAGATACTCACAATATTTTTAAGCATGTCATGCAAGTGAAATTGTCAGTAGGTCTATAGAATTAAAGAGTTTATCAGACCACTTGTTGCTTACTGTATCTACACATGCTTAGTACTTTTTTCCCATTTAAAGTTGATTCTTATTTAAATACTAGTTAGTAATTTTTCCCATTTAAAGTTGATTCTTATTTAGATACTAGAATAATAACTCAAGCCATATAGATTTTAAAGAGCTAATTTTAAAAAATTGAAAGGAATAAGAGAAAATTCTACAAATTAAAATTATTTCATGATCAAAGCATGTTCCAAAGCACTTTAAGATGAGATTGCCATTTTGGTAGTCTCAATTCACTCCTCCCTTTAAACATTCAGAAAAGAATCCAGATCACTTGTTTTATTTAGGCACTGGGATGGGTAATGATGTTTCAGGGGTGACTTTATTACATATAGTTCCCCTTACTATGTGCAAAAATCTATTTTATTGTCTGCTATGTTACTAAACATAGTGTTGTGATTTAGGTATTAAGTGTCTCCCCAAAGCTCATGTTGAGTCAATGCAAGAAGGTATAGAAGTGAAATGATTGGGTTATGAGACCCTTAACCTAATCAGTGAATTGATCTCCTGATAGAGATTAATTGGGTTGTAATGGTAGGCAGATAGGGTGTTGCTAGAGCCTGGGGGTTCTTGGGGGTGTGCCTTTTTGTCTTTGTTGAGCAGAGTTTTCTCTCTCTCTTTGCTCCTTGGTAAGATGTCCTGACCTGTTTGCTCCACCAAAGCCTTCCTCCATGATGTTCTACCTCATCTAGAGCTCCAAGGAATGGAGCCTCTATCCATGGACTGAGTCAACCTCTGAACCCATGGCCCCAAAATAAACTTTTCCTCCTCCAATTATTCTTGTCAGGTATTTGGGTCACAACAGTGAAAAAACTGACTAAAATAGAGGTTAAATAATTTTATGTCAGTAGGAACTGATGAAAAAATTATGGACAATAAATAATCAGTATTAGTACAGCTAGTAGTAGTACATCTAATACGAAAGAGGGAGATGGATGCATGTTATCAGTTTATAGTGAAGGGCAGCTGGTGAGGGATTCAAATCCTTAGAATTAAGTTCTCAGTTTCTAGCATGTGTAGCATTTCTCATATAATTTAAGTACATAATTCTTTGTATCAAAACTATTTGATTTGCGTCTGTGTTTCATTTAGGGTAAAAGTTTTTGGGAGGCAAGTATCATAATTTATTTGCTTCTTTCCCTTGGAAATGTCATAGAATGAGAGGTATGGTACACACTGAAGATGTTTAGCCAAGTTAATCAGAAATAAAACATCATTGATGATTAAATCATATTCAAGGTTAATGGTTTATGATAATCTTATGCTATTTGACTTCTACTAAAACATGTAGAAATTGAAGGGATGATACCTTCATTGTTTAAAGATAGCATCTAATGGTTTAAATATCTTAAATTATGCTTTAATAACAATCCATGTGAAACTACCATAAATGATTCCATGGTATTTCAACAATATAAGTAGACCTGCTCAAGATTAGAAACAACCTTATCTTAAAAAAATTCAGAAATCTTATATAATCTTACATTAATTTTTGTGAACTATACCATTCATGAATCTATGGCTGGACAGTCTAATTTATTCCATCATATGAATACTATGGGTCCTACTTATTAGTTGGTGATGATATTGATGACATATTTTTGTCAAACACTTATAACAAAAATACAATTTCGAATTTTGCATTATTTTAAACAGTAAACTTTTAAGATTATTTTCAGAGATAGGGCTACTTTATTCTGGAAATCTGAAAAACAAACATGATATAATGTGTAGAATATAAAGGTTTGCTATATCATGATTTATATTGGATGAAAAATATCAGGTGTGCTTAACCTTTCAATAAGCCAGAATAAGTTGAGTACTTTCTTTTTGTCCTGGAATTTATTTCATAAAAGGAAAGAAAAATAAAATAACAGTTAAATTAATCACCACATAGATTCACAGCGTCGAGAATTTTCAAGGTAGAACTGACCATACACAATTAAGAAAAATTTAAGGTCAAGTACTTGGTTCCAAATTTGACTTATGACCTTGAGTAACAGTGGTAAACTAACATAAGTTCTTTGAACCTCAGATTCTATATCAGCAAAATGGGATAATAGTACCACAGGACTGTTTGGATGGAGCGGGATTCTACATATGAAGTGATTAATACCATGCTAAACAAATAAAAATAATGATTATTATCTATTTCTTTAATTCAATAATTAGTGGCTATTATTATAGCAATGCTTATTATTAACCAAGTATTGTTATCTAGTCATAATATTGTTCCTAACATGTTTCTATTTATTTTCTAACATTTATCTCTTCAATAGTGAACATTAAGAAAATGATACTAATGAAGAATGATAGAAAAAGTGAGGCAAAGTAGCTTTTCTAACCTTGATGTTTTTGAAGTTTGAACTATATTATGACATTGACCTCAGGGTACGTGTTTGGAGTCTTTCTGGGTTTGATATTCCCTGACCTTCTCTGACATTCTTCTGACCCTCCCAGCAGTCTTTCTCTAGTTCTCTTCAACATTTCCTTAGCTTCCTGGCTGTGCTTCAACACTCTTGGAAAATTTCCCAGATGATTCATAAAAAAGCATGTAAAGTGAGAACCTCAGGGTCACAGCTTTAGAAGAGGGGATTCTGAAGGGCAAAATAAAACTATCCAATGCTGAAGGTGTTCATGACTCAACAAAGAAGCTTTAACTAAAAAAAATATATTACTCTATTGAGTAAAATAAACATATGAGGATTTTATAGAGTCAAATAAATCATCCATAGACAAGAAAATTGAACTGGTAGGGATGATTTTTCTAGTGGAGCTCTTATTTTAAAAAGTGATTTTTCAGGTTGCATAGTTCAAGTGAGGTCTCTCTTATACACATGTTCAATGGGAGATTGATGTATCCAAAGCAAACAAAACAAAATCTCTTTGTAATTTCCCTTAGAGGTTCAATAAAATAGCTGGAACACAAGAAAGACCACAGTTCTGAATTTAAGCATTCCTGTAGGAATATATATGTCACTGTAGATGTTAATAGAAATAAGATTCAAAATAAATATTTTAAAACAAAACTTAGGAGAAGCAGTGTGGCTTGCAAGATAAAAAAGCTTTAAAATGGACTGAAATGGTAATGCACTGTGATGGGTCAATAGATATAAACCTCATGAGTCTTGGCTACTGAAGGCAGTGGTTTTGGAACTGGACAATGCAACTTTACCTGCCTGACCTGGAAAGCTGTCATGCTTCTTGCTTGTCAGTAAATGACAGACGGACTGTAAAATCTCAGAGATGGAAAATCAGGGCAGGCTGTTGACATCCTTTTTGCTCAAGTCACAGGGTCTCTCAGATCAGAAGACTCACTGTCAGCATTTACCCAGAGGCAATGGCATCTCTGTGGAAGCTGAAAGGACTGGTTCCTCATGTACAGTCTCCTGGGGGTGGGGGTTCAAACAGTTGCTGACCTCCAAAGTGTTGATATTGAAGGGAGAAACAGCCACTCACTCTCAAGTTCTATTTCTAGTCAGGCAGAAAGTCACTCCTATCCTTACTACTCCAGAAGTCACTCTTTTTCTCTTCCCTCTCCATTATTTATTTCCTGGACTTTGCAAAAGTTTAGATGAGCTTTTTTATTCAAGCAACTTTGATTTTCTAGTCATTAAAAAAATGGCTAAGACTTAGAAAAGACTTAACTATCTACTTGGAAAGTAATTGGATGACATAGGAACTGGATACACACACACACACACACACATGCAGGCACACACATGCACACCCACATCTCAACAGTTGTTCAAATTAAAATTTTTAATCGTTGAAGGATTGTTCCTCACAGGTATTGTCATTCTGATCTTAAGATCACCCACTCAGCAAACACTGTATTTATTGAGCTTCTTTTGTAAGCAAGATGCTACATTAGATGAATGATATTAAATGATCATAAAAGCATTTAATATTAAAAAAATAAAAACAACCTGGTTGCTATTATCATGGAAATCAAAGAGCTGTGAGGAATATAAACAGCAAAAGGGTATACATATAATTATCATTTATGAAACAAAGAACAGGAAGATATACACAGACTCTATATCCAAATAATGCACTTGTACTCTGCACATAGTTCAATAGCTAGAAATCTGAATTTCCAGGAGCTCATATACAAAGATTCTGTAGCAATGAATAATTATAAAACAGATAAGGCAAAGAATTACACAGCGGTGGATTATACTGCATTTCTTATTTCCAGGATGAAGAATTTGTGACTAAAAGCACAAAAGCAAGTTTTATGGAGAATGTGACTTTAGAGTACAACTGTAAGGATGATAAATATTATAAAAGGGCACTTAACATCCCAGAAAGACAGGTTTGACTTCAGAATTAAATTTTAGTTAATACCCCTTAGATTGCAGAACTATTCTGATTTGTTCACATTTTCCTCTCTCCCTGATGCTTGGTTGTACACTGCTTTCTGTATAATGTATTTAGGGTTGAGAAGTAAAAAGAGTGAAGACCATGGCTTCTAATATAAATTAGCTGAGCCAGATCATCATACACACACAAACACACACACTCATATATGTATGTAAGTATATATATAAAGAAGTCCTTAAAATAGAATAAAATGTTTAAAGTTAACCAAAGCTTGAAAGCCAATGGAGTTAGCAAAGATGATAACTATCAAAATGTAACAGAGATTAATCAAGCTAAATGGCATTCCAATAACTTTAACTCCTTTTTTCCTTCTCTATCCAAGGCAATTCCTATTCATTTTTCTCCACCTCTTCCAAATCAGGTTTTAATTCTCCAACTGATAGTGGATAGATGAGAGGTAAACTATTATCATTGTTGTTTTTAAATTTGTATTGCCATTGTATATGCTTTGGAGTTCTAAAAATAAATGTATGCATTCTAAAAGAACAGCGGACATGTTTGATAAAACAAAACATTTCTTACTAAAACTTTGTACAATCAAAATTGAAGGAAGAAAAAGACTGATAATTAAATGACTTATTCAAAAAGACCTGAGTTCTGTTTTCTTACATCATAAAGCTACTTTTCATTAGCAAATATCTTAGGAATACTCCTATCTTAAAAACGTAAACACTATGATTTAATTATCCTTATCAAACTAAAAAGACAGTATTTAAACAAGTTGTCAAAAATTAAGATTTATGCCCTTCAGATACTTTCTATTTTTATTTCTAAAATATCTCTACAGAGATATCTTCTTAATAAATAACTTGTCTATGGAATGTTCACTGATTTGTGGGTGTGTGTATCTGTATTTGTGCTTCCTTTGTGCCTAGTATTGAAAGATGTCTTATCTTAAAACAAAACTATATGTGCAGTACTGTTTCTATAACTAAGAAGTCACTTATGAAAAATGTGAAAAGTGGAATATCATTCAGTGCTTCCTTGCATAACTAGATATGCTTCCTTAAGATTCTGCAAGCCATTTTTAAAAGTTTGTGACAATTTTAAAAGTTTATTCATAATGTAAATGGATAATGCATTTTCCCTTAACACTAATGACATGTCATTGATGATGTGGCTGTCACTAATGTGAGAAGAGAAATAATAACTATTTGTTTTACTGCATCAAGGGGAAAGAATCACTGCACATTGGCCTTTGATAAACATTCTGCCCACTTTTGCCATTTAATGGTAACAAAATTCTTTAATATGATAGATGACTTCCAACTCTGGGAAGGAGAAATTTTTGGCCTTTTCCAAGGAAGTGTTTATTCATAGTAAGACACACACACACACACACACACACACACAAGTAAAATTCAATAGCATGCCATCCACTGGTGAATTTCTTAATAGAAAGAAACTTTTTTGGATAAATTCACTATCTTAATAGGAATGACATATTTTCAAGTTTCAGGATATTTGAAAAAATTGAAGCAAATTCTTAGAAATATAATCATTCTGTTCTATTGGACAGCAGCCTTGCTATGTAGTTTATATGTTTGTAAGAATTATTGAACTGGTTATGATAAAAAAATCACAGTAAGTATAAAGGGAAATAGATCCTGAATTTCCTAAAAGCTTTTTTCCTTAAAGAAGGAATAGAAATTTCCATTGGAACAACAGTGAAGAATTGGGTGCTATTTTTCAAATAACTCTAACAATACATGGTTTTGTACATTTTAAATAAAATAATATATGCTGTATGTACAGTTCTTTGCACGATTGCTGTCTCCCAATATACATTCCTTATTTTACAGAAAGGGAGATGAAATAGAGACTATAATGAGCTTATTAAGGGCTAATATGAAAAAGCAGATTTAGCCCAAACCTTGAACCCTGTTTCCTATGTATTTGCACAGCAATTTATTCTATTCTGTAAATGGTATATTGAAATAAAGTAGATGGAACTTCATTATTCTATAGTTATTCACTTAATTTTCTTACAGTGTTGTAATATAGTAAGCACATATCATCATTATGTTACCTTCCAATTATGTGCTTCTCCCGCTTATTTTTATTTTGTTTTGTGTTATTTTATTATTAATTTTTAGTGCAACCTATGTGGTCATCAGCAAGATGAACTTTGAAGAATGTCAAAGACAAAACTCTGAATTTTTCTGTATCTGTGACTGGAAATCTAAAAATCATGCCAAACATATTTAAGAAAATGCCAATTTAATTCCTCATTTATACATAGAAAAGACCTGTTTTTCTATGCTTGCAGTTGGTACGTTTTTTTTTTTTTTTTATTAAAGACATTTACTTTTCTTTAGTTCCAAAATATTTGGTTGATGGCTTTAACTGTCTACTGCTCTGTTTAGTTTTAAATTTGAGTGTGTTACTTAATAATCATAATAATTAATTTGAATAAATAGGACAGACACACAAAATGTAAAATATTTTAAAAATAAGAAGTTATATGCTTTCTGAAAGCTATATTTTAGTCTCTCTTTAAAAAGTCAGAAACTTTGACTTAAATATAATGAGGATAAAGGTGAGTTTTTACATTATGTCATGCAGCACTGTCAAAATAAAATATTTATTTTTCATTGATAGGAGGTAACTTATAGCACCATTTCTCTTTCTGCTGAAATATTACCAAGTAAATAAAACATGAGCTCTAGAGAGAGTTTTTGCTTTCATTTCTCCATATGGATTTCAGAACTCTCTGTTCTCTCTCCTGGAGCATACCCCAAACTGATTTCTAGCTAGTATATTTTTATGCATTCTGGCACTTTCAATTCTAAGACAAACCAAATTCCTAAAAAATCAAGAATATTGGGAAGCTAAGAAATGGAGATTGGGTCCACTAGGAAAACTCTGGTTCTTATCAAGAAAACAGTATGAAAGCAGCTTTGAATAAGGTCATTTGTTAATGAACAATATGAACAGAATAAAGGAACTATAAAAGAAAATTCTTTAAGTTATACAACATGCATAGAAAATAATTTTATACTTATATTTTAATCAATTTGAATACATCTGAACTATTAGTACTACAGTCTCAGAAAATAAGTAAATAAATAATGGTTTATGCTGCCTAACAAATATCACATCCATTCTTGAACAGACTGATGTTTACATTTCTGCAAAAATTAATCTTTATTTTTGATAGTAGAAATCTACATGTCAAAACTTCTGTATACATCTTTGATCTACCCTGTCCACCCTCTCTTAATATATAAACAGGAACAAGCAGCTTGTCTCTTATGTGTGGATGTCTGTGAACCTAGTGAGGGCAGGTGAAGGCAAGGAACCTAGAGAGAGTACTCCTGTGCATTTCTAGGATCCCTGTGAAGCAGGAAGTGCACTGACACAGGACAATGTAAAGATTATGCTTTTCATCTGGAGCTCATGGTGGCAGAAGGGAAACAAGAAGAGAAAAACTTAAATGAGTATGTGAGGCATCATCACTAAAGGAGGAAAGAAACAAACAGGAGGAAATTCATATGTCCCTGAGCTTGACCATGTTTGAAGCAGAGATGGGCACTGAGCACTAGTGCATCAGAAGAGGGAATGTTCTAAATTCCCCAAGCTGTCTGAAACTATTCTCATAGGAGATTTCTTTGTGGTGTAAATAGACATCTTAAATTATTAATGATAATATCTGAAATTATGTAGTAAGAGTTAATTGCTTATACTGAAATATGGGCCATCCTGGCAGTAGACTGGTGGGTCTGGTATAAAAATATGGATATACATGTGGAACATTTTTTCCTTTTTCAGAAAGATTAATGGGTAGTTTCTGTGTTAAATTATTCTAACTATGATCAGGACCACATCATTTTTCCTGGAGGCTTAGCAGTCTGGTGATGAAGCATAGACTCATACTTCTGGGACATATAGGTTTTATGTGTAGAGTTTCTGCCATCTCCATGAAAATGGAGGTTAGACAAAAGAAAACAGTCTGCAGGATTTTCTGTTGAAATTGCTGAGGAAGTGAGTTTAACTGCTACTATGCAAAGGACTTTTTTATTTTAAAAAAGGAAGAAAAAACATAAATATATTTATATTGCAAAGGAATTTCTGAAATCTCTGATTTTTTTTTAACATGAATTGTTTATGTAGCATATCTTTAGCTGCAGGGCTGTTCTGTCTTCCATGGCAGAATGATGTTAAACAGAAGAGAGAATGTGTATGTGTGTGTTATTTGTGTGTGTGTATGCGTGTTTATGTGTGTTTGTGTTCATATATGGTACTCCTGGGTAAATGGAAAGGTCAGTAATAGAACTGGAAAATAGGTTTCCTAAAAAAAGGAGGATAAGGATCTCCCTTTCATAAGCCAGCATAGACATTCAACCTTGCTTGAGTTTGAGAATACAAATACATAGAGAAATCATGAAAAAAGCTCAGACATCAACAGTTTTTGCACCTTTATAAACACTTAAATTTTAACGCAAATACTTTGTTGTTGTTGTCACTAGAGTTTTCTCACCTCATTGGACAATTAGGTGATTTGATGATTTTAACATTAAAATCAGCACAGAAGTAGCTCCCATGGATTATGACAAATGCCTATTAAGCTGTGAACTCTAGAAAAGTGTTCACTGCTACAAAGAAGCATAATGATCTTTTTTAAAAATAATTAATTTTACTCTGGGAAGAAACTGATAGGGCAGAATTAAATTTAAGGTTATTCAGTTGGCACTAGATTACCCATAAGCTATCACTGATGAAGGGCAGAGATAAGGAAAAGTACAATAAAGGTTTCTAAAGTATCCTGTACTTACAATTTCACATAAAAATAGAAGGAGATTTTTACGTATTGATACTTCATTCAAATTCATTTCTAACATCATTGAGATGTTACTTTGCATCAAATACTATGTTGACTACTGAGACTAAGATTTAGCCACTTTCTCTTACCTCAAGGTTCTATAATATGGTTGTGAAAACTAAGGAGTACATAGTCAAATGTAATACTTAGAAATATGGTAGGCTAAGAAGGGTTTAAAGTAACCCACAGGAGGGGTAACTTAACATATAGAGATTTAATAGAAAGAGATTCTCAGAGAAAGAGTTATTTGTCCAAGTCTGAATGATATAGAAAGGTCAGTCTGTATAGGATGAGGTAGGGAAACAGAAGAAAAACAACTTTAAGATAAAGTCCTAGAATATGCAAAGAATCAAAAGAATCAAAGGTTCTCATGAAATTCATAAATTAAAAATTGTTCAGTATGGCACAACATTAGAATATAAGACAATATATTTCAACAATTGGCATATGGGCATTTAGGAGGATGTCAGGAGTTAGAATTATAATTTGTGAATCAGTAGAAAGCCAGTGAACATTTTTAATTAGTGTAATCAAATATATGCTTTAAAAAAGAAAGAAAAATTCTTTGGGTCATGTGGAGAACTAAAAGGAAGCACAACTGGTTAAAAGATGACCCAATTTAGCAGAGAAATGATTAGGACAAATTCAAGGATGACACTACCATTTCTCATTGTAATCACTGGGTGTTTATTAGTTCAAATCACCGAAATCAGAGCCTTAGGAAGAAAAAAATATTAATAAGATTTTTTTAAACATTTTAAATTTGGTAATTCTTGTGGGATGGACTCATGGATGAAGGCTAGAAGGTATCAGTGTGGAAAATGCTTTCTGTCAACAAAGAGATTAAGATGTTATAGGAAAGGGGTTGCAGCTCAGTGGCTGAGCACTTGCCTAGCATGTGGGAGGCACTGGGTTTGATCTTCAGCATCACATAAATATAATAAATTAATTAATTATAAAAAAATAAAAGATGTTACAGGGTTGGAGACTTCCAGAAAATTGAGGCAACACAAATCCCCTCCTCTTCAAACCTTGATTTTTATCAAGCCAGAAATATTTCAGTCATGTTGATCAGAGTAACAGGCATGAGTATATCAGAAAGTATAGGAAGGAGAAAAGGAGGACCTCTTCTCAGAGAAGAGGAACAGACCATCTACCTGCCCTCCATTTTTTTTCGGGGGGGGGATCTAAATAAGTTTCCAAGGAGTCCTGTCCAGGTCTACTTCCTGAATTTTGATTGACAGGAACATGACATTAGACTTTCAGGTCCCCACCCATGCCCACTCTTGATCACTTTAGCATATGCTGACTGGTTATAATTGGAACCCATTCTTATAGTCTTTATGTTTAGGGAAATTGTCCTTATCTCCCTAAGTTCCAGAATCTGATCTGTGTAAGAGTCACAAAAGTCCCCACCTACTCCCCTTCAGGGTAACTAGTGTTCTTATCAGCATTTCAGGGGAATTTGTCCTGAAGATAACAATAGTTTCCTGAGGAATGTAATGTATCCTATTCACTTAAGCCAGGCAGGGCTACAGCAAATTGTTTTTTAAAAGTGAAAACATGTGGGGGGCTCAGTACAGTGGGCCCTATTAATAGAATTGTTTCCTTAATCTCGTGCTCCCACCACTCAAATCTGTCTGTGTCCCCTGTCAAAGAGAAGTGACCACTTGCCAATCAGACACTGGTCTTTAAATCTGCAATATTGTAGTTGATGTAAGAAATGGGAAAAAAAATCAACTGTTAGTCATTTCCCCTCCAGGTCACAGGCAGACACAAATAGCGAGAAAGTAGGGGCTCTCTCATTTTTTTCAGACTACTAATCCTCTGATCTAGATGTTGTCAGTTATCTATTGTTTTCAATTTTTGCTGACTTGAAGACTGGTTTATTTGTTTTCTTAACTGAAAGATCTACTCTTTCTATTCTTCAGTATAAACAAATTACTAGGTGTCTCACCCATGTGGTCAGAGGTTCCCAATTTCTTTTTGATTGCCATGTGATTGTGTCTTTGCCTCCAATAGATATCATCTGCAGCTTCTAGGGCCTGCTTTATATACAAGCCCAGAAAACTATTCTGGAAATTTGCATTGTGTTTTGTTATTAAGGAGTGACTGACAAGAATCGGAATAAGAAATTCCCAAATTCCCTGGCACAGGTTATGACAAATCTGTGGCATACTTGACATTAAAGGCACTCTTACTATCTCACAGATTATCGTGTCCTCTCCCTTGCTTGGCTGGCTTTTCACTGTCCTCATTTTTCAACTCCTATTTAGCCTATCTCCCTTAAGAATTCTCATAATAGCTGGGCTTGGCAGCCCATGCCTGAAATCCCAGCAGCTTGGAAGGCTGAGGCAGGAGGACCTCAAGTTCAAAGCCAGCCTTAGCAATTTAGCAAGGCTCTAAGCACCTCAGTGAGACCTGTCTCTAAATAAAATACAAAAAAATGGCTGGGGATGTGGCCCAGTGGTTAAGTGCCCTTGGGTTTGAAGCAGGCCAGAGAGCCCCACCCAGAAGACCCTTGCAAATGCCAGGATTGAATACAAAAGGAATGATCCAGTTAGAGTTTGTAAGTTGTTGTGCAAAAAGACATTATCTCTGTTTTCTTGGTGAAGAATTATAACACCTGTGTCTGGCTTCAAAAGCAGTTTCTGAGAACTCAAAGGAAAAAAAAAATTATATAAACCTCCAAGCTTCTTCTCCCACTGGGTATAAAGTTCAAAGAATTTCTAGACTCATTGTCCAGAGAATGTTTTAGGATATCCAATAGCCCTCTGAACCGACTACAGTCAATAACCTGCTTCCTGATAATTCCTTGGATGTCCAGCCTTTTCATTTCTATACTGCATTAGATTCAATATGCAGTACCAAAAAAAAAAAAAAGAATTCTCATTATAAACCATTTGTTCACTCTGTTAGCTTTCCATTATGGTAAAAAAAAGTACCATAGATAATCACCTTATAAAGAACAAATTTCTACTTTATCAGGGTTATTTCAGCTCACAGTTTTGGAGGTTGCAGTCCCTGTTTAGTTATATTTGAGCCTGAAGGAGGCAGTACATCATGGGAAGTGAAAAAGGAAGAGGCTGAGACCAGGGTCCCACTATTCCCTTCAACAGCATGCCCCAGTGACCAGAAGACCTCTCACTAGCTGCCAGTCCTAGTTTCCACCATCACCCCATAGCAATCAAACTGGGAACTAAGCTTATTACTCATGAACCTCCAGGAGACTATCACACTCAAAAACTCTCATCTTAGGTTTTCTTTCTGGGAATCTCTTCCAAAGACATTGTTTTCATAAGGACCTTTGCAATTTTTATCTTCCTCTATATGTCTGTTAATAGGAACCAGGAAAATATATAGAAATCTCCCTCAACACATAAATCTAACACCAGATGCTGATGTTTCACAAGATGGTTCTGGTTTTGATCTTTGGGAAAATTTGCATAATATGAACATTCTACGTTTTGAATACATAATAAGAGATAAATGTTTTATTTATGTATATGCATACTCATGTGCCTATGTGTTTGTGTGTGTAGTATCAATCACAGATCTACTTATATAGTCAGGATATTGTCGATTTCAAGGGACAGAAATCTAACTGAAGTCAACTTGAAACAAAAAAAAGGTAATTAATTATTACATACATCTTGCATTCTGAAACAGTGAGTTTAGCCTTTAGCATTGCAGAATTTGGGAATCACTGATGCTATCTGAAGTTGCACTACCTCTTTCATGCCATACATAGGTTTGCTTCATTACTTTCATTCTTAGGCTCTATAACAAGGGGACAGGATGGGTGCTGGAAGCAGAAAGCCTACAGTGTCCTCATAAATCTCGATTCTATGGTTGCTATTAAAAATGCAATTCCTTTTATGCTCTTTTGTTGATGACCTACTTTTTTTTAATCTTTTGTCTCCAGAAGCTTTTAGGATTTTCTCTCTATTCCTGCTGTTCTGCAATTTTACAACGATTTGTCTTGTTACAGGTCTTTTAAAAATGTATTGTGCTTGAATTCTCCATGGGCTCTCTTAGTCTGGAAACTTATATTATCCAAGCCTGGGAATAAATTTCATATTATTACATTGATAATACACTTACTTCCAGTTTTGCATTCCCTTTTCCTCAAATATGAGTAATTTTAGTCAGTGTGTTCCTCTTCAAGTTATTTTTTTATCATTTCCATTATTTTCTGTCTCAGATTTTCTTCTGTTTTCTGGCTGGTAATTTAAAATTCATGTTTCAATTATTTATTTTTAGAAAATCTAATAACTTTTTTCTTATCTAAACTCTTCTCAAATAGTGTCATTTTTTTTGCTACAGCATCTTCTTATGCAATAAAATTTTGTATAATTTTTAACCTTTCTTTTAATTGTTGTGTTTTTCTCTATCTTCATGTTTTCATTTTTTTAATTTTTTCCATTTGTCAATCCTAAATCCTTCATATGAGTTATCCATTTGCACCATAAGTTACTCCAAAACTTGGTGATAATCTCACAGTTTGCATGGATCTGAAATTCAGGAGGAGCTTGGCAGGGCAGTTCAGCACCAGGTTTTCTCTGGAAGTTGTAGTCAGATGTCCTCCATCCTTGAATCACTTGTTTTCCAAGGATATGGATTCACCCAACAGACAAGTTGAAACTGGTTATTGGTGGAAGGTTTCAGTTTTCCTCTAACATGGGCCTCAAGTAATGCTGGGATGTTCTTACAGCAAGGTAGTTAGATCTCCAAGGAATGTAATCTAGGAAGCTAATGGAAAGCAGAAATGCTTTGTAAGATCTAGCTTCATAATTTATACACTGCTCCTTCCACAGTTCTCTACTAGTCATGTCAATCAGCACTGATTGAATGTGGGAGTAAACTGCACCAGAAGGTGAGGATCACTGGTTGTCACCTACCATAGGTCTTTTCTTACCAGTTTTTGTATTCTTATTTCCACATCATTAAATACTGGTATGAATGGGGGCACATGGTATCTTTTTTAGAATTTTATTTATATGTGCAATAAGATATCATATAAGTATCTAAATCTATTTATACACATATATATGTACATACAATAAGATACATTGTAGATTTGGGGTTCAAATATAGTAAGATCAGTATTCCAACTGCATATCTCTACATCTTCTCTTTTTTTGTTTGTATATTCACTTTTATGCTCATGTTGACTTATTTCATAATTAGTGAATGATACCAAGACAAAATTAATACCAAGACATGAGTTACATACAGTGAAAATTAATTTGCTTAGTGAAATATATATATATTTATATGATTTCCTTTCAGATTTTATCTGAGATACATAACAAATGCTTATCTATCTTTTCTTCCTATGAAAAGGAATACTTCATATTGAAAAAAATTAGGACTACTTTCAAAAGGTTGTATTCACTTTTCTTAAGAAAACATGTTAGGAGAAACATGTTTTGAATTTTTATGTATTTGAGCAACTGTATATTTGAGTCCTTTTTTGTTTGTTTGTTTGTTTTGTTTTCCTTTTGTCCCCTCTAACTAAATGATATTCTTTACTCAGTTCATATATCACATCTATTTTCTCTTCTATTCCAGAACCCATTCAGAAGTTGTTGTAATATGCCATTAATATCTCTCCTTATTCTCAATAAAATGACAGTTTCTTAGACTTCATTTTGATGACCTTGACAACTTTGAAGAATAATGGTCACCTATTTTACAGAATGAATATCTATCTATTGTGCTGTTTCTGAATTTTTTTCAGTTATCCTGTGAATTATGTGTTTGGGAAAGGAAGATTAAGGAGACATAGCTTTGTCTTTCACATAACATATTAACTATCCATGATTTCAACACTGTTAATGGTAACCCGCATCAACTGGCAAGCATAATCTTGGTGGGTACTCTTATAAAATTACTCTCCCTAACACCTCTTCTTCTATAGCCTACCCTTTAGAAACAAGTCATTAAAAGTAACTCACACTCAGCAGGTGGAGAGGTAAACTCTACCTCTCTAAGACAGCAGTGTCTATATTAATTATTTCAAATTCTTCTCTATGGGAGATTTGTTTCCTTTTTCTATGTTTATCTATCTCTCTATGTATGTCCAAACCCACATATATATGTACACACATGTGTAATATACATTTATATATACACACACATATTTACACATATGTATATATATATTTTTAACTTGATATAGCATTAAATATTGTTAATGCATTACTAAAATCTATACAATATGCTCAGATGGTTCCAGCTTTGGCTATTGGAAACTATTTCAGTTAGCTCCTTTTTCTTTAACATGTTCCCAATGTTCCCATTCCTCCTCCTTTTTTAAAAATTACTTCTTTACTTTCTGGCAATCAAATTCCACATGGAGATGCTATATTTTACCTTCCCAAGTCATAGAATTAATCATTCTCCAAAGAGGCTCTGGGTTTTTATGCTGTAAAGTTGTGTTAGAAAACAAGATCTGGGCACATATTCATTCAGTGCTATTGAGGACCCATTACCTCTGGATTCTTTCAACAGACAGAACTAGGATATGTACATACTAATCCAAGGAGATACTTTGTATTATTTTAATCAACCTACCTATAATAAAGCCAAATACCAGCTCATGATAGTGGCTCCAATTTTTAATCCTGTACCACATAGAACATTCCAGACTTTCCACATGCATTAATTTTACAGTAGAGAATCTAAATATAGACCCCACTTTAAGATCTCTTTTTGATGAAGTAATAGAATTCAAACAGACAAATTTGAAGAACTTCGTAATCTACCTAAAGGAAGGGTCATTGTGTGTCTTGTTTGTTTATTACTGTTGTTCAAATTTCAACATTATTGTAAACATGGTTTTCCAGTTCAGCCATCTCTTTAGAGATTATTTTTTATAGAATCAGGGTGTATGATTTAATTTATCTGAATTTCAATATTCTCAATATCAAATGGAGTTATTAAAATTACCATGCCTGGTTTTATGGCATGTTTTCATGTTGGTGATACTAAATGAGTTAAAATTATTGCTATTTTTATTGATATTTTAAATATCAGACTGTAATAGATCTGTTTAAAATTAGTCTCTCTTTAAAAATATTTACCCTTCCTAGCAGTGAGTCATTTTGAAATTCAAGTCTATATAGACACTCAACAGCTACGGTGGCTGTGGGTGTTCATTGTAAACATGACCTAGGCATAAAGCCTGTATCAAAGTAAGCAGAAGAAGCAGCTGCTTTAACTACAGTGATCTCAGTTGGAAAAAATGAAGAAATACCACTAACATCTTTATGCCTAAACCATGCTAAATTTTATCTGTAATTGAAGCAAATATACTTTATGTTAAGATTTTAAATACTCTTAAAATGACACTAAGGCTGAGTATTATTTGTGGTACTCACTTTAGAATATCTAGTACTATAACAACAACAATAACAATAAACAAAATAAACCTGTCTACTAAAACAGAAACTAAGACAAAGAGAGATTAAAAACTGGATAGGAAAGTGCTCTGGTTAAAATCTCAGATCCATTTAGAATCTCCTTTTACTCAAATCACCAAATATATAAAATGGAAAAATTACATAGTCTCATTAAGCCTCATTTTCCTTATCTGTAAATTTAACAATAATTACACATATTTCTTAGGGTTATTATTAGGGTTAAATTTAAAAGTATGCATGAACAAGCTGTTCAGCATGAAGATATGAAGATTGGTTGTTTTCTTTCTCCACATAACAGTGAACAAGTGGCAGATACTATAGAAACATAATCAGTTGGCTCTGATTACAGTGTTAAGAAAAGCTTTAGATACTTGACAAAATGCACAGAGCACGATATTCAAATGATGACATTGTTTTTCCATTAATTTACCTGTGGAGTGATCCAGAAATAGAAAATACTGGGTAAGATTTATTGCCCTGTTTATTTCATATATATATATATATATATATATATATATATATATACTCACAAGTATGCATGTATATATGTGCATAAAATCAAATATATATATATATATATATATATATGGACTTTTTCTGGTAAATACTTGAACTCTTTCATTCTCCATTCTCCAATCTACTGAACATATAAAGATAACAACCAATAAACTTGTAAGCATTTCATTTCTAAGTGTGGTATCAGGAACATGTTTAAAAATAGAACATTATAATAAAACTGCAGTCTCTTCATCTCTACATTATTTTTGTATGTGTCTATCATGCTATTAATTTTCAGAAATTCAAATATTAATATTTAAAAGGTGAATTTTGATCAAGTCCTCTTGAATTTACATATTTATGTTATTACAATCACAGAGATATGTCTTTTTATTTCTTAGTAAAATATTATATTCATAGATATATTTAGCCTACAATGAGATTTTCATTCACATCTTAAATGATGATATGTCTCAGTTATGTTTGAAATTGTTTTGTTTTAGAAGTTACGTAATTTTGTGGGTGTTCAAAAGTAGCACCAAACACATGAAAATTTATTTATTTCATTGACTTTTGGAAAAAAAAACATCATATATTATGCTCCCAGTGTTTGCAGGTGCAAATATTTAAAAGATCACTAGTACAATAATGTGATCAGAGTCAGTTACTCACAGCTGCAAATTATTATATAGTTAGCCCCTCATTTATGGAAACTTCTAAAGAGCAAAAGCATGTAACAGAAGAATTTTGCTCTCAACAATACAAATGCATTTAGACAATTCTTACATTTCAAATAATGTCCTTATGCAGGTCATCTTAATTGCAGATAATAAAGCAGGTGCATTTGGAAATAAGGCCATTATTATTTTCTTGGATTGACTCTTTCTAACCAGAATTCTTTCATCTATTTCTTCTCCCAGCTCTTGCACTATATGTGCTGACCTCAAGCTCAATGGGCCCACTGTCTTTCCTTGGCCTGCCTACTGGTTAAGACTTCCCTCTGATAGTCAGAAGAAACTAGAACTTTTCTTGCCTTATTGCAATATGCCTGATTCTTTGATCTTACTACTGAACTCCCTTCACAGTTTAAGGTCATCTTTAAAAAAATCATCTGTTTATTTGTGGGCAAATATGTGAACACTTAATGATAATTTCCATGTCATCCTGTTTCTTTAGGTGTATCCCTCAGCAACTCTTGCAAAACTGTCATTCGAGAATCAAAATTATTGTTTCATACAAACACAAAATATTGCATTATTTTATAGTTGAGGAGGGAAGTGTTGTTTTCTCTTAGAGATTTGCTCTAACCCTACTCTTAAGAGAAGTAGAATTGTAGTTTTAGTAAACTTCCAGCATGCTTGTCTCAGTTGTATACAGATGTGTAACAAATTATCCTAAACTTAAAAACACAATTCCTTTATTTATTCATTATTTTGTGATCAATAAATTAGGCTAGACTCAGTTTTGCATTTATTCTACTGGCTATTTTTAGTCTGCCTTCTGTGGTTTTGATGTTCTACCTTTCGTGGAAATGAATGACTTAAAATGAACTTAGTCGTGTCTGGGGTTGATTGGTGCTGGGTGTGGACTGGGCTGTTCGCTTCAGCAGATAGATTCAACTTTTTGGTATCCTTGGTGATGCCCAAATCTGAATTGCTCAAGTTCCTCATATAAAATGGCAAAGTATTTTCATATAACCCATGCACACCCTCCTGTCTACTTTAAATCATTTCTAGATTATTTGTTTTACCTATTACAACATGATTATACTATGCAAGCAGTTCTTATACCACATTGCATAGGGAGTAATGGCAAGCAAAAAGATACAGTAAAGATACAGTTTTTCTACATATATTTTCAGTCTATGGTTGGTTGAATTTGAGGATTCAGGATCCTTAGCTAAGAAGGGGTTGCTATGTATCCAGAAGTGGTATTTCTGGACTATGTGGTAGTTCTAATTTTTTTCCTTTTTTTTTTAACTTGAAATTGAACCCATGTGGTCTTTGCCACTGAATGACATCCTGATTCTTTTTTTTTTCTTTTCTTTTCCTTTCTTTCTTTCTTTCTTTCTTTCTTTCTTTCTTTCTTTCTTTCTTTCTTTCTTTCTTTCTTTCTTTCATTTTTTTTGACACAAGAGTCTTGCTAAGTTGTTTAGGGCCTTACTAAGTTGCCCAGCCTGGCCTCTAACTTGTGGTCTTCCTATTTCAGCCTCTAGAGTGCCTGGAACTGCAGCTGTATACCACCAGGCCCCACAACTTTGAAATTATGGGGTAAATTACACATATCCAAACTGTTTGCTCTAGTGACTACACCATTTTACATTTCTACCAATAATGTATCAAAGTTCCAATTTCTCTATACCAATACAATGTTGTTGTAATTGCTGTTGTTAATAGCAATTCTGTCTTAGTCTGTTTATGATAGTATAATAAAATACAAGGGACTATATAAGTATAAAAATTAGGAAATTATATTTCATGGTTTAGAGACCGGAGAATCCAAGATCAAGTTGCCAGCTGGATAGTTCTGTCCTTTCAAGACAACACCTTGTTGCTACATCCTTCAGAGGAGAAGAGTGAGTGCCAGAGTCCTTAAATAACAGAAGAGAGAGAAGGGCAGGAAAGGCCCTCTTCAACACTGAGCCCTTTAATAAGGGAGTTCTTTTCTTTCTTGTGGATCAATTCTTCCTAAACTAATCTCAACTTCTTCATATTATTGCATTGGGATAAAGTTCGAACACGAATTTTAGAAGAAAAACCATCATTCAAACCATAGTATATTCCAACATTTGTGAGGTGATATGATATTTTTGATGGGGATTTTCCTGAGGACTAGTGAGGGTGAACATTTTTCATGTACCTATTGGGTATTTACATATCTAATTTGGAGAAATATCTATTGGAGTCCTTTTCCCAGTTTTTAATTAGATTATTTTTATGTTGGCTGTTGAGTTATAAGACTTTTTATATACGTAGATAGTAGTTAATTTTCAGATATTTGGTTTATAGATATTTTCTCCCATTATGCACATTACATCTTTACTCTATTGACTGAATCTTTTCCTGTGCAGAGATTTTTAGTTGAACAGGGATCCACTTGTCTCTTTTCATTTTCATTGCTTCTACTTGTGATGTTGTAGCTGGGAAATCATTGCCAAAATCATTTTCGTGAAGTTGTCCCCTATAAAACATATTTTTAACACATTTGTAGTTTTCCTGTCTTAGGTCTTAGGTCTTAGTTTAAGTCTAATTCATTTTCAGTTGATTTTCTGTATAGTGTAAGATAAAAGTTCAATTTCATTCTCTTACATGTGAACATTCAATTTTTCTAAAACATTTATTGAAGTGACTCTCCTTTTGGTGAACTTAACAAGGGCTAAAATCCTCCCTTTCGTAGTCTCCTGGCAAAAGTATTGTAAAATCACTCAGGCACTGTCTTGGGTTACATTTTTGCAGGGGTAGGGCTATGCATAGTTACCAGTCACAGAATTATTAATAAAATCAGAATGTCTCTTTTGATGTTTATATAAAACAAATGTTTATGTAAAGCAAATAGCTGTAGTTGACACTGGTATAATATCATATTAGGATTGCTATTTCATAATGAGGAAGACATTCCTAATGAAATCTGAACACTGATACTTTAGTGGTTAAGGCTCTTCTCTCTGGGATGAGTTGAACTGCTTGTAGCTCTATGGAGGTAAATGGAATCCAAACATTTTCATCTTATCCCTCCACTACTGAAAATTACTATTAAATATTCACCCCAATATTTCTACATTGACAATTAAATTTTAATTATTGTAAAATATAAAAACATACTCTGTAAATTAACAGTACATAACAATGAATATATATTTGTATTGACTTTATATTTTCTTTCTGTACTACACTGAATGAACATGCTATTTGCCATATAAAAGAACCAATGGGCCTGGCCATCTGTGATTTTTCCCAAGTTCCTAGATCAATCAGTAATTCTTCCAGTTTACATAACTTTTATATATATATATATATATATATATATATATATATATATATATATATATTACACATATCTAATATTGGATATACATATTTAATGTGTGTGCTGAGTTAAGCAAAGGGTGTTTATAAAACAATTTTATTTCTATTAGGTGACCTTGTATTTCTGTACTTAAATCTCGGTATTCATGTTTTTAGCTCATAAATAAGATCTAGTACTGCATTTCTCTCATTGCCAAACACTTGTGGCAAATTTACTCCACCTTATACCCTATAAATACATTTATCACTATTATAACATTCCCTTAGATATTTTTGTAAGTCAAATTACCAGTTTAAGCATGTGTTAAAATGTTCAATTTAAAATTGCAAATATGCTGAAACCTTGGCACATATTTCTTCATGAGAAAAGAACCTCTTTAGCAGCTACACATGAACCACTAGTGATGTGTAATACAGCTTTTTAGCAGTGATTAATCCATCGGATTTCAGAGTATAACAAGTAAGCACTGTGCAGATTAGATTAATTGTCTTCACACATATAACAAGGTGTTGATAGAATAAGTGTTTTTTGCTTGTCTAATTTTTAAAATGTGATATTTGCTAAAGTGCAAATGTTTGCAACTCAGGCCCCTGTGAAATATGTAAAATAATTCCAATGTTTTCCCTATTTGTTGCAGGAAAAAAAATGGACTAGTCTATTTCTCAAGAAGCTGTATGTTTTTATATGATTAGTTGTTTCAATTTACTTCTTCATGGAAGAAAACAGCATTACGAGCAGATGTTTTACTAGAGCAACATGTTTCAAAACAGAATATATTTTATGCCATATTCAAAATTCATTTCTCTATCATGGATTTATCTTAAAATAAAGGAAAGCAGTGCCAAAAATATTGCATCAAGTATCACAAATTGCCTTGTTATAAATCACTGCATGGTTAATAGGTTAGGTGACTATGAACTAATTAACCTTGACCCTAATAATTAGAAATTATTGAGGATGTAACTTTAATAGGACAGGAAAATGGATGTTTATTGTTAACTTTGATGGGAAATTATATATATATATATATATATATATATATATATATATATATATATATG
>NW_025999942.1:11611262-11627901 GCF_001458135.2 Marmota marmota marmota | reverse complement strand
TATATATATATATATATATATATATATATATATATATATATATATATATGGTTTCTATATATAATATATATCTTATTCATAGCAAAATTTTAAAAATTCTAGCAATGACATAAAATTCAGTACACCTCTTCAATGTAAATTTGAAAAAGAATGGAAACTCAATTTAAAATCATTGTATATGTGAAGTTATAAATTTTCTATAAGAAGACTAATTATATTCTCAAAGTCAGGAAGATGAATATGATGCTAAAATGTTTTAGAATTTGAAAATTAATTTTCACAAAGACATCTTAAACACTAGTATTTTTGTTGAACAACTGTAGCACACAATAGCTAAAGTTCCGCAGTGTAAGTGAAGATTGGAAAAGTACCCCAAATTTTGACTTAGACAATAAGAAAAAATAAAATTACAACTAAAATTTAAATATTGTCAAGAAATTTAGCTACCATAGTCATAATGAGTTTTTGACATAATAACAACAGGCATATTTAGACTAGATGTGTAATTGCTGCTTTTTTGGAAAAAATAAATCCTTCTCTTGGTAAAAGCTAAATTTATCAAAAAACTCATATAACTTAATTTTAAGGTCTCTCTTTTTAAAAGATCCATCCTAACTAGGCTTTCATTTAGGTCCTGTTTCAGTAAAAATTTTAGCAATAAGGTATTGTGCTAATTAGGTTTGTGTTACTGTGACCAATATACCTACTAAGAAAAAACTTAGAGGAGGAAACATTTATTCTGACTCACAGTTTCAGAGATACCGAGAATGGTCAGCTGACTCCACAGTTTGGGGCCTGAGGGGGGGGCAGAACATCATGGTGAAAGGGCATAGTAAAAGAAAGTTGTTTCATGATGACCAGGAAGCAGAGAGATAGCTCTGGTCACCCAAGATAAAATATAAACCCCAGAGACGTGCCCTCAGTGACCCACTTCCTCCAGTTACGTCCTACCTGCCAACGACTACCACCAAATTAATCCATTTGAGAGGATGAATCTACCAATTAGGTTACAACTCTCATAATCTAAACATTTCATCTCTGAACATTCTTGCATTGTCTCACACATGCACGTATTCAAACCACAGCAGATATTTTGACCCCAATTAGTTAGCATTATTGTCTCTTAATCAGATTTCTCTTTATTCCCATTTTACCTCAAATGAGTTGCAGTAAAAAGGCCTTAGGCATTTTGTGTATCTAAATAATAAGAAAATCAATTGAAACATTGAAGAGGACAGGGGTTATATCTGTATGGGTCAAAAACTTAACTACACATGGTAACTTTCATGTGTAGTTAAGTTTTTGTCACTTCTCCACTGTAAGAATGGCTTCCAAGTACATTCCTATCAATTACTGTGTTGACTCACAACAGCAGGATGGGTGAATTTGGTGTCAAGAGTCCAGCATCAAAGTAATTTAAAATAGGTGAGGCCAGGAACTAGTTTGTGGTAATGTTATATACGACAGTGTGAAGTTCAGTCCAAAAGTCTTTCATCCAAGGTTCCTCTCATCTCTTCCTTAGTCAGAAGGGCAGGGCCTGCATGTTGGTCTGTTAGGTCTCCAAGCCTCCTTCCACTTCCTTGCCATTTTCCCTATAGATGTGTTTGCTAATAGAATGCTTTGATATTGAAGTCTGTAGCAGCATCTCATTCCTGGAGGACCTTAAGTATTAAGCATTCTTATCAGTTAACCAATAACACAAAGTACACTTTTTGAATCTACTTTGTAGATTCACCAGGTAGAATTCTACTTCATTTCAAGGTGCATAAGTGTGTATTAATCACTAAAATTATTGTTCACTTTCCATTATTACTTCCTGCTAAAGCCATTTCAGAGAATTATGGAAATCTGAAACCCAATCTCTAAGAAAATAAGATATATTTTAAATAGTTCACATTTCTCATTTTTTAAAAAAATCATTATCCCTAAAACACAATTTTCCCCAAGTCTTAAAGTTTATAGTTGAAAAACAAATTGGATTTTATTAAAAATCATGGTCTTTTGAATATGATTCTGTCTAGAATAGTGCTGAGTATTTTTACCAGGTGAATGTACACTATGTTTAAAATATATTTAAGCCCATTAAATTAGCAAGCATTTATTGTTCATATACTATAAAAAAGGCATTTTTATGAGGCAACAAATGAAAAAGATGAATTAAAAAATAGGCAAGAAATAATATTCAAAGATATCACAATATAGTGAATTATACTATTGTAGCTATATGTATGTATACTATATAGATATACTAATTATACTATATGTAATTATGTAGCTAATAATAGTATAAGTTAGAGTTGTGGTGATGAGCGAGAGAAAGCAGAGACAGGAAAACTTTATGTAAACTAGGAATACATTAAAAATGTGTCCAGGAAAATGCAAGTATCCTGAAATATTGCTTTTGTAATTTTTTTAGAAATCTTTTAATAACATACTATTTTAAAAGTTAGAGTTGGTTAGGTTGAAGGAAAAGCTTTAGAAAGTGTACCTGTTCAATATCATGATATATTTATTTCCTCAATTAAGGGCCTTAATTAAAGAAGCTATGACAAATAGGTGAATGGTCAGAGAATTAATCCTGAACTGAATATTTATGGCTACAGAAGTCTCCCAAACGACTTGTCTGCTGATGTGCTAATGTCCATCCTTCTTCAAGAGGACAGGATAATTTAAAAAATATTGTTGGACAATTTAGTATACTTCTTCCCCTAGAATGCAAAACGGCAGGCCATTTTAAGAAGCTGAGAGTGAGAAGAATATTTTTTACATGCTTATGCTTATTGCCAACAATTTTCCACTTCACAGATTTAATTATTTGTGAATGAAACAAATATAGAATATAGTAATAAGACAATAAACAAATATAGAAATAAGATCAAAGTATTTTCACTAAATACCTGTATATAATTTTACATTTCTCCCTTTATAAACACTACTTCACTGTATTTTCACCCACAAAGACACTTAACTCTGTCTGATCACATCAACGGAGAAATTTGTATCCAAAATACATACAAACATGTGTCTATGTGTGTGTGTGTGTGTGTGTGTGTGTGTGTGTGTGTTAGTTTTCTTACATTAAAAAAAAAGTACGGTAATAAATGAATTTACCATGAATTATGTGAAGGCATATTGATGATTGCTGATTTTTCTTGAAAGAATTAAGACTGCAGATATTATTTTATTCATCTAACTCAAAACCACCCCTTTTTTTATGCATATGAATTTTTAAAATTTAATGTACTTAACAGAGAAAATTTGAAAATGTAGACCATTCGTATCTTCTATCAAATTTATGCACTTAAGGTCTTTAACCAATACCTATATTTGTAGAATATATATCAGGTAACCGTTCAATCAGCTCTTCTCTTATTTATATAGAAGTTTTTCCTCTCAATATGGTGACTTATTCTATATTCTTTAAGCTTATACTTTCATTTTCCATTTTTTTCTCTACTACAGAATTAAAATTAATCACATGAGAAAGATAGGAAGTGAGTCAGAAAGTCCCATCTCTGTATTCTTTTTAATAGGAGTCTCCAAAATCTCCAATTCCTAAAATCGACTATATAAGCTTTTCTTTATTCCCTGACAAGATGAATTCCAAATCCATTACAGCAGACTAAAGTGGCTTTAAAGAAAATCTACAGGAAAATAAAATACTATGTTCTTAAGGAGAAAAGCACTTCCATAAAATGGTATCACTGCCCATGTCCTTTTTGTTAATGTTTGAATTAATGAATATGTTGCACATTCCCTGTCCCCTGACCCCAGATAAATATTGCTGCTGTAGATCATAGCAAACTCTAAGGATGTTACACACAACTCACTGCGGTAAACAGAAACCCCGAGAGCACTACCTAGTGGTACTGTGTCTCTGCACAGCCTTGAGTAAAGGAAAGATCATTTTCCCATTGTACAACCAATGTAAATGTGATTGTTAAATTAAGTTCAGGATTTGAAATAAGCTTTTTATCTAATCTTTAGCAAAATGATTAAAAAATGTAATGTTCTATCTTTCTTTTTCTCTTTGCTACGTATGTGAAAAGAAAACTTCCTGTTTCAAACTTAGGCAAATGGTATGTTCATTTCTATTTGCACCACTTCATTTTCTTATGATAGCAGTGACCCATATATATTTCATGTTGTGTGCTTTAGTTTTTTTTTTAATATTTTTGAGTTGTAATTGGACACAATACCTTTATTTTTTTATTTATTTTTATGTGGTGCTGAGGATCGAACCCAGTGTCTTGCACGTGCTAGGCGAACACTCTTTCGCTGATCCACAACTCCAGCCCCAGTGAGATCTAGTTTTGATTTCCTATTTCATTCTTTCTTAATAGTCTTTCCTGAAACGTCTCCAGCCCATTCTATTACTGTTTTCCATTCATCTTTCTTTATTCCATCTCTTTCTTTGTAGCTGTTTTCTTAGTCATTATGTTTTTTGCTATAATCCCTTATTCTCTCCCACATCTTGTATCCCACCTTTGCCTCCCCATTTTTCCCTCTATTCACGTCTTGCATATTTTTAGTGGCAACATAATTCCTCTTTTATCAAAGTGTAAGTGCCACATTAAAACTCTATTACTAGTAATAGAGTTAATGTGAAAATACATATTACCTATAATTTATGACAAAGTAATTCTATGTCTCAGTCACTATAATGAGTTGCCAATTTAATTTAAATATATTAGAAATTCACCAAGTGAATACTGAGCTCTTTTGAGTGCAGAACTGATCATTACTGAATACCTTAAAAGTCATCTTGTAAGACTTGTAAAGTTATTTGGGGTTCTAAATGATAAGAAGAAAAATATTAATAAGGGTAAATACTTCATAAAATATATTGTGTTATCTCCTTTCTAATTCTTAAATATGAATTCATTTGTTAGCTGTCTGAACTCTTTTTATAAGAGAAGAGTGGTACAAAGATTCTTCTAAAAAGATGATAAGATCTGGGTAATAAAGTAGGTTTAACGGGCAGTTCCAGAAATACTTGTGTAAAACTCACATATGCTCTTGGGACAATTGTTCTTTTTTTTTCAACACTTAGCACTTACTAAATGACTAAGCTCCTCCAGGTACTAAGATGCAGTGATGAATGAGACATCACTACTTATCTGGAAAGGTGTATAATCTAGCTCAGGAAGACAGACAAGGAAACAGATAGTTATAGCACAATGTGATTCAGTGATAAGAAGCCATGGGGCTGTCGGAGCACATACAAAGTTCTGACTCAGTGTTAGAAGTTTAAGGAAACCATACATAAGAAATGATGCTTTCACTGATTTTTGGAGGATTTACAGTTAATAAGGTGAGACAACATGAGGGGGAGATGTTAAGTGTGGATAGCAAGGAACTCTCTAGGAGAAAAGAAAGAAAAGCATTTTCAACAGCATAGAATCAAGAGGAATTCTAGAAACTATTTATAGTTAAAAATAATGATTTATGAGACATAATTTATAGAACATAAGAGTTAAATAGGGAAAACATAGTGAGACAGAAAGCTATAAAGGTAAGATATCAATGATCTTCTATGGTATCATGAGGAGTTTAGATATTACTCAGAAAACTATTTAAGCTAATGTGGCATCCAATCAAAGTAATGCACTGAGCAAATCTGATATTTTAAAAGATCAAAATGTGGATAATGGATTGAAAAGGAATCCATTATCAAGTTAAGGCATAGGGGCCAGTAAATACAGGGATTGTAAGTTATTGAATGGTAATGTTGATGGGTTCAGCTGTCAAGTGATTCCACAGAATCAAACATGATTTTTCCTCATTGAAGTGGCAATAGATAGAATTAGGAGAGATTTATGAAGGAGGTGGCAGAGAGAGACGACTACTGACTGGATGTGAGGATTAGTCAAAGCAAGTCAAAGATTAAAAATGTGTCTCTGCTTTAGGCAACTCTGCATCACAGATCCTATCACGAGAAAAGAACAAACTGACATAGCATTAGTAGGTAGATTTGGTGTAATATAAGGAGGTCTTTCAGGTTTTATTGATTTTAGAGGAACCTTAAGTCTTACAAGTGTATACATGCAGCAGAGAATGAGATATGTGTGGCAGAATATTTTGTGTTTTGTTATTATTTTACATTTTTTGTCCTAACATTCACTCCCTTCCAAGGCAAATTAATCCCCTTGCTTCCAAAGAAATGCCTTTCAGAATCTAAAGCAAAGTTTGCAATGAGAGGGCATTATGCAATAGATAAAGCAGGGCATAGTAGAAATATCTGAAATGGAGAGCAGAATACTCAAGAGAGGGAAAGTCAGCTGGTGCAAGATCTTGGTGCATGTCTGTCTTCTGGTATTACTCAGGGAACTGCCATGACATCTGAATAAAATAATATTACATGATCCAAGGAGACTAGAATAAGTTACCAGCTCTGTCACATTCAGCAAAATTTGTGTTACTCAAGAGTGGCAGATATGCTATCTGACTTCCTGATTTAGGCAACTGTTGGATTGGAAAATACAGTTATCTATGACTAATGTCAGAGGTCATATCTCTGTTTCTAAATGACTACCCTAAGTTTTTGTGAGTTCTCAGGAAGGTGACCCCAGTCTCTTACCTCACCCCATTGTATAAACGTTAAAACACCTTAAGATTCATGTGAAATGGCCCTCAAGTATGATTTTTTTAAAATTTTAAACTAAGGTACTATTATCTCTATTACAGTCCCAAATGAAGAAATAGATTTATACCCAGCACATATGAGTGTGAAAGTCAGGGTAAGATTGCATTAAAAATTAACACATATGCTTTGAGTTGAGAAGTGATGAAATTAGGTGGAGAAGTAATTGGATTTGAAGAGCCAGCTAGACAAAATATTTTGCTTTCTTTTATTTTGTTGTGCATAATTTTTTCACAGTAAAAATTGCCCAGTCTAGAGATCAACTTGTCTGTAGGATTAGTTCCCTCTGAGACTGTGAATTTAACTCGACATTTGCTCATCCTCTCTCCCTTAAAAAGGCAATGGTGGCAACATCTCCCCCAAGAATCTTAGAACAAGGTGTTCAGTGTTGCTTGAATTCCATTTTTCCTGTTTCTTAGCTGTGTGACTTGAATCAACTGTTTAACATTTCTGTCTCAATTTCTTTGTCTGTGAATAAGAATATCAATACTTTGCCACTTACGGTTGCTGTGAGATTTAAATGAATCCAAGTATTAAAATAAATAAGCTTATATTAGCATAGAAGAACACCCATGCACATTAGTTGTTGTTATAAAGAACATTAAAATTGTTGCTGGAAATTTCTCTTGGTGGAAGGACTGTGCAATTGGAAAACATCATGAATAAGACATTCCAAAGAAGAAATGCTTAAGTAACAGCAATTAATCTCCTTTTAGAGAAGATGAGTTGGGTTAAAAGGAGGAGTTCAGTTTACTAGGTGGAAACTGACCAATATAAGAAATGCTAAAAGCTGCCATCAACAGACCTTTCTTTCTCTGTCTTTTCTCACACAGTGCTTCATCTTTTGTCAAACTAAATTTGGGTCAGGTTGTTATAAGAGTCTTTCTTTGAGAGACTGCTAGCTTAATTTGCTAGTACCCACATATCTAACCTCATCTTAACTGCACTACAAACTCTCAAAGTGAAGCTTATCTTTCCAACTTTGCATTTCTTAAACCAATTGCTTAAACCCAGTTCACTTTGGGACATACAAACATTTTTTCAGTAGGCTTGATATAACCTTCTTCCTGTGAATAAAATGTTTTTTTTTTAATTAGACCAATAAAATGGGAAAAAAATTAGCTGCAAAATAGAACTCTGAAACACATTTCCTTTCCAAGTTGGAAATTCACTGTACAGTGTAATACAATCTATTTGTATCTCAAAAGATGAACAATACACTTTATTAAGTTACAGAGCCATCTTAAAAGACTGAAATCAGATCCTCATAACACCATACAGATTTTTCTTTACACTCCCTTTTGTTCTCCTTCCTTCCCTCCCTCCTTCCCCCTCTCCCTTCCTCTTTCCCTTATTTACCCACCTCCTTTCTTTCTCTCATTCCTCTTCTCTCGCACTTTCTTTGTTCTTGCTTTCTTCAACTATTTCTGTTTAAATATGAAGTATTTTTCAAGTGACTTTGAAAATGACCTCTGAAAAGCAGAAATTGAACCTGTCAGGTCCTGGTCCTTACTCTAATGCTGACTAGATGCAAGGCCATGGGCAAGTTACATAAACTCTCAGTCTTCATTTTCTTCATTTTTAAAATGAAGTGAGTGGAACAAGGTTGACTTTAATGTCTTTTTTCTTTTTTAAGTCTAAGTATGGTAACATTGATTTCTGTATCAGTGCCAACATGCAATTTAATAATTCTATGTAAACCTTGAGGAATGTCGGGAAACCTGAGACATAAACATTATGAAGTTTTTCATAAAAATAGATATATTGAAATAAAAAATAAGTTGAATATTAAAACCAGAATAACATAAACTTACATTAGAGAAAAAAATAATCTTTCTGTAAAAATGATCCTAAGCCCATGAGCTTCACTGAAGTAAAATGTTGCTACCAAGGAAATTCAATCCTTGTACTTGAATTTTATTCAATTTTAAGACCTTGATAGCTAGAGCCAGAGAGTAAATTATTAGTACTAGAATTAATAGAAATCTGTTGCGGAGGGAGGACCAGAATAAAATGATTTATATTTAATTGTGTTGATGTGAGTGTACTTGGATCTTTCTTCTCTTTCCATTTTAGTTCTTTTACTGCTCTGTGCCTGGGTTTAAATCTTCCTGTATGTGACACACTGATATTAGAGAGGCATTAAAGAGTAGCACATCTCCCACACAAATAGATGTGTGGTGGTGGGCAACATTTAAATGCGTATTAACTATGACCCTCAATAAGTGAGTATTACATCCTATTAGCTTTAGAGAGGTATTCTAATCTAACAGTCCTGCACCATGTTCACATTAATATGCAAATGGAATTTGAATACAAAATTAAATGAAAATGAAATTTGGTAGCTAATTGACATTTTTGTCACAAAAGCTCAGAGAAACACTATTTATGGTTTAATGGTAAAAGGCTAATGTGTCATCCTAGGGAGGGGGTCACATCAATCTCGGCTACAGTTATTTCCTGAAGTACAGTGCAAAGCTCTGTTTGTGTATGCAAGTTGCCAGCCTCCCTCACGGAGGTGGTCCCATCACTATAAACCTGTGCTAAATTGCTACAATCCATTATACACAGTGGCTGCCTGGATGGCTGCCTGGCACTGACTTACACAGGCCATCTATTCCTGTCAGAAATATGATATGTCACTGACAAAAGCTTAATTACACCATTAATTAATAGGACAATTTTCAAAATGCCTTGAAATGCGGCTTGACACTCATTAGTGCCATTTATGAGTAATTTCTCCCAGGGAATAGTAGTACTCTAAAGAGCACTTTAAAATGAAATATACTTCTAAACAAAGATATCTATAAAATAAAATAAATACATAGTTAGTAGTTGTTCCCCCATATGACCCAGCCCATCAACATTGGCAGAGGAGTGCTATTTTTTTTAAATATAAAACCATTATTACAATTTTGCCACAATATATCCTATTCATTTTATACTCACTGTAGAAATTCAGGCACTTATTTTTACCTATAGAATCTTAATTACTTTTTAAAACATCTTAAGCTTCAAAGAGCAATGTCAACACATTAACCTCAAAAGAGGTTTTTAAAGCTTTATTGGCAGAAAAGTGTTTTTTTTTTTTTTATTAACCCATTTGTCTGTATATCAGTAAATACCACATGTGCCAATAAGGAAAATCAAAAGTACAAATTCATTGGTGTTCACAATTTGACAATTTTTTTTATTCATTCACTCTATGATTGATTGAATTTTCGTTATATGTCTTTGACATCAGCAGCTTACCAACACAGATCACTGACTTAGGTTAGCTGAAAAAGGTATAAAATCCATAATAAAATGGATAAGGAATTATTTAATATTATTCCAACATCCAACACCAAAGTTCTGTGATGATGAAAGCTGCATGACTCAATTATTTAAAGCCACAACATACTGTGCATGATTAATGCTCTTTTTTGTTACTATTTGTTATTTGGCTACAGTGATTGTATGATTACTGAACGATGCAATGGCAGGCTGGATGGATTGTAAGGTTAAAGCCAAATGAGTTTCTCCCGAAGGAGGAAGGGAAGTCTTACACATCTTAGATAAGAAACTGCAATTGGAAAACAGAAATAGGTGACAGAATGAGAATAAGACTTGCTGTGTCTAGATTTAGAAGGTGTCAATGTGTCCAGAAGTGACTGGGTTATTGGATGTTTCTTTTTATCTTCAAGTGGACCATGAGATAAGAAGGCAGGATCACAACCTCCTACCTATAAAGTTGTAGCAGTCCTTGAAGAGTGATTTCTGAAACATTATCGAAACATCTGGGAAGGTATTTCAAATAAGCTGAGTCAATTCCTTTTGGAAATTACTCTGTTCTTTAAATTATACATCCTTAATTTCCTTCAACATCATTTACGTTTTCCATTCCTCCTTCAACATCTTAATATATTCCTTTAAAATCTCTTACCTGTATTATAGCAATACACTCTTTTCAGATTTCCCTAATTCTAGTTGTACTTCAATCTATTTCTATATAATGGCACTATTTTTCTGAAATATTAAACTGGAAAACACGAGTTCTTGGTAACAGTAATCTTTGAAGATATGTTCAGATGAATTTGGAAAACTCTGCATAGTAAATCACCCTCTGTGACACCAGTAATGAATGAAAGCCTATTATTATAATGAATGACACTATGAAGTCATGTATTAAGGAATTTTATTTAATCATATTTAATCCAATGGGTCATTAAAGTATTTAATGAAAGAAATTTGATTTATGCTCTAAAAAACAGATTTAGTTATGAAATTGTGATGCTTATCATACCTCAAAGGCTACCAGTTGATTACAGGATCAATTCCCAACTCTATGCCATTTATTCAAGGCCTTTTAGTATTCACCTTATTATTCATCTGTTATTACTTCACTCATCCTTCACATTCTTTGTTCAATTTGTATTAAATAAATACTAATACCATGATCTTTCTATCTCACATCTAAATCTATCTATTCTCCATACCACATGCATGGAATATGGCCAAACATCTTCCAGCCCCAGGAAGTCTGCTGTGACCACCAAATGCAGGTTAAAATCACCTTTTCTGTAAATAAATAATTTCATTTATTTCCTACTGTTTTTATTTTTACCTTTTAACCATACTTAATAGTTGACCGTTTATGATAGCAAATATAGTATATTCTGTAATGTCTTTTTGAGTCTCATATAGTGACAGGCATGTTAGGGTCTAGATTAATTTATTTAAATAAATAGTTTCTCAAAAAGAAATCATAACATATAGAATTAGTTCCACAAAGGATAAAGGCAGAAAAAACAAATTTTGTCTAATTCAGAAGACCTTGTATTTTGTCTAGTCCAGCTACTTAATAAAATAAACCACTGGGATATCTTAGGCAAATTTCTTAACCCCTCTCTCTCTCTCTCTAAGTGTTGACAATGGAGTTGAGGACAAGAAGGAGAAAGAGATAAAAATGCAAGGGGAACAAGAAATAATATTTTGAGTATATAGACTTTGCAAATCACATTTCTTGAGTTTCATTTTTATTTCTCTACCTCCAAACCTGCTTAATACAGCTTTTGTTTTTATGTTAATGCTTCCTGGTTTTTAATTTAGTTAACTTATTTATTTCATTTTCCTTGCAATATCAAGCACAGAGATCAAAACTGTGGTGTGTTATCAGGAGAAAGTGGTTCACCTGTTCTGTGATCCATCAGATCAGTTTCCTTCACAAGGAAGATGGCTCCAGGGCAAGAAAAAAAAGCAACTAGCCAACTTAATTTTTTTGTCAACAGAATCTCAAGTAGTTGGATAAAATACTGACATTACCTTGAAAAAGAGACTGGATTATGAAATATCCTTGGCAAGATATACATGTAGAGATAATTTTAGTAATCAGTGTCTATGAAACTTGGTTTCTAGCAACTGCCACATAAATTATTCAATGGTTTGAAAAATAAAATGGAAATGTTTTGTAATACATATTATCACTGCTATGTGAGGGACCTTCAGTACTTGATTTGGAGACTTCATCTCTTCTGAGCAGGAGAGAGATGTTTGAGACAGGGGAGAAAAATATCTGCAGAACCATTCCTGACCTGTATTTGTTTTATCTGAGACTCTTTGTTGATCATCATTATTCTTTAAAATGCTTAATGAATGATATTAAGGTGCCTGATTCATCTGAGTCTGATTGAACTTGTGTCTTTGCTCAGTTGACCAAATTAATTTGGTTTCCTTAAGAGTCCTAAGTGTTTTATATTTCTTCACTTCTCAATTGAGTTGTTCCTGTCCTTTCTCTTTTCCCAAAATGCTCTTAATTGGCTTCATTCCTCACACTGATTTTTGGTAAAGTTATAATGTTATACTAATTTAACTGTGATATTCACATTTTAAAAACAGTTATCACAGCACTGAGCCTAAGAGGAACAATCAATATCTATATTAAAATCCATACCTTATCTAGAGAGACCAGTAGCTTTGTTAGTGGGTTTGTTTGGGCTGCTTATTTTACAAACTAAAGTTGCTGCTGATTTCTTTGTTCCTCTTGATGTGTCTATGTGTGCCATCCTAAGTCCATCCTAAGTTTCTATAGTCAAACCACATGGGAGTGTGTAGCCCATTTGATTTAACAGTTGGTAATCACATTAGATTACATTAGAACACACTTTGGGTATATTTCAAATCACCTTCTACATAAAACCCTCCTGGGATTACATATGGCATCCTATTGGGACTTTCTAGACATTTTCTTTCAATCACTAAAATAAATGATCATAAAAACATCACCAATCTAAATAAAAAGAAATAGAAATGATTTTATTATAGGAAGCGATACTGATAAAAACTATAAATAGCTCAAAAATATCTAAGTCTTAGAAGAGATCCGATGATACAATAAATAATTACTAGGCCTTGCTATGTCTTAAGCTCTGTGATTCATATAGAATAAAAAAGGAGTCAACATTTATGGTACATATATAAACAATGTACATTAAAATTAACTTTTCATAGTTATTAACTAATTCACCTTTGATCACCTTTAAGGAGACTATTTTTGTCTTTACAATAAGACATTTGAGAGACTGAAAGCATAAACTCCTTCAATAAAGTTCCATAGTTACAACTAGCCAATTGGAATTCATATCCAGATATTTCAGTCTGAAGCTTATTCATGTGACCACTAAGTTATTCAATTTTTTTACATTATTTAAAAAAATTTTTTAATATATTTTTTAGTTGTTGATAGACCTTTATTTTATTTATTTATATGTGGTGCTGAGAATCGAACCCAGAGCCTCACACATGCCAGGCAAGTATGCTACCACTGAGCCACAACCCTAGCCTTTTTTTTACATTATTACAGTAATTTCCCACCAATAATTTTATTTTTGATTCTATAAGTTACTTATCTGCATACAGGATAACAGAAAACTTTGTATTCAAAAATATATTGTAGATATTATTCCAAAGCCTATATTCTTTAACCATTCTATTTTCCTGGCAAGTCAGAATCGGGTAAACAATCAGATTTGGAAAGCACTTAGTGAACCAGTTTGAAGTGTCCTCCTTGGACATGACATCTCCTATATAGCATCCTCCAGGACTACTGCTTCTGACCCTTTTTCCTTCCACAAGCTCTACATCAGTAGTGTGCAGATCAATGATCCTATTCTCCTATCTGCTCTATTTTTATGACCAAACGTATAAACCAAGCTATAATGAACATAGATGGAACAATATTCATCCCAATATTAGCAAACTGAATCTAATAGCACATCAAAAATATTATTCACCATGATCAACTGAGATTTTTTTTTGGGGGGCAGGGGTGCTCGGGATTGAACTCAGAGTCATTTGACCACTGAGCCACATCACTAGCTCTATATTGTATTTTATTTTAGAGACAGAGTCTCATTGAATTGCTTAGTGCTTCACTTTTGCTGAGACTGACTTTGAACTCATAATCCTCTTGTCTCAGCCTCCTGAGCCACTAAGATTACCACATGCCCAGTAATCAACTGGAATTTATCCTGATACAAGGATGGTCCAACATGCATAAATTGATGAACATGACATGACACATTAATAGAATTAATTAAGAACAAATACCATATGTTATGGTTTAGATGTGAGGTATTCCTTCAAAACTCATGTGCAAGACAATTCAAGAAAGTTTATAAGTGAAATGATTGGGTTTTGAAAGCCTTAATCTAATCAGTGTGTTAATCTACTGCAAAGGATAAACTGGGTGGTAGCTGTAAGTAGGTAGGGTGTGGCTAGAGAAGGTGGGTGGGTTCCTGGGGGTGTGCCCTTGAGGTTTATACTTTGTCCACAGTGAAAAGAACTAGCTCTCTACTTCTTAATGTCATGTCCCCTTCTGCTTCCTCTGCCACACACTTCTACCATGATGTTCTGCCTCACCTCAGACCCTGAAGAATGTAGTTTGTTATCTATGGACTAAGAGGTCTGAAACCCTCAGTCCCCAAATAAACTTTCCTTCTTCTAAAATTATTTTTGTCGGGTCTTTTGGTCACAGTTGTGAAAAAAAATGACTAAAACAACATGTAATCATCTAAATAGATGCAGGGAAGGTAAATATGCTGTTAAATATGCTGAACCAATTATGTATAAGAGGAACATAACTCAGTATAATAAAGAGTACATATACAGATCCAATAGCTAACAATATTACAAATGGGAAGATGATGAAAACTTTCTAAGATCTGGTAAAAGACCAGGATGGACACTTTCGCTACTGTTATTCAACATAGTAATTGGTCCCAGCCAGCAGAATCAAGCAAGATAACAGAAATAAAGGACATTGAAATTTAAAGAGGAAGTCAAATGATCAGTATTTGTAGTCATGATCTTATATATATGAAATTCCAATGACTACACACACACAGTTATGGTTTCGATATCCCCAAAAGCTCATGTGTGAGACAATGAAAGAAGATTCAGAGGAGAAATGATTGGTTGTAAGAGTCTTAACACAATCAGTGAATTAATCCCTTGATAGGGATTAACTGAATGGTTAACTGAGGCAGATTTAGTATATGGTTAGCTACTGGATCTTTATGTGTGATCTTTAGTATACTGAAGTATATTCCTTGTATACTTAATTGGCTCAGTGCTTTTATCATGAAATGATGTCAATTTTATCAAATACCTTTTCTGCATCTTTTGGGAGCATGGCTTTGGGGTATATGTTTGTATCTAGTGAGGAGACTCTCTAAGCTTCCTGATCATCATATAAGCCACTTCCTTTTGCCACATTCTTTCTCCATATGTTCTGCCTCACCTCGAGCCCTGAGAAATGAAGCCTGCTGTCTATGGACTCATACCTCTGAAACTGTAAGCCCCACATAAACTTTTCCTTCTCTACAGTTGTTCTGATCAGGTTTTTTAGTCACAGTACCGAAAAAGCAGACTAAAATATAAAATACACACACACACACACACACACACAAATTAGAACTAATCACAGAATTCAACATGGTCACAGGATAAAAACTCAATATAAAAAAATAGTACCAATGCTCTATGCCAAAAGTAAGTTATCTGAAATAAAGAAAACAATCTCTTTACAATAGTTATGAAAAATAAAATACCTAGACACAAATTTAACTCAAGAGGTGAAAGATCTTTATAATAAAAAATATAAAGCACTAATGAAGGAAATTGAAAAGAACACAAAAATGTTAAAAGACATTTTCTGATCATGGACTAGAAGACTCAATATTTTTAAAATGTTATACTATCCAAAGTGATTTTTTATTCATTATAATTTCTAACAACATACCAATTATAGTCTTTATAGAACTAGAAAAAACAATCCTAAAATTGCATGGTACCAAAGTAAAATTCAAATAGCCAAAGTCATCCTGTGCAAAAACAACAAAGCAAAATATATTATACCAATTATAAAATCAACTCAAAATGAATTGAGTATATTAACAATGAAACTATTAGAATAAAACATTGGGAAACTGTTTTAGGATATTGGAACAAAGTTGTTTTTTTTTTTTTTTGATATCCCCAAACACAGGAAACAAACCAAAAATAGACAAATGGGATTCTACCCATTTAAAAGCTTCTGCACACCAAAGGAAATAATCAGGGTAAAGAGACAACCTAAAGAATGTGAGAGACTACTTGTAAATTATACCTCAGTAAGGAACTTCAAAAACTCAATATCAAAGCTAAAAATAAAGAATAAATAAACCATATAAGAAAACTATAAAAATGAGGCAATATACATAAATAGACATTTTTCAAAAGAAGACCATACAAATGGCCAATAAGCATACAAAAAATGGTTAACATTACTAATTATCAGAAAAATGTAAATCGAATGTTACCGCACTCCAGTAAGAATGCCATTATCAAAAAAAAAAAAGTGTATGTGGGGGTGGGGGGGGTGAGGTCTGGGGATATAGCTCAGTTTATAGAGTGCCTGCCTCACATGCACAAGACACTGGGTTCAATTCCCACCACCAAAAAAAAAAAAAAAAAAGA
>NW_025999942.1:11510635-11609825 GCF_001458135.2 Marmota marmota marmota | reverse complement strand
AAAAAAAAAAAAAAAAAAAAGATAAAGATAGCAAGTGTTGTTAATGATGTGGAGAAGAAGCACTTGTGTACTATTGGTGGGAATGTAAAGTAGTACAACCTTATAGAAAACACTGTAGAGGTTCTTCAACAAATTGAAAATAGAACTACCAAATAATTCAGCAGTCCAGCTAGTGGTCATTTCTGCACTTCCATGTTTATTGCAGCACTGTTCAAAATTGCCAAAAAACATAGAAACAACTTAAGTGTCCATCAACTGATAAGTAGATAAAGAAAATGTGGTACATATGCACAATGGAATACTATTCATCCTTAGAAAAGAATAAAAATCTTCTCAATTGTGATAATACATTATGTTAAAGGAAATCAGCCATGCACAGAAAGTTAAGTACTGCATGATCCCATATGTAGAATCTAATAAAGCTGATTTCATAGAAACTGATAGAAATATTGTGGTTACCAGAGACTGGGGGAAGTACAGGGGAAGAAGTGATAGGAAAAGATTGATCGATGGGTATAATGTTATGGTTCCATATGAGTAAAAAGTTCTGATCTACTTTGCATAGTAATGTAACTATGGACAATATTTATGAACAGTATGTCTCAAAAAGTTGGAAGAAAGAATTTTGAATGTTTTTACCATAACAAAATGATAAATATTGAGGAGACAGATATGTTTAACTTGATTTAAACATAACAATGTGTACATGTTTTAAAACATTACATGGTACCCTATTAATATGAATAATATCTATGTTTTCATGTGTGGATTAAAATTTACTTGATCCAAAAGAGAAAAATTACAAATCAAAAGACAAAACTTAGCTATATATTACAAATAAATCTGTAACTTTTTTCTAAGGGAACAATTTATAACTTCATGTATTTGAACAAAAAGTTTCATGATTTACAGAAATTCAGTATTCTAACTATAGTATCCACTGTCTATTTTTTGTCCTAGAAAATTTAACTATATTTTGTTTGGTTATATTCAGTTTCTCTATCTTATATTATCTTTTAGAAAGTTACTACTGCCTGTTTTGAATATTAGAAAGAGGACAAAAATTTAGCATGTGTATTATAAATTGGGGAACAATAACTTAGTTGTGATAGTGAATTTGAGGAACAAGGGTTGCACACCACTACCTAAGTTTGTACAGTCTTCTTTTTCTTGCTGTCTCATTCTCTCTCGCCCTCTACTTTATTTTGTTTTATTTTTACTTATTAATATTTAGTACCTCATCTGGGATTTATTAGAGAAGAGCCTTTAGAAAAACAAGATGCTGCATAATGACAGACTTTACACTGTTGGAAGATTCTCCAGAGACTGACATTAAAAATAGATAAATACTTTAAATCTGTGGCTAAAGACTAAATTCGCCACATGTTGTTCATATTTCTACCATACATTCTAAAGCTATAGAGACCTGATCAATACTGCCCTGCTGCACTTTGATCTTTAGCAGCAATTTGTCTGCAGTAAATTGCTCTCATTTCATTTCAATTAATTTTATCCAACAGGGACTGAACCATTTTAACCTCAGCCTTCAGGGAGGGCTGCATGAAGATTGATAATCTGGATAATATTTTCATTAGGCACTTGCATATGGTATTCTTAATTACTATAAAAGAGGGAAATATAGATGAAATATGATATTCCTAAAAGTTTACTAGATATTCAGCAGCTTATAATTGATGATATGTCTAAAAGTCAAATTATGTTAGATGGTTTTCAATGTCCTTTTCAGTGGCTTTTCCACATTATGGCATTATGTTACTTTTCATATATTTCATTGAGTACATATGGTAAATCACATCAATATTCATGTCATTTCTGTGTTCTTCTTGTGATTTTTGATAAATTTATGGTTCAGTTGTAATCCATTAAGTTCAATAGGTTGCATATAGGGAAGAGGACTGGGCTTGGACATTTTCCGCATGTCAGTAGATAAGCTGTGATGTTAATTAAAGTACAAGATGGTTTGTTTTACTTTTCTGGGATTTGGAATAAGTATAATAGACTTGCACTGAAAGACACAATACAATAGGGTGTGGAACAGTCATATAACAGTTGTCAGTTACAGAGTTATCACAGAGAGTAAATATGGGTATTTGTGGAATTGAGAGACAGGAGGCAGGTGAATACAAAAGAAGAATGTAACAAACTATCTTTCATGGCAGTCTTGTGGACAGAGTTGGGCCCTGTGTTGTGAAAGCTTGCTAGAAGTCCAGTATCCTATAGTGGTAGAGTTGTAGACTGAGATGAAAATGATAGAAAAGTACAGACAACATCTACTTGGAACCTGTAGAACATCTTTTGTTTCACTTACCAAGGTTTTTATTATTTAGAACCACCTTGAAATGCATTTCAGGAAAGAAGCTAGGATAATAGAAAGATTACAGCACAAAAGCAGTCCACTCTGTGCTAGATGAAAAGGGAGTAGCCTCAGGTACTAAATACATTTTACTGGGTTTTCGTTCTTTATTATAATTATTAACGTGTTTCACTGTGGCATTGTAAGCATCCATACCTGCTTATCCATCCTCCCTACCTCCCTCTCTGGCCCTCTCTTCTCTCTTCCCCTTCCCCTGTCCCATTTCTTTTTCTTTTTCTTTTTCCTAACAATCCACTGCCTATTTTCTGTTCAGTTTTTTCCCCCCACAGAAAACAGTAACATACTATAGTATAAAATATTTGCTTTCTTCATACTATTTTATTGGTGTATTATAATGATACATTATTATGTAGTGGGATCCATTCTGACATATTTGCACATGCGCATAGCATAATTTGTTCAATTTATTTTCCCATCATCTCCCCTTTCCCTCTGCTCCTCCCTCCTCCTCCATCCCCTTCCTCTGCTGTGCTGTTCTCACTTCTATTTTTCATGAAGTCTCTTTTCTTTTTCTTTTATTTATTTATTTTATTTATTTATTTATTTATCTCTCTAGATTCCACAAATGAAAGAAAACAAGGGATCCTTGATCTTTTGAGTTTGGTTTATTTCTCTTAGTATGATGTTCTCCAGTTCTATCCATTACCAACAAATGCCAGAGTTTCATTTTTCTTCATGGCTGAGTATAACTCTTTATGCATATATATGTTACATTTTCTGTATATATTCATCTGTTGGCAGCCATCTAGCTTCCTTATTGAACTCTCAGAGCATCTCTGGAAATTATCCTACTTTCTCAGTTGTGGAAATAATTGATACTTTAAATTGTCCCAAAATGTACAGCTATTATAAATAGAAACAGAGATTAAAAATCAGGTTAGTTTGACCTTGGGAGTCCAGAACATATTTAAGACTATAATTGGACGCTAATGACAAATGGCAAAGTTCCTATTACTCTCATGATAGTAATACACCAGAAAAATATTCACCATACCAAGGAAATCCACTATCCTAAAATGACACAGTAAATTCTTATCCTAATGTACACATTTAGTAATATCAAAGTAAATCAATAACTTGACGGGTAAAGACCATTTTTAAGGGAGTGATATTTTTCTTCTGAGAGATGAGTAAGAATAGTATTATGTGTAAATTACAGTGGACTTTCTCTGAAGCACACCTGCCTACAACATTCCTTGGTTACCTTATGGTTCTTGATGGTAATATTTTTTACGTATAAACTACATATTTTGAGACTTAAAATTCCAAGCATTAGATTTAAGGAAATAAAATTTTATTAAGAAATCCAATAATGTGATATGAAAACTAATTATGACTGATATTGTTACTGGAATTCTATGTTATGAATTCAATTCAGAGGGTCTCGGATTCATGACATCTGTTGGAAAAGTTTGAACTTTCTAAAAAGTATATGTAATTGTAAATGTTTAACATAATAAAATTTAAATCTAAGCTTTCAAAATTGTTACATTTGTCATTTTTTGAAAATACACAGTTGCAGGTGGAGGTTGTGGCTCAGTAGTAGTGCTTGACTAGCATGTGAGGTACTGGGTTTAATTCTAATCACCACGATAAATAAATAAAGGTCCCATCAATAACTAAAAATAAAATAAAATAAAAAATATACAGTTGCATCACAAAATGACAAAATCTTAGTGGAGAGCTACTTTAGTCTGTTTCCAAACATGGAGGATTATACTTGTAATAATTCCAAAGAAGAATAAATAGACACATACAGAATCCACACAACCTCTCTAGCTTCCTATTTGACAACTTTTGGTCCATTTTGTCAATTTCAACCTGTTTTGATGAAGTAAGAACTAAAATTATGAAAGCTTGCATATTCATTTTAAAAATAGAACCATAACAAAAATAAATGTTACAGCGCATATGAAGAGCAAATGGACAAATAAAGCTTTTAAAGGAGGCTCCCTTTGTTCTGTTCTCCTGTTCTTAAGAACAGAAGTTATTTCCTTTCCTATGTATTCTGAAGGATATTTTCCTTAGAAAACTTGTAATTACTAGTACTTTTTCCTCTCTAAAATATCTACAAATTCTCTTGAGGCTTAGAATGTAGTTTTGTTACTTGAATGAACATAGGAACTGTTTCTTTCTCAAGGTCCTTTGAAATGTAAACATCAAGAGAGACAAGCACACATTCCCCTCCCCTGCTGCTGGGAATGAACCTATGCCTACATTCCCAGCCCAAGCACCCAATTTTAATATCTGAGTTTCTGTGAGAGAGGAGGAGCCTAACTTTTGTGAGCAACTTGATCTGAGTTGGAAAATTGTTTCCTGCCATAAAGATATGAGCAGTTAGATTTTCCTGTGCATACAACCAATTAGCTAACAGAGGTGGCCACCCCAATTACCAGGTGAATATGTGATAATTTATATGTGACAAATAGTGCTATTAAGTCCTTTTTATAAGGACTAGTTATTTCTTACCTTGACAACCATATGTGTGATGGGTAATATCTTGTAGGTTGTATACATAGATGAGATTACTTTCTGTTATTCCAAGGTTTTAAGGTGTTAGTCCATGATATGCATAACATTCATGTGAAATGCTTATTCAACAACAAAGCTGTTTTCTTTCTTCATAAATCCATGGATTTTCTAAGTTAGTCATAGACAGGTTTTCTGAGTTTAGAGAAGACTTTAATTTTATACCCCCAACAAAAGATAATGTGTGTGTGTGTATGTGTGTGTGTATACATGCACACTTGTCAAGGACATAAATGAGAGTGCATCTCCATGATATTATTAATGACTACTCATCTATTCTCTTAACTGTTACATAAATCTGGAACCCATTGCCCATGAGTAGTTAATTGATAGCATACTTTTCTTTAAGTGGATGTATTAATTAAAGTTTTTAGAAAGAATACTATAATGCCAGATTTTATAAATATTGTGCATCATACCTTTTATGCATATTTCAATGGTAACATAATTGATAGCTATCTATTTGAAAAGAAATGTGCTATCTAATGAATTAAATGATATGATTGAAACTCTACTAGAACAGAGATTATGGAAACTATTTAGCAGTTATTCTTTCTATAGAAATCGGATATATGAAGTATAGATAGGTGGAATTAAAAAATATAAAGAAAAGGTTGTCCCAGCTAATTGTTAAAGCTAAGATGGAACATAGTAGAAAGGCTATTTCTAAGATCACCTTATGCTGTTATCCTGAGTTAAGGACATTTTGGAATGCAGCCTAATCAGAAATCCTAAAGGAAGAGTTCAAAAAATAGACCATAATATGTTACCATCTCTTTAATCATCTAATGTAGGCATTTCAAAAAGATGAGAAAATCCCAGCCACAAATTGTGGATTAACCATACACTTATCTCTTCACAGGAATCTTTAAAAGAAGAGGTAGGGCTGTTATCTCATTTCTATTGTAATATTTATAAAACTTTCATACTCAACTTGTTACATATTTCATAATAAGTTAAAAACATAATTTCCCAATTCCTCTGTATCTCATTTTTGATGTCATTTGCTCAAAGCATCAGGTCTTTTTCATGTGTAGGTTTTTCTCCTCAAAAGGAGGTTTTACTTTCAGACATTTAATCCTTGGTTTTGTTGTAAACATTTAAAAAAATTGAATTATTCTGTCATTTGCTGACATAATGTCACCTTTTCAGGAATAATACATAGTTCAAATGTAGTGATTAAGAGTGAGCAAAAGAAATTTCAACTTACATTATCTTCAATCATAGAGTGATCCTCTTTTCTGGATGTCTCAGTTTTAGTTCCCTAAAACTAAAAATCAAATGTTGCTGTAAGACTAAAAATAAAATAATAATAATAATAATAATAATAATAATACCACCTCGGGTACTTGAATTAATCTTGGTTACACATTTGTATTTGAGTTCAAGTCATCATGTTACCATAGGATATATATACTTCAGTTTCAATTCATATTATACAGAAAAATATTTTGTCCTCATTAAAATCTCACACATAAAACCCCAAACAGTGTTTTTATTTGACTTTCATTTTATTTAAAGACTGTAAGGCATTGTGAAGCACTTGTTTCTGTCACACTGTACCATATCATCAATTCCAGTATATGTATATGTGCTAGAATACCAATATCATTAGTGTTCTGGTTATTCTATTATTAAATTAACTTCAGGATCTTAAAAGATTATGCCATGTGCAAACTGTATCTAAACTGTATCTACTACATTCATTTCATTTTGAAGTGTTGCTCAGCAAAATATTTGTTTATGTTCATTACCTTTGGTGACTATTGTAGTTGGACACTTAATGTTATGGTCTTAAAGAAATGTAAGTTGTTAATTAAGACATTAAGTTGCTGGTAGTCACTGTACAATGTAGAGTGATATGCTCTGAATATAAAATATCATTTGGATCTGCTCATTTAAATTCTTAAAAACAAATGCACTGATAATTTACTCAGAAGTAGTATCTATTAGGATATTTGTATTTGAAAAAAATTAAAATCTCAAATACAAATAATTCTAAGAAGTTGAGTTACATAAAGAATAAGAAGGAGTGTGTTTCATAGAATCCAATAAATTTATAAATGAAAATTCTGATTCAAGAAATAAGTGAATTTCACTTTTATGTACATCTGTAAACCAAACCACTAATTTTTAAACAAAGGCTATAGATAAATAGAAGAAAGACCAGTAGAGGACAAGGAACAGGGGTAGGGAGGAAGGACAGGAAAGAGGAAGTACCAGAACCTGAACTGGAACAAATTATATTACAAATTTGTTTGATCATGTTAAAATGAAATCTGATATTATGTAATACTATAATGCATGAATAAAAAAAGGAAAAATCACATTTAGAATTTTTTCATACCGTAATATGGCATAATGCCAAAATCAATGCCTTGGGGAAATCTATCTTATGGGTTCTTTGACTTTCCCTAATATATAATTTGAAATTTAAGAATAAGCAATAAGTCAGTGGTTTAACAAACCACATAGAAGGATGTGACATCATTCCAATTGCTACTTTGATGTCTGTTCAACAAGCTGATCTGACATTTGCAAATTATTCTACATTTCATGATGAAATTTACATTTCTGAGAACCATCACTCTTCAAAGAAGAAAAACATTATTGGTCTACAAAAGCTAACACCTATTATGTTGTCTCACCCTAAGTTATTTGTACCTTGTCAGACTTAATAGAGCATACCTGAGATAAAATAAGTGCTTTATTAAACTGTGTTATCCCATAATGATAATTATAGTGTATAATTTGAAAAATAGATATGTACTAACAAAAAGATTTCATGGAAAACAATATTATGTTATACATTATAATCTTTAACTTGTTTCCTGGCAATAAAATTTAAAATAGGCTATTATCATATTTTATTTTTGAATATATGCTTCCTTTGTAGTTGGACACTTATTAAATTTTAATTTAATACAATGAGTATGCATTACTTTTAGAACAAGATAAAAGGAAAACATGGAATTCACTGAATACTATATTATTCTATCTAGTACTTAATATGTTAAAAAGCATGAGTATATAATTTTGAAGTAATTTACAAGTATATGGGACTATAAATTTGTGGCAAGCTTTTGCATATGTGTCTATTTTAGATTTTAACCATTTGGAAGCTCCATCTATCTCATAATTGTGGAGACTGATTCAGTTTTAAGGTCATTCCAAGAATTCAGAGTTATTACAGGAATAGCTTGGCCTAGCCAGGTTGTACCAATGAAAATGAAATTCATATCCTAGGGGCAAAGATTGAGGGGAAATAATGAAACAAAAATTTAAAAATTAAATTAATAGACTTGTCTCTAGGATGGCTAGACACACTATGTCCTTGCCTCAAGAAAGCTATAGGATAAAGATTATTTGCTGAAGGACAACTGTGGAAAGGAAACAGCAATATATATATATGATTTTTCTAAAGGAACATAAAGTATCCAGAGACTTAACAACACTTAACTGACCACAGTGGGCCATTCAGTCTGAGACAGATTCCTACAACTAGAGAAGCAGAACTAAAGTCAGTCAAAGGCCAGAGATCCAATCAGAGAAATGTCAGTTTGAAAAATTGTGAGAAAAAGTAGCATGTGAAAACTGAGTTTCAGAAATTCCTTGGCATTTGCCTGGATACAAACCTCATGGCTTTTGTGCAATCACCATTTTCTTTTTAGACAGATTCAGGAAATAACCAGCAGATGGTGAGGGAGCAGTGAGGATAACAGGAGGGCTTCCTGGGTAATAAGAAGGGATGGCATCCAAAACTGGTGGATGATACTCTCTTCATTTTATCAAAAGACAAGGCTGAACATACTGCAAAGATAAGACAGTCCCATTGTAGATATTTTGGTTTTTAAAGAATTCTGAGAAACAAAATTAGACTGTAGAATAAAAGTAGAAAAGTGATTGATGGAAGGAACATAAGAAGCAAAAGCAGTAAACTTTGGAAAACTAGAATAAGTAGAGAAAAGGTTTAAGAGCAACAAGTGGTGTTTAACAAATGATGAATTTGTTTTCTAAATGGTATAAGTCAGCACAGGGAAAGAAGCTACAATTTCAATAGTGGAAGGCAAAAACAGAAAAAGAAATCACATGTTTCAGAATTTAATATAATTAATTGAAAATTTACGATGGATAAAAGAGAGTAATGAGGAAAGCTTGAGGCCAAACCTAAAGAAAACGTTTTTCTAATGGAACTCCATAAATTGGTCATACCTATTGGGCTGAAAATTTGAAAACTGGGAGGTACACAGTCACCTAACATGCTCCATAACTCAAAATAAATTTCCACTAGTATTAGTTTGTTTCCAATCCTTGCTGGGATTTGGGGAGCCTAAAAGGAGCACGTGCTTAATGCAATAACAGATTAAACCCAAAACAAAGTGTCACATTAATAATGGTCCTTGAAATAAACCTGTTTGTAGTTAAATTCCATGCAGAGGTAACTCATTAATGTTGTAAAGTTACACAAGTTTTTGTTGTTATTATTTTAGTGGGTATGATACAGGCTGGGGATATAGCAAGCATGCACAAGACCCTGAGTTCAATCCTTAACAACACTACCAACAACAACAAAAATTGCTTTTTTATTTTATTTTTTTCAAAATTTAGCATTAGCTTTGCAATGTCTGTAAGGATTTAGACCTTATAGATTTTCTTCCAACGTAAAACAGACTATATGCTATTCAATTTATTGCTTTCAATGCCAAATTTTAATTCTCTACCATTCAGGTACTCTCAAAAGTCTGTTGATACAGCTGATACCTGGAAGGTAGAACATGAAGTACAGATTTGCTCTTGATAGCTCAGTATTTTCTAAGATGCATCTTGGAATTTTCAGCTCACTGGATATGATATACCTGAACCCACCACTTGGCCCCACCATCACTACAGAAGTGTCTCTGCAGAATGGAATGTTGGCTTTTGTGCTCAGTCTTCACTCAAAAGTGCTATTAAAATGTTTTAAAAAAAAGAATTTTCAAGAATCTACTATTTTTGATACTGACTACTCCTCATGCAAAAGCCTCTGTGGTAGATTTTTTTTTTTTTCCTGGCTAGTAGATAAGGAGTTCCTTCAAATTCTAGTCGACTTCTTTACCTATCTGCTCAGACTCCTTGTTCTTGGTCTTGCCCTTGTTTCATCTCTTTCTCTCTCAATTCCCTCTCATCCCTCCTCTATTCCCCGCTCTTCTACAATTTAACAAAGGGCTCCTCAAACTGATTTTGAAACCAGGGATATATAATAAATATAATAAACTAACAAAATATTCCTTCATTCAAACTGACATAGATTAATTTTCTTTGCTTATTTTCTATCTTTAATTTTGAAAATATGATAAAAATATATAATATTTAAAGAAAATTTCAAGAACATTACTCTTCAAAGTTCATCATTATATTAGTTCATTAAACATAACCTATAATCTACTTGAATATCTGCTTTGAAGGTAATAGTTTTGAGTTTGCCTCATTTGTGGACTTTTTGAATGATTCTGGTCAGAGAAATGAAGAAGGACTTGTACTTAAAGAATACTTTTTCAGAACAGTTGAACAAGTGCTTTACATTTTCTTGTAAATTCTCTAAGTAATAATAAGTTTTAAGGATTCAAGTTTTATGTACTCAACTCTACATGTGTAGTAATTTTATAAGAGTTTGAAAATAAAAGACCTTCTAACAATTTTGATACTGTACTAAGGTGATAAATATATGAAAACTTATCTGAAAAAAGTAAAAGAATTAATTTATGTAAAATTTAAGGAGGCAAAAAGAGGTTAAAAATAAGCAAATAGTAACAGATTTTTTAAAAATTTTGGTTAATATGTCTCATCTAGTCTGTCTTGTTAGTTATTTATTTTGTCCTTTTAGTTCCATTGTTGGGCACATATAATCAATTATATACTCAAGGATCTTCTGTGGTTTTTAAAATCTTTATCATATTATTGTTTCCAAATTCTTTTCTTTCTCCCAGAATATTTCTTTTTCTTATTTTTAAAGATAGCAATATGTGGTTTTAGTTCACAGAAAAATTTTCCCATTTTTGTAGCATGTTGTACATATTTAAAAATGTGTACCAAGCACAGTGGTACATACTTATTATCCCAGATACTCTTGATAGTGAAGCAGGAGGATTGCAAATTCAAGGCCAGCCTGCTCAGCAACATAGCAAAACCTTCTCTCAAAATCAAATTTCCAAATGGCTGGGGATGCAGCTCAGTGGTAGCACACTTGCCTAGCCTGTGAACAACCCTGGACTGAATCCCAAGTACCACAAATCCACACACAAAAGGATCCCTGCATTTTGTCTAATTCTAGAATTTATTTTTTTTCTTTCTTCATTAGTGTGTATCAGTAGCTGTCTTTTGTATTTAAGAGTTTTCTTCATTTTCTCAGGATCTGAGGAATCTTGTTCACATGTCAGAATAAGACACTAACCTGATGCTTGAAGCTCTGTGTGTCTTCTGTGGTAGGGAAGAGGACTTGGTTAATGAATAATCCTCTCATTGGGACAAGTAGGCAAAACCCTGTACATTTCACAGAAGACCCTTAGGTTTGGTAGCTGGAGATTAACTAATCTTTATTACAGTAGGATAATGTCCCCCAAAGAGAAGCTCTGTAATTCCTTGCCCAGGGTTTGTAAATCTGACTATGAAGATTTGAGTGACAAGCATGGGAACCCAGATAAGCCACATAATTTAACAGGGGCTCTTGTTGAAACATTATTAGGAATTTCATAACAGCAAGAGCAGAGAACTAAACCCAGTGGGATCCTTCTGCATATAAGCCCTAAGTGCTTACTCCTAAGACTCACCTGGGTCTGAGGGCTGCAAGTCCAGGGGACAGACTTCTGTCACTGTTCAGTATGCAGTTTTTCACATAACCCCACAGAGCAGAGGTCCTTTGGTGCTATCTCTTCACAGATAATTCTTCTGTTCCTACTGGCAAAGGCCCAGGACAAAATGTCCTTGGAAGGTAGTGGGGAAATGGTTCTGAGGCATCGTGTTCTTTATAAATTCTTTCAACAAAATTTCCTGCATTTAGTCTCAAGTAAATGTCTAATTTACCATGTTGAATCCAAAATTGAAGATGTTTTAAAAACTCACGTTTTAAAAAATGTTGCCTCCTTTAAAAACCTTTTAATATTTCAATTATTTAGCGACTTCAATAGGCAATCAGTTTGCATTATTTGTGGCAGTTACTTTCTATAAAGCCAGTATGAACAGTGAATTAGTAAATACTGACCCATTTTTGAAGGAAACATGATGTATATTCATATGTATATATACATTTTGTATAGATTATACACATAAGTCTTAAAAGCAATCTAAATTCAGATTTTTTAAGTTTTTGATTTAACAAAAGAGAAAACAAAAGGTTAACTGACTTGCTTGAGGCCTCCCACTAACCGATACCAGAGTAGTAGGACTAAAACTTCCTCCAAATGGTGCCAGACCTAGTGCTTTATGCAGTACACTGCCTTGGCCCCTGGTGTCTGCATTCTCTGGTCATCTCTGTTAAAAAACAACAACAACCAGAAAAAAGAAAAAAAAAAAAACCTAACACAAAAAGATTGACATTCACAATTTATCAGCTTCACCAGGAATTGTGTCAGGTGACTCAGTGTTTTTTCTTATACTTATATTCACAAACAACTGTAAAATTACAGCCAGTATTGATGTGGGGATTATAAATAAACTGTATCAAGTAGGTAAGTTTTCAAATACTGAATCTGTGAATAATGCAGATTGTATATTTTAATTATTTGAAAAAAAATCCCAAAATGTAAAACATTCCACACATTCATGTTAACTTGATGCTTTTACTGTTGACATTGCTGTTCTTATTTTCATCACAGAACATCTATGCACATGACATTAAACATGGATTCTTTGCTCAGTAGAATTTCAAAAAATTCTAGTCTTAAAATTATAGATATTGTACATTAAAAAGAGTCATTAAAAATACTATTTGAGTCCCTAATTATCGAATATGTATAGAAGAGGACACAGATTAAAAAGTTATTTATTATTCAATAATTTCATGTCTTATAGAAATAGCTCTGGTATTTCAACAGAGGTTTAGAAATAGAAAAAAAAATCTTCTTTCACCAAAACTGCAATATTAACATTGGACATATGAAGAATTTCACAGCTGGGGACTGGGGTTGTGTCTCAGTGGTAGTGCACTTGCTTGGCATATGTGAGGCACTGGGTTAGAATCTTAGCACTACATATAAATAAATAAGTAAAATAAAGGCCCATTGACAACTAAAAAAAATTAAAAAAAAAAGAATTTCACAATTAGAAAATGCAAATAAACACATCACATCTACTAAAAACATTGTAACACTATCAAATTATGTACAAAAAATTCCGGTCTAAAATCTTTATTTTTCTCTCTTCTCTAATTTTACTCTAGAATATTGCCTCCAAGCCACTTTTTTTGCATAAATTTGAGTGATCCATTAGTGTATCTACCTCATTGTAAAATTTAAACACACATAGATTATTGAGAATATTATAGACAATAAACAAATTTAGTCAATATTATTAGATTTATATTAACCATGTTATTAAAACTGAGAGCCACAAAATTAAATCTATCATTTACTTTGCAACATGGAATATATGGGAATTTTGTTAGTTTTCTACTTATTATCTGTTAATTATTATATGTTAATTATAGAATAGCAAGGAAATTACTCCAAATACTAGAACCTGTAAACTTAATCACAGTATGTAGGACTGTAAATATATAACCAGACAGTGGGGAAGGGAAAACACAGCAGCATCTCCCTCACAGAAAATTGTATAATCCTTAGCAAGCTTAGAATACTAGCAATGTCATATACATAAAAACAATTACTGTTCACATTTCTATAATATATGATAAGTTTAACATTTCAATTTATACAAATTCCAAGATGAAAAATTCATATTAAAAATATACCATTTTTACATTGTTATAATGATAATAACTATCAGATATTTTCAATTTATATGGTCATATGAATCAACTTTCCCTTAAATTCTCAGAAACACACTTAAATTGACTTATGTGTTTTACAATAGTTATCAAGATTTAATTCATCACTGATGAAGTTTTCTGTTTTGTTTTTAATTATCAGTTAAGGTATAAAAAATTCTCATTTATTATTTGGCTTGGTCTATTTTTTAATACTTACATGTCTTCTTTTGTGAATTTCCACTTAAACATTTCTACTAATATTTTCTTTCTTCTGGTTTATTCACCTTTAATTTTTCATTTATATGTCTTAAAAATTGTTTCCTATGTTGTAATTTGCTTTTTAATTTTTTTCTCACCATTTGATAAAGTTTATGCTAATTACATAATTTTTTCAGATTCTCAAATATTATAAAATACATCTCAAAGTTCACTGTTCAAGTTACCTTTTGTAATTAATGAAAATAAACCCAGAAATTAAATGTGTGAATACAATAGGTCCGAAAATATTGAAGTAAAATAGTTTTCAAAATCATATTTCTTCCTACAAAATATTGGATAATATCTTTGAATACTATTATGTTTCACTTCTAAGTAGTTTTGTCACATAAAAAATATTAAATGGTGAGGAAAACACTGAAATTTAATCATGATTTTTAAGTTAAAAAATGACTTTATATAAATTTCTACAGGGTAGTTCTATAATCTCAGAATAGTTTTCATAAATAGTTTAATAAAGAAAAAGCTGTAATTTTCTTTTTAAAAACCTACATTTTGCTTATGAGTGCTTAAATGGTTCACTAAAATTACGATTTGTGTTTTTTATAATTGAGAAAATACTATAGTTCTTTCCTTACAAACTCATCGGTGTAATCAGTAAACTATTAATGCATGGAACGTATACAGTGTCTCCCAAAGTGTGCCCAACAGGACACTAGCACCACGAGGTATCCTGAGAACAATATTTATTTTTAAAATAAATTCCACAGCCTGCATTCTTAATAGGATAAGAATTATCAGATAAAACAAATAAATAAAAGCACACTAACCCCATATAACCTGTTGGCTTTTACTTCATGCTATTTAATATAATTTGGGCTAACATTAAGTAAAATTCAGGACCAACTGGATACTCTAGGACAATATATATGAAATACAATACATATATTTGATATCGATCTATTTTACAATATTAATATCTTGCTCTTCATGTGGTATTTTTATTTTTAGTAATTTTAGTTTTAATATACAAATGTTATTTTTTTTTCAAACAATGACTTTTTCTTAAAGTTGTTAATGTCAGTATGATATTGAAGGAGTTTGGCATCTGCCACTCTAAAGTATGCAACCTTGGTGTATTGATTATTTTGAGATGAATGTATTTGAAAAACAGCAAATGCACAATCTTTACTTGAACTCCCTTATCTGCAAAGGAACATATTCTCCAAAATTAGCTCTAGGGTCATGAGTCTGCCCCTGGAATTTCATCATCCAAGGAAGATCAACTCTCATCATAAGACTGGAGACCAGAAGTCAAAAGAACACCTAGACAAACCTTGTCACCACTCACTCTCGTATCTCCCATCTGTTTTTCAAAGGCCTATTAATCTTTCCTAAAAATGATTACTCTCTCCTCCTGCCTGTGAAGATAGTATATAAACTCTCACCACTTTCTTAATATCCACTACTGTTTCTGTGGTGATCCTGTGCACATAGTAAATGTATCTACCCTTCACTATGAATCTGCCTTTTGTCAGTTTATTCAAACTCAGATTTTGAACCTCAGAGAGGAGAGAAAAAGTGTTTCAAGATCTTGTAGTTCTTCATATAAGAATATTTCATAATTTAATTACTCTGTTACTGCATCCTTAGAATACTTAAATTGTTCTTCTGTTATAAATATCAAAGTATTAAATATATATATATATATATTGATTTTGAATATTATTAATTTTTTAGTGCCAGTTCTTAGAAATCTCATGTTTTGCCTCAATAGATAAGAGTACTGTAATCATTTTGACATATGGTTCTAGATTATGTTCAAAAGTTTGTTCAAATTTTATTTCAGTATGTCTGTAAAAGCAAATGTGGTGTCAAAATTACATGAAGAAAAACACTTAGTCTTTATGTACCCTAAATTTAAAAAATAATTTGAGTTTTGCATAAGTCCTCACTGAATGAAAATTCCTTCTGAATCCAAATGTAAAATTGTGATCTTGAGCTTACAATAGTGATTCTCAACATCAGCACTCTTAACATGTTGTGCCATAAGCTTCTTAATATGTGTTCTGTACTGATCAGTGTTTGGTATTTAATAGTATTTTTTGCCTATGCTCACTGTACTCTAAAAACATTTGCCTCCCCTACATTTATAACAACCAAAAGTATCTCCAGGTATTGCCGGATGTTCCCTGGCTGCAAAATTGTCCCTTCCCCTCTGACATGTACTGGATTATAGAGGAAAGAGCACAAAGACGTATTGCATTCAGGCACTTGCCAAAGGAAGTGTGGAAGGGTTTGTCAGCTTTTCCTTGCTATGACATATATCTAAGAAAAACAATTTAGAGAAGGAAAGATTTATTTTGGCTCACTAAATCATAGGTTTCATTCTATGGCTTCCTGGCCCCATTGCTTTGGGACTCAGGTGAGCCAGACCAATATAACAGAAGGGCATGCGAAACAAAAGCTATTCAATTTATGGCATCCAGGAAGCAGAATGGAGGCAGTGAAGAGAAAGGGACTAAGGACAAGAAATACCTTTCCAAGCCACATCTTTAGTGACCTATTTTCTTCAACCATGGCCCATTGTGTATACCACCTGTCATTCATTCAGCCATCAATGAAGTGATCCAATGAGGAGGTGAGAGACTTCATGATAAAAAACTATTTTCCAGAAACCTCATATTTGAACAGTTCTGCTTTGGAGATAGTGGCTTCAACATATGAGACATTGGGGATATTTCATATCCAAAGTGTAACAATAGGTAAACAGGAAATTTGATAAAGGAGTTTGATACAAAGTATGTGCATATATGTGTACACACACATACTATAAAACCACCATATATACATTGATATATATATATATATATATATACACACACATTGATATATATATATATATACACATTGATATATATATATATACACATTGATATATATAAAATACATATTAGCGTGGTTTCTTTAATCATTCCATAATGGATTTGATACTTGGCTCATGTAATAGCTAGTGTTTCTTCAAAGAATATTCTTTCTGTCTATAAAATTTATCCTTTCATTATTAATAAAATATATTATTCTAATAAACTGAGAAAGATTTTTATATTTACATAGATTTGCAATTATATTATAAAATAATAGTGTACATATCAAAATGAAATAATTTAAAATTTAAACAAAATAACTGATGTTAACTTACTGCATTCTTAGAGGAAATGTTATCAAAATAACATTGAGAATGAATGAATACTGTATACAACTAAATAATGGATGCTGGAAACTTTTCCTCTATAAGAATTGCTGAGCAAAATTAGTGTCTCCCTTTTAAATCTTCTCATTTCAGCATATAGGTTAAATGTATACATATAATCCATGGAAGTCAGCCTTTTTCTAGCTCATCTTATTGTGTTTCAGTAATAAGTAGAATTATTTATCTTGAAGTATTTTTTTTGAAGTATGAAGACCAAGGTAGAATTTCTTGGCATTTTCTTTCCAGTATAATAGGAAATTTTTTTCCACGTACAGAATGAAATCTAGTATTTTTGAAGTCAAGCTTTGTATTGCTAGACTAGTTCAGAGAAAACTCAGCTGGTATTTGTCCAGTGGGATGATCTGGCATAGTACCATGTTAAAAAGGAACCATGGCATGCTATCTTAAATACTGATAGACAAAAAAGGCAACTTTTGTTGTTGGTTTATATTTTATACATATACAACTCAAAGGAAAGTTTTCCTTCTCAGGCATAAAAACCATATTTCCATCAAGTCTTTGATAGTACTTGCTTTCTCATCTCATCAAAAAGAATTCTTCTTAATTTAATGTATTTGTGTTTGAAGTTAAAATATCCATCATCTTTAGATTTTTCGTACCTTTAAAAATATCCTTTTATTTTTATCTCATATAGAGGAATTTTTGTTACCATACCTAGAGATGATTTTTTTATCATACCTAGAGATGATGGTATTTTATTACAAAAGTGTCTCATTTTGAAATCTTTATATATTCTTTATGTGATAATACATTCAAAATACTTAGAAAACTAAATATTAAAATGTTCTTTTTAAAATTGTATTGATAGTGAAATATCAGCTGCCTAACACACTATGAAATAAGAGATAAAATAAAAGAAAAAGGGGTTATATTGAATTCCTGTTTGATAATATTCTCTTCATATATTATTATTGAATTCCTGTTTGATAATATTTTCTTCATAGATTATCATATTTAATATTTATAATATTACTTTTAGAAAAATATTATTACGTATTTTATGGGTGAGTCAAATAGAAGTTCAGGGAAGTTGACAAATATTCACAATATGCAGAGGTAGTGAGTCCATTCTAGAATGTTTTCTCTGATATGTGCAGACTGACTCACAGTAGGTAGGGTGGGTGGAGGAGTGAAGTGGAAGTTCATGAAACTGGATGGAGGGAATGGGGGAAGGGAAGAGGAATGGGAATGGGAAAAAGTAGAATGAATTGGACATAACTTTCCTATGTTCATATATGAATACATGACTAGTGTAACTCCATATCATATACAACCACAAGAATGGGCAGTTAGACCCCATGTATGTATGATATGTCAAAATATATTCTACTGTCATGTATAACCAAAAAGAACAAATAAAAAAAGAGTACAGCCTACGAAAGATTCCTGAGGGAGGAAAAGTTATAGAATAAATACCTAGTTTGCTTCCTTCTCTCCAGTCTCCATGAGTGCATCCCCTCAGTGGAAATCAACTAGAAGAGAAAAGAAAGGGATAAAGAGCTGGGAACAAAGTGATGCATGCCTATAATCCCAGTGACTTGGGAGACTGAGGCAGGAGGATTGCAAGTTTGAGGCCAATATCAGCAATTTAACAAGATCCTGTCTCAAAATAAAAAAAATAAAATAAAAAGGGCAGGGTATGTAGCTCAGTGGTTTGGTGGTAGAGTGCTCTGAGGTTCAATCCTTAGTACTAAAAAAAAAAAGAATAAAATCTATATATGTAAATAACATGGTGGGGGTGCACAAGATCACAAGATCCAGGGCAAGAAGGTATTTAACATAGTAACTGTGTCAAAAGTAGAAATGTCTGCTACAAGTGCTTTCAAGATCTCTCAGTTTATATTTATGCATTTTTTGGAAATCCTTTCTTATATTCACTTCTCTCCAAAAATGCTTATGCCTTATGTTCTATGCTCATTGTCAGCTAGCTTCACTGAGAAAACATGAGCCATCAGAAAGGACCTTCCCAAACTCCCAATGCCACATATGTTTCTCTACTAGCATGTGTTCTCTACCTTTCTTCCTGTCACCATAGATTACCTATTCATGTGAGTATCTAAAGCCAAATGATTCACTTGTATATTAGATTTCAAGTATACGTGTCTAGTCAAGCATTAAAAATCATATTCTCTTCTCTTCTTCATAAATGCATCACTTTGCATTGAATCATTTTCATCAATACACAAAGATGCAGTTAATTTTTTCATTAAGGAAAATCCTCCATTAATTGTTGGGAGATCATTCTCTTAATGTGAGGTGCTGACTGTTCCTTGTTCCAGATTATCTTTATGAGGATATTTGTACAGGAATCAACCTTGGATGATAAAAATGCTATTTTCTGCCAAAGCAAAAGCAAAATTTTCTTATATCCATTATAAATGACTTAGGTTCCCTGAACTTAGGTTTATTCTCCTCTAAATCAGCTCACTGCATGTGGAATTTGAGGCTCAAGGAATAGACCTAAAATTGTTGAAATTCTGCCTATTGCTATTGCTGTGAATAGTAAACTATCTTTCAACTCTAATCCAGTAGTATTGGGTCTTCTATCAATTTTAAAGAAGAAAATGCACCAATTCTCTGATTGCTAGAGATGATGAGTATTTTTTCATATATTTGTTGATTGATTGAATATCCTCTTCTGAGAAGTGTCTGTTCACGTCCTTGGCCCATTTGTTGAGTGGGTTATTTGTTTCTTCGGTGCTTAGCTTTTTAAGTTCTTTATATACCCTAGAGATTATTGCTCTATCTGATGTGTGAGGGGTAAAAATTTGCTCCCATGATGTGGGCTCTCTGTTCACCTCACAGAGAAGAGGGATGGGAGGGAATGGGAGGGGGCAGGGGATTAGCAAGGGCAGTGGAATGTGATGGATATAATTATCCAAAGTACATGTATGAATATTCAAATTGGGTGTCAACATACTTTATATATAAACAGAGATATGAAAAATTGTGGTATATATGTGTAATAAGAATTGTAATGCAAAAAAAAGTACATGTATAAAGGCATGAATTGGTGTGAACATGCTCTATATACAAAGATATGAAAAATTGTACTCTATATATGTAATAAGAATTGTAATGCATTCCATTGTCATGTATTTAAAAAAATAAAATCAATAAAAAAAAGAAGATGATGCAGCAAGATTAAGTCTTAGATCGTCAGGAGCATAAAATGGAGACTTTTTAGTTTTATTGACATGAATCCCACTTTTCTGCTACACTATTCCCTTTAGCAAAACTCCTTGAAAATTTAGTTTATTACTTCAAGTTGTACTTTTCCCACTTTGATAGTTTCACTCCATTATAACAGCTTCTGGTAGAGTTTGAGTTTAAAGGTACTTAATTAAATAGTCAGTTCTTGGATCTCAGCTCTCATGATCTGTAGCCAGTATTTGATACTTTTGATCACCTTTTTCTCTATTTTGAAGCTCTTTCTTCACTTAGCATCAAGAAAAATATCATATGCATTAGTTTCTCCTACAAAGTTTATCATCAATATCTCTTGCAGAGTTTTCTAGTCTAAGCAGACTCCAGCCTTTAAGATTCAAGAGGTTGACTTTAAACACTTCTTTTTGCTTTCTACACACATTTTTTTAATATCTCTTTTTGTATCATGACTTTACTTATCTGCAAACACTGACACTAACATGTTTTTATGTAGAGCCCAGTTCTTTCTGCTTCACTTCACACTCACATCCAAGCACTTGGCATATTCACTTGGATGTAAAATTGGTATATCAAACTTAACATGTCTAAAACTGAACTACTTGTTTCCCCTCTTTCATAACCTTTAATTCTGCTTAATGTCAATCATTTCCTTTAAATTGTAGAAGCAAAATTTTCCTTAACTTCTCTCTTTTACTCATACCACAAATTTAACCTCTCCAAAATTTCCTCTGCCTCTCCTTCTGTACATAATTGAGATCATTTTCTATCTATCACTTCTACTACCACACCTAATATAAGCGACTATAATTTCCTATCTGGATCACTGCCTCTTAAAAGAATTCAATACTTCTGCTCCTCCTCCTAAAATTTATTCTCATCACAGTAGCTAAAATAACCCTGCTAGCCTATGAAATGAAGATCTATTACTTTTTTGCTCAAAACCCTCTGTTGGCTTCTCAATTCACGCAGAGCATAAAGCTCAGTCGTTACAGTTCCTTAGGCAACCCTTTATCTCTTCTTTTATTCCTTTCCTCTCTCGATCCACATTCACCTCCTTGACATCCCTCAACATTTCTAGGCATATTCCATCTTCAAGACTTTTAAGCTTCCTCCAGATATTCACGATTACTCCCCCATTTTTTTAAGATCTTGGCTCAAATGTCACCTTCTTTAAAGTTGCCATTCTCTGACTCATGGCACATTCTACATGCCATTTTTTCCTGCTTTTCTTAGTCTTTTATCATTTCATAAAATTTATGTCTTTACTTAAATATTAGCAACTTGATTACAGAACCCCCAAGGAAATTATCATGTTTTTAAAAATCATTCTATAAGCTTAATATTTAAAATAGTACCTGACAAAAATTTTCACAATTTTTAGAAACTATCAAAATCATGTTCTTATTTTTAACTCACAAATCTGAATAATTTCTTCTCTAAGTACTTTTTTATTCCCCAAAATCTGATCTCATCAAAATAAACATGCAGGTATACACCGAAAAGGAGAGGGAATATAAATGAAAGTACCTTTGAGAATAGAAGGGGAAAGAAATTTGAAGTCTGAGGATTGTTATTATGTGTTTGTTGCTGTTGCTCAGAAAGATATGTTGAAGTTCTAACCTTCTCCATCAATGTGGCTTTATTTGGAAATAATCTTTGCAGACATAATCATTTAAAGATAAGTTCATCAAGGTTAGCCCTTATCCAATATCAATGAAATCCAACATGATTGGTATCTTTATAAGAAAAGGAGGAGAGGCCTAGAGGAAGAACATCATGTGAAGATACAGGCCAAGTGGGATGCTGTATCCATAAGCTAAGGAAGCCAAGCACTGTCAGCCATCACCATTAGCTAAGATAGGACTGGAACAGAGTGTAAACATTCAAAAGAACCAAAAATGTCTACATGGTGATTGCATATTTGTAGAGTCCAAAACTAAGAGAAAATAAATTTATGTGGTTTAAGCCACAGATTTTTGTGGTGTCTTATCCATGGCAGTCTTAGAAAACTAATATATGTGACATATCCAAAAAAATAGTGAGAAGCTTACTATGTGCCATTATCCAATTGAGATATTAATAGACTAAAATGGGTAGGTGCCTAGCATAGAAACTGGACCCCGAAACTAAGCCACCAAGTCTCAGCAGTTATAACCTGGTTTTCTAGTAAAGGATGCCAGGCTAGCAGGAGGACTACTTTATCTTATGCTTTATCTTTATGCTTATGTCATTACAGCTGAGAAAATGAGTTTTTTGGTGTGTAATTCGGGGGAAAAGTCATTGGTTGATGGGCCTTCTAAAGATTGACTTTATATAAGACCAAGGGGCAGTAAAAACTTCTGTGTACAGAGAGTGTTTTAAAAGATCTTAGTTATGATATAGATTAAAATTTTCACAACTTTGAGAACTGAATGCTTGGATTTGTATTTTAAGTGTAAGGCATTTAATATATGCTGTACCATGCACGTTTGATGTTGCCATCAAGGCATATACTTGCTGCAGATGCAAAGCCATCCTGATTATTAGAAGGAAATATGACTCTTTGATTTTTCTCTCAATTATCTGAATACTACGAGCAACTTTGCTTTATCTCTCTTACTTGAATTTTAGTGCTGTTGAAGCGATGTGGAATTTAGAAATCAAATCTGCAGACCTATGACCTCATTAGGTTATTTAGTACAGTGTAATTTTGAACAACTTGGAATTTTTGGAGTTTCACTTATTTCCTCGGAAAAATATGAATAAGATTACCCAACTTGTTTGAAATGTCTAGGCCAATACTGTAGCAATCATTTCAATTTTAACAAGATTGTGTCCTTATGGTATAAGGAGAAGTAAAAGTCCCCAATCCAATAAATCTTCAAGGAAAGTTAATTACCTCTTTCAAGTTATTCTGGAAAAGGATTTTTTTAAATTTTTTTCCACAGTTTGCATGATTTAATAAATATCTCAAGTCACCAATCATTATTTATGTCTTTTTTTTCAATTAAGCACCTCCAGTTGAAATATTAACCAGGATTATTCAGGATTATTATTTTATATGAAATTACAGTGACATCATTAGTTTTTGTTCAGTTTAAAGGGTTTTATGGTGTCTTATCCAAAAACTTTGAAAGTAATATTATGATTGAAAACAAATATATGAAATTCAATTTGTGTGGAATGACTGCCAACTCAGTGGAATTTCACTACAAACAATAAAATCTTTTAACTTCTTCAAAATCATTTTGCTTTTCGGGCTTTTTTTTTTTCCCCCCCCTTTCTAATAGAAGTGATTAGATCACCTTTGAAACACAAGACAATGCAGAAATAAAAATATAAAACTTTACATTATCCTGAGCAAATCTGAGGAGAAAGCATTCATTGATTTAGGAAGAGCTCCTTTGGCCCATAGCTGTATCAAAAGTGGTCATAATTTTCTACTGTCTGAGGCTGGATGCCACAGAAGCAAGCCTTGAGTTGGAAACTCTGCAGGTGACATATTATGAGAATCTGGTAAGATAGTGGGAAAGCTTTTCAAAGATGGGAAAGAATATAGAATAGATATGAGTCTGGCATTAGTGTGACTTCAGCAGGAGAATTTTACCCTTTATAGTTGTCTTACACTGGCTTTCACATTCTCAGGGAAACAAACAACCAGGAACATCTAGCTCTCTATATTCATGTAAGATATAGACACTCCAAAAGCGGGCATGGGTCAGGAAGGATGGTGTTGGGAGGGGAGTTCCTCTAAAATGGACCAAAGATGGGCATTACTGGAAACAAACTGTACACTCCAAAGTTTGATAAGGGGAACATAGAGACACAAAAGGGTATCCAAGAACCTCTGAATGAAAACTGACTGTGCAGTCTCTCTTATTCTTAACATCTGAAAGAAAGGTCTAGGTTTCTAGGATTTGTTGCAGCTTCAGATCCATGGCAATATGTGAGCACATTTCTGTAAAGCTGATTACCTTCAGACAATTATGTATGTACAATACAACCACAAAGAGAAAATAAACTACAGTTTAGTTACAGCCTGCTCAACTGTCAAGTAATGTTTTAAAATCAAAATGAGAAGATGACTATAATTCAATCTCAAATTCTTTCATTAAGTAATCATTAAGAAGTGCAAAACAGCAGGAGTTTAGGATTCTAAATTACCCCTCTGATAAAAAAATGTATTTCTCATTACAGGAAAGCATACTATTATATGAATGAAGAAAGAGATTCAGCTAAATATTTTTCAACAGAATTTTAACAAATGGGAAGATTATTAGTTTTCATTATGTCGTTGTGTAGCTCTACCACCTGATGAAATCTCAATAAACTCACTCTATCCTTTGCATTCTGATCTGGAAAATGGGGATAAGTATGATATATCTAATTCACAAAGCTATTCTTAATATGTGCCTTCATGAAAAGATACATTATTTAAAAAATAAACCTCTAAAGAAGGATCATCATTATAAATAGGTTTCACAGAAATACATCTACATTGGAATAAAGGTCTTATATGCCTGATAAATTTCAATGATAGAAAAAAATGTTAATAAACTAGCAGGAAAGAATTTTGAGTATATTGATGAGTCAAATCTCTGATTTCTAAATCACTTTGTACCCAAATATGAGTAAGTCATTTCAATAAGGTTAAGGATTAAACAATTATCTCCCTTATAATAATTATGCTTGCATTATTAAACTCTGGTTCTCTATAAGGTATAAAACTAGAAATTTATCAGGTAGAAATCTATTTTCTACCTGAAGGTGAAAAAAAGGAAAAAAGTTTTACATCTGTATTTATAACACCTCTCTACTTCAATAACCTAATTTTTACCTTTATAATGATCAATATTCTAATAGTTGGAAGTATTTGCTAACACTAAATATATAGTAAGCAATGACAATCTTTAGAGGTACTTGTGAAGAATTGCATTTATATTTCTGAAAGATTCATCATTTACTTTCTCTTTTCAGGGAGCAATACAGGAGTAAGTCCTCAGACAGCTATACCCATAACCACAAGTTAAGCACTTCATCTTCTACAATATATTATTTGAAGTACTACATTTTTCAATTTCTTTCAGGATAAACTGATAAAATTTCTATATTGGCCTTAAATTCAGCAATTTCACTCAGTTGAATAATTTTATCTTCATTCTGCAGTTCCTTGGATACCTCAGGGTATTTTCTGGTTTTATCTTTGTTGCCAGAAGTATTTATGCATTAAATTAGGACCAGAGATACTTTAACCAACTTGATCTTTATTATACTGGTGCACAGGTTACTACTTAGACAGAGATTAACAAGCCAGTGAAAGTGCTCTCTGGGGACAGAGAGTCTACTGTGTTGAGAGGGTCAAATGCATTATCCATTTCAAATCCTAGAGGCTAGAAAACAACTCTAACATGCTCCACATCCCTCTGCAACTGCTGCTATAATGTATTCCACTGGACATGCTGTGCTTTCCATCATTATTCTATGCAATAATAAAAATTATAAAGTTAAGCCTTCAGCATGATTTAATAATTTGCATGTGTCTATTGTCTGATTTTTTTGAGTAAAGTCCTTGAATATTCTGATAGTTTTGTCTACTTTTTTTCTTTTTCTCTTCTGAGAGAAAGAAAACATTAGTTTCAATGTGCTTAACTGAATGTTTTGCTGGGAAAAAAATCAACCTTTTTAAATTATTAAAAGTCAGTAATTAGACAAGCAATGCTGTGCAATAAATTGGTAGTGTAAGTTTAAATTTATCATAAGCACTGCAGTTTTATTTGTCCAAATGTTAATATATGGGACTGAAAAATAACATTTACTTATTATGTTATCTGTTAGAATTATAAGTGAAATCTCATACTTTCCTTAGTTCAAATGTACACACTATCATTATGGCAATGATTAAAAATGAAAATATAGGCTTAATGGTGATTTATATAATTTTAGTATTGTGATATTATATAGTAATATTAAAATTTGAATCACTTCCTAATCAAATCTCATCTGCCAAAGATATTTAGTTATATTCTTACTTGATAACAAGCTATCCTTTGTTCTAAATTACATTTATCTTTTTTCTTTACCAAACATGATTTACCAAATCAAAAATTCTATAAAACTTGAAACTATTTCTTTTAAAAACATGGCACACTTAAAATTTTAATGCATATCAATAGTCTTAAGAATATTTCTATAACATGAGATGAGGTCTATAGTTAATTATTCAGTTGTACAATAGAAATTTGCTAAAATAGATTTTAAATTATCCTTTGACACATATAAAAAGTGGTAATTATGTGAGATGATGGACAAGATAATTGGCCTGACTATACTGATCACTATACTTAGCAATATATCATATTGTACAACTTATATACAATAAAGCAAAGAATGTAGGTATAAGTGAAATATGATTAGGATTATCAAGAGTTCCCTAGGAAAATGAAATATGAATGGTGTAGGCTCACTGGAGGGGTAGAAACCACCCCAAAACTTGTCACCAGGCATGATCTGAGAGGTTAAAATGTCGACTGGATTTTCTGCTACACATGAGCTAAATTCTCATTGAATGGATGTCACAAATTTCCTGTCCTGAGCACCCAGCATGATTCATGGCACAGAGGAGAAACTTTAAAAAAATGTATTAAAGAACAAAAAAGTGAAAATAAAGAAAAATACTCTAAACTGTTTAAAATAACAAAATGTACTTTTCAGTTGTCTGCTCAGATCTTCCTGTAGTATGTATAATATAACAAAAGCTCATGTATTATTACCATGATTTATTTACTCATATTTCTTCTCTCTTCCTTTCAAAACATTCCCTTTCTTGAGTTTTACTTCTGTTGCCCATATTGAAACACTTAAAGCATAGTAGCCATTTTCTGTTTTTATTAGATTGTAGTATCCTTATTCCTATCGAATTTTAATTTTCCTACTATTTTTAAGGTTAATTCTAAACCTACATTTTCACAGTAGCTTAAAAATAAGTCAACAAAATATATTATATGTATCCTTGATAATAAATAATAAAATTTAATCTTATCTAGTTAACTCTATTGTAAGCAACAATCCATGGAAACATTAAATTTGCTGAAATATTTTTATAGAAGAAAAATTTCAGGTAACTCATTTTCTTTTCTATTTTCCACATGTAACATATTTTTTATGTATCATTACTCTTTCAAAAGATTTGAGCACAAAACAAAAAACTGAATATGAAAATAAAAGTTAATGCAACCAATCTCTCAATGATAAGTCAGGATATACATTCCAGTTACAGGTTCCTCCTTCTCCCTCTTCCTCTCCCTCTCCTTCTATTTATCCTTCTCCTTTTCCTTCTAATAAGGATTGAACCCAGGGGTATTTAACTACCAGATCACATCTCTAGCCCTTTTTTATTTTGAGACAGGTTCTCACTTTGACCTTTCTAATTTTACAGTTCTTCATATGAATTTTCTTAATTTTTTTGCCCAAATCCTTGGCCTTCTGTTATATACATTGCTGTTCATTTTCAAATATACATGTATCTTGAACATTTTAGCTTGATTTTGGAAATAATTTAATACTGAGCAACAAAATTGATGAAAATTTGTTATGTGCATACAAATATGCAATGATGAAATCTACTATTGTGTATACTTGTTGAGCAGCAATTTAAAAAAAGAATTTAGTGTGTCAATATTCTTTATTGAACAAGAACTACTTAAGAGTGTCACTAAACAGAACAAAAGTGAATCATATAAATAACTGATCCAAATAGAAGAGGAAAGAGGGATCAAAGAGCATATAGATTATATTTATTTCATAATGTAATGAAAAAATAATGTAAGTATAATGTAAGCTCAGTCTTAACAATCATAAAATTAAGTTTAAAAATTTTAAACTTTTCAATGAGATGCAGGCAAACGGCCAATCATATGATGCCTAAAAAAAAGATTGAAAATAAAAACTGGAAAAAAAAACTAAAACAGAAAAAAGTGACAAAATAACAAAACATATAATATTAGTTGTAAACTAATAACACTTGAGTGGCCAATGGATATTTGATTTTAAAAAAATATCAGAAAAAATATTGACATGGTTAAAGAGAGTTATTTCATTATAAGGTGGGGGGGGTTAATTATACTCAAAGTTTGTCAAAAAATAGGAAATAATAAAGATAAACAGAAAAGAAAGTTGAAAACGATTTTTATAAAAAAGTCAATAAAACCAAAAATGTCTTCTTTGAGAAGATAAGTAAAATAATTTTACTTCTATTTTATAAAATACAACAAGACAAAATGAGACAGGATATAAATAATCAATATTGGAAATGAGAGAATGTATATTACTGCATATGCTATAGATATAAACTCATAATAAAACATTGTAATGACAAGTTAAACAAATCTGTTGAAACAGATAAATCTCTTCAAATATACAAATTGCTTAAGCTTATTTAAGATGAAATGATCTAAATATACTAATTTTAAAAAGGAACAAAGAATCATAAAGAAAACTCCATGCCCATTTGCCATCACTAGTGAATTCTGTCAAATATTTAAAGAAGATAAAAGCCAATTTTATACAAATTCTTGCCAGAACCAAATATTTTTTCAAAAAATCAGGGTAGGAGGCATATCCACCCCCTTCTCTTTGGTCAGCATTACTTTGCTGCCAAAATCAAAAGACAGTGGGAAGAACATTGAGGTGACTCCAGTGTTCCCTATCCCTGGTGCTCACCTTCTTGCAACCTTCTTTCCTTGAGTATGAAAAGGGTCAATAACTTACCTTTGAACAAGGGAACAAGACAAAGTTAATGAGAAGTTGCTCCTGTGATTTTACCATCTAATATAAAACTGGTGCTAGAGGTCTGCCTCCAAGATCTTGATCTCTTTACAGGCAACAAAAAGGCAAACTTCCATGTGTATTCTAATTGTAAGGGGATGATCTTACCAGAAACTTGAGTAAGCTTGAATCTTTTCTTTCCCCATTTGAGCATCTGATGAGAACCAGCCATCAGTAACACTTAATTGTAACATTGCAGAAGGCCCTATTAAGGTTCTACTAAGGACTAGGGTTTGAAAATCACCATAGACTAGGTATTTTAACAGAAATGTATTCTCTGAGGTTTATAGATAGAAATCTGACAACAGGACATCCACAGGATTTGTTTCTTAGGAGAACTCTGTTCTTATTTTATATATCCATCTTTACTCTATGTACTTACATTGTCTTTCCCCCATACATGTCTGTGTCCTATCCTCATCTTGCAAGAACAGCAGTCATATTGTATTTGGGCCAACTTCCAGTGATTTTATTTAACCCTGATTTTCTCCTTAAAAATTCTCTTTGCAAATACAGCCATATTCTGAGGTATAGGAGAGTAAGGTACAACTTTCATAAAAAAATTTTGACGAATTGAATAGGACAAAAAAATTATTTTATCTAAGAATACTATGTATGTATTCTTAAAACAATTAGCTTAATATTTGGAAATCAATACAATCTCCATAATGAAAAATACAAAAACCATATGATTATCTCAAGATATTCAGAAAACATCTGAAAAATTCTACAATTGTATCTTGACAAAAACTCTCAGCAGTTAAGAACAGAAAGGTTTTTTTTTCTTAAAATAATAAAGGGCATCAATAAAATCTCCAGCTAACAATTTTAATGGTGAGAATATGAATGCCATATGACTAAAATTAAGATTGAAGCAAAGATATCTGTTTTCACCACTTCTAGTCAACATAGCACTAGAGATTTTATTATTAATTGCAATATGGAAATAAATAAAATAGGAATCATCAATTTTGGAAATGAGAAATAAATCTTTCTTAATTTGTGAATGACATAATTTTCCATATAGAGAAAATATACCAATATACAAGTCAGTTTTGTTTATATATACTAGAAATGGAAAATATTAAATCAAAATTAAAAAGCAATACCATTTACAATAGCATGAATAGATGAACTAGGGATAAATCTGATGAAAAATTTACTGGACCTGTAAATTGAAACTGAAACATTACTGAGAGAAGGCTAAGAAGGCATAAATAATGAATTGGTACACAATATTTGCTAAACAAGAAAGTCCAATATTGTTGATATGTCAATTACTTGCCACTGTTTTATATATCAAAACCACTCTCAATCACAATTCAACAGATTTTTGTCTAGAAATTAACAAGCTGATTCCAAAATTTATTTGGAAGAGCAAAAAAAGTCTAGAATAGCACAAAGGACCTTAAAAAAAAGGGGGGACACACTAAAAGGATTTACAGTTATGGTTGGGATCTGGAATGTGCCCCTAATTCTCATGTATTAAAAACTTGGTTCCCATTGCAGCAATCTTCAGAGGTGAAGCCTTTGGGAAGAGAATGAGGACTATGATGTCATCAATGGATTAATCCATTGATAGCTGAATGATCTACTGGGAGGTGGTAGAGATGGTGCAGACTATAGGCAGGTGGAGAAAGTTTGGAGGAAATGAGTCACTTGAGGCGTGACCTTGGGGAATGTATCTTGTTCTGGGCCCCCCTCCTCTCTCTGCTTCCTGCCTGCTGTGAGCTAAGTATCTTCTCTCTCCCATGCTCTAATATCATGATATTCTATCTCAACTCAGGCCTAAAGCAATAAGCTGGTACACCGAGGACTGGAATCTATAAAACCTTGAGCCAAATTAATTACTTTCTCCTCTAAATTGTTCTTATCAGGTAGTTTGGTCACAGCAACAAAAGCTAGCACATTTATAAAACCTGATTTCAGAATTTATTTTAAAGCTGAAAAATAAGGAGAGTGCAATAGTGACATACAAATACACACAAAGATAAATTGGACCATACAGAGTCTAGAAATAATCCCTATACATGTCAATTGATTTTTTCAGAAAGTCCTCGCAATACAAGAGGAAAAGCATAATCTTTTCAGCGTTGATTCTGAACAACTGGCTATTTACATGTAAAATTCAAATAAATTTATGTCCCTTAACTTATACTATATACAAAAATTAACTCAAAATAAGTTGTGTAAAAGTTGAAATAGTACAGTCATTAGACTAAATCATAGGAGAATTTTTTTAAATGACCTACATTTTTACAACAGTTTCTAAATTTTGACACAGAATGGTATGAACTAAAAATACAAAAATGAATTTAACTTCATAAAATTAAAACATTTGCTACTCAAATGACATTGATTTGAAAATAAAGAGGCAAGCCACAGACTAGAAGAAAATATTTGTCAATTTAAAAAGGAATTGCAAATTGCACCATGAATATTAAAAAACACCTACAGCAATATCAAGAAGATAAACTATTTAATACAAAAATAGGCAATATATTTGAACAGGTACTTCACCACAGGATACAAAGATGGCAAAGACACACATGCAATGACATCCATCAGCATTCAGGAAAGGCAAACTCAACTGCACTGAATTTCTAGGACATTCGAACTATACTGGCTGGAAGTGAAAAGACTTCCCCTTTGAGTGTCCCCAAGGATGTGGAGAAATAGAAGTTTTCACATATTGTTTAATGATAAAAATGTACTACAACCTCAAAATTAGTTTAGCAAGAACTCTAAAATTTTTGTGTATACCAACCATATGATCCAGACATTTTACTTTTAGTTATTTGCTTAAAAGAAATCAAAGTATATGATCCTATGCAAACCATCACAACAACTCTATTTGCAATTAACTGAAAACAATGTAGTGCCTTCAATAAAAGCAAAGGTAAACTATATTATATCCATTCTGTGAATACTATTATGTCCATTCCATGAATACTACTTTTTTCTTTTTAAATTTATTTTAATTTCTTTCAATTACTGTCAATACATGACAGTAGAATACATTTCAACACATTGTACACAAATGGAACACAACTTCTCATTCCTATGGCTGTAGGTGGTATAGAGTCACACCAGTAGTGTAATCATACATGTATATAGGGTAATAATATCTGCTTCATTCTACTGTCCTTCCCATTCCCACAGCCCCACCCCTCCCCCTCACTCCCACGTTTACTACTTTCTAAAAAAAAAAGGAACAAATTATTGACCTGGACTGCAAAATAATTAGGGTGAAAAAAATACATCAAAAAAATAATAACTATGATTCCATTCATAAACTTTCTGGAAAATTCTACCTAATCAGTAAAAAATGCAAGTTACTTTAGCTACTGGAATAGAGATTATTCCAGGAAGGTTCAATTTTATTTATATTTTTAATTATTTATTTTTTGAGGTGCCAAGGTTTGAACCCAGAGCCTTGTACATACCAGGCAAATGCTCTACCATAGTGCTACAACCCTACCCCAGAATAACTGACTGTTAAATGAGTAGGAAGAAACTCTTGAAATCTAGAGTATATTTTTAATATTGGTAATATTTGTCTTCTTGGAAATATACATGTAGCAAAAATCAGATTTTGTGTCTAAGTATGGGCTAATTATATAATGCAAACTGTAAAGTGCACACAAAACATCATACCAAGTTCTAAGTAGTATTCTTTGGACTGAGAAACACAACAATAACTTAAAAAAAAAGAAAACAAACAAAAAAATACTTGATTAAAAATGATGGAAAGAATGCTTTGAGAAACTATGCCCAGACTATGGTACCATAAAAGTTCAGAGAAACACCACCTAACTCATGAAAAGCTCCAAAGATTTAGTAGGAAATATAAGCAGCATGTGTGTACGTGTGTGCGTGCGCGCATGCGTGTAAATACGCATATATAAACAGAAAATGTCTGTGTATGATACATGTATATGTATGTATAAAAATCAGTGTTTTAAAAAATTTGAGAGTTGTAGTGTTAATTTTTATTTATGAAGATTATTTTTTTTGTAAAATCTGCTTAATATTTTTTAAATGATTGGGTTCTTATCAAGGGCTCCAATGGTGCTGAAATTTCAACTGTGGATACAGCTACATTTGGGACATGGAGACATTTATAGATCACATTTCACATGCAACTGGTGAGTCTTTTAAGAGAGATGCATGAAGCATGAGAGTTCAGATAAGACAGCGTGAATTCTTCCTTGAGCAAAGCAAATAGCTAGGAAAGTCTTTTTCAAAAAAGTGACATTTGAACTAATATGCCATACATATTATTTTCTAGGATATGATTAAAATGAAATTATCTGACTGATTTTATTATTCTTATATTCCTGCAGATATTCAGAAGGCAAGGAAAATTCTTTCATGAAGGAACACCTCTATTTGCTGCTCGAGGACATTCTTTCAAAATTATTCTCATTAGCATGAAAATACCAAACACAATTTATATTTCATGTAAAATATATTTAGAAATTGATACTGGCCTTCAATTACTTATACCCCCTGGTCCAGATGTCATTTGGAATTCTGAAGTTTCAGAATCTTAGAAACCTAGTGTGACTATGGAAATGTACTATATACACAAACCATAATGGCACCATAAAATATGGTCTAGGGTAATCTTTTCTACTCAAACACATTGATTTTTCTCTGGTAAAATATATGGCTATTTATAATAAACAGATTAATAAACACTATACGTGTATGCCCACCAACTCAGTGCATATTCTGCTCCCAATACTTATGCCACAAACTGAAGAATTCCATTTTATTACAAAAAATAAAATTTATCCATGTCTTACTTTTACCAAGTTATATTTGTAAGTTAATATTTGGTACAATGAATGAGATTTGTCACTTATTCATAGGAAACATAGTAAATAATACTAAAGGTCCTGGATATCCAATGATATAAAGTTAGAGGAAAAAAATAGAGATTAAGAAATCTATTTCATGTGAAGAGATATGTCATACTATTTCCAGAGACACATCATAAATATCAAGGGAAAAGGATGTTCATTTGTCTATTATATGGGTTTAATTACCTTCACTACTGTTGTGTTGCTAAATGTTTAACAATATATTGCTCTTATTGACTATTATGGTTCGGATATGAGTTGTCACACAAAAGCTCTTGTGTTAATGCAGAAGATGTAAATATTTGATAATGGGAGCCCAAAGCTAATTAATCTGTCCCAATTAGAATAGACTAACTAGGTTGTAACCATAGGCAGATGGAGTATGGCTGAAGGAAGTACGCCTGATGAGTGTGTCCTTAGAGATTGTCTCTTATATCCTTGGCTCCTCCTTCTCTTTCTACTTTTTGGCCACCAAGTCCTGAGCTATTTTCCTCTACCACACTTTTGTGCCATGATAATCTGCCTAACCTCATGACAAGAATAATGGAATTGGCTAACCATGAACTGAAACCTCTGATAACATGAGCCCAAAATAAACTTTTCCTCCTCCAACTTATTCCTTTCAGGAATTTTGTTCACATGAAACAAAAATGATGAAAAATTGACTAAAACAATAATTGGTACTGGGAGTGGGGCTGTTGCTGTGATGAACCCCACCATTTGATTCAAAAGACTTTGGATGAAATTGACCAAATTTTATACAAATTTGATTTGTACATATATAAATATACCACCATGAATTTCATCTTTATGCACATCTATAAATTATCAATTTAAAAATCTCTCTCTCTCTCTCTCTCTCTCTCTCTATATATATATATATATATATATATATATATATATATATATAAAACAAATACCAGTAGAGTAGAGGAATAGAAACAAGGAGGGGAAGAAGGTGAGAGAAAGAGGAAGTAGTGAAGACTGAAGTGGAACAAACTATGAAGCACTAATAAAAACACATAAAGACAAGAAAGTATAGGGAAAAAAAGAAAAGAAGTCATAGAAATTAATAAATAAAATAAAATAAAGAAGCCTTTGGAAATGGTTTTCAGGAGGAGTTTATAAAAGTATGGAAATGCAGACTAGAGAAGTCTTGAAATGTTAAAAGCAGACCTTAATGATGATTCTGGTGGGAGCTCAGATAATGAGAATGCAGATGCTAAATGAGGACTTTGTTGGGGACTGGATTAGAGGTCATCAATATTACATCTAGGCAAAGAACTTATCTACCTTTTACCCATACTCTAAGAGTTATGGATTAATTATCTGGTGGAGAAATTTTCAAGGCAGCACAACATTCAGATGGCATTATAGATATTGTTATTGGCTTTTAGCCAGCTTTACTGTGAGAATTGGTAGCACAAAGCAGAACAGAATAATCTTTTTTAAATGGCATTTGACCAGAAAAGTGAATGTAAAATTGGGGCCAAAGAAGGTATGTTGTTGAAGATATTATATCCACTAAAGAGATTGTAAGTAGAAAAGATGCCTTATGATCATGTCAAGAAATAGCAAGACCACATCCATAGCAGGCGTAGAGTGAAACCCCTTTAAGAGACAGTGAGGGCACCTTGCTTGCCTGGGGGAAACTATAAAGTTATTTCACTGTGTGTAGCCATGCGCACACACACACACACAATCTCCTGTACATTTGGTTCCAGGAGTTCAGCTACTGCTTGAGCTAGAGGTGGACCTTGGTATCATCCATGTGGTATTGATTCTGCAGAAATGTAGGATGCTGGACTTAAGGGATCATGGAGTCTTTCACTGATATTTCAAAGGAAGACTTGGGAGATATGGCAAAGTGTTACAGAGTTACAAATCCTTCACACATCTCCTGACAGGGGAATGGATGGAGCTGCCAGAAAGAAGCTGAAGCTGGTGTGGAGACTCTCCAGATTAAGAGATGCCAGTAACATGAAACATGTGCTGAGAAAAGCTGTTGGCTGTGGACAAAGTCAGGCTAAAACAGAGGCTACATAGGATGCATCCAGCAAGGTCAGTGGGATAGGTAATACCAAGCCCTTTGGAGATCCCATCTCACAATCATGTGCCCCAGATAACTGATCTATCGCTATAGCTATAGGACATGATTGCCCAGATGGTTTTTATTTTTGTTTTGTTCCCATCATTTCTTTCTATTCTCCTATTCCTTCCTTTTGGAATAGAAATGTTTACTCTATACTATTATGATTTGGATCTATATAACTTGCTTTTCTTCTTTTTAGGAACTAACAGCCAGGAGTTTGTCTTGAGTCTTAAGTGAGACTTGAACTTTTGAGCAATGATACAACTTTTAAGGTTAATGAGTCTCTGAATGCAGTTGGCACTGTGAGACGGACATAAGATTTTGGGCGTCAGGGACAGAATATTATGGTTTGAATATTAGGTGTTTACCAAAAAGTCTTACATTAATGGAGAAGTTGAAATGATAAAATTATGAGAACTATGAACTAATCAGTCCATTCTCATTTAAATGGACTAATAAGGTAGTAACTGCAGATCAGTGGGGTATGGCTAGAAGAAGGAGGTCTCTGAGAATATGCCTTTGGGGATTAAATCTTGTCCCCCATCCACTTTGGCTCTCTCTGCTTTTTGGCCACCATATCCTGAGCTGCCTTCCTCTGTCTATTTTTCCCCCAACCTCCTATTGCTCTGCCTCTCCTCAGGTCCAAAGCAGTGGAGTCAGCTGACCATAGACTGAAATCTTTGAAATCATGAGTCTAAAATAAACTTTTTCTCCTCAAAATTCTTTTTAGGTATTTTAGTCACCATAATAAAAATCTGACTAACACAGGAGGATACATTGATATATATGTTTCACAAATATTTATTCAAGTAAATTAGTACACTAGAACTCAGACTATTAAGAAAATCATGCTAGTTTTATACTGTTTAAATTTTTGTTAAATATTTTATGAGCTACAGTTTCTCTCAGTTTGTCTTAAAAGTAAAACTACAATAGTTTCAATTTTATAAACCCTGTAAATGAGCAATATCAATATGTGAGTGCATTGTTTACTAGAAATCATATATAAATTTTGTAATCAAATGGATTAAGAATAACATGGTGATAGTTTATTTTCACTATTTATATTAGATTAAAGAAAATATTAAGAAACATATTTTAGTATAATATTAATATTTTCTTATATAAGCAAAAGTAATTATATATCTTCCAATGTTATTATCCATATTGAAATTAGAATTATTTGCAGATGGAAAAACTATCATCTGTAATTCTGCATAAAAGAGGATAAGACTGCTTTTCCTGATCTCATATCCAATCTAACAGTATATCAGATCCATCAGGTAGTGTGTAGCTTCTAGTACTTGTGGAAGATTTACTGTTTTTAACAATGACTGAAGCATCAACGCTAATTGTCTCCTCTTCCTCAAACTACTCATTACATGGCTGTTTTAAAATAAACAGTTGGTTGTAAAAGTAGAGTATGAAAACAAATATTGATTCAATATTTTCAGTGTATTTGAACAAAGATTTCAAAATACTGATAAATAAATGTTAGGCATGCACCATCATATATATTTAATGATTGTCTCAAGATCTCTGGGTTGATGGTTGAATTATTTAGGCTTAATACCACGTGTATATGTCATTTTTTCCTGGTACATAATTACAAAATATATTATTTACAATAGAAAAAATATTATATGATTTTATATATACACACACACATATGTATTCTTGTTAATAGATCATCTCTTCTGAAAATAGAAAATAATTTTAATATTTTGATTAATGCTGAAAGAAATTGCCCATTTTCTCAGTCTCATTCCATGCTTATCAATTGTTTGTTCTAGTTCATAATTATGTAATACTATATATAATTTATGTTTAATTCCAACATTTATTGCACAGTCACATTAAGCAGGGGATAATGAAACAGATTTTTTGATAATTGTTTGCCTACACTTAAATATAATCAGATATAACTTCATAGAATTAAGCATAAATCTAACTGTTGCTATTTCTTATGTGATTTACATAAAGTTCAGGCTTGTGAAATTAACTTCAATAATCAAACTGCATGAAGCTATTTTCACTTTATTCATCTCCATTGAATAAAATGAAACAAATGAAGTTCAATTGTTTTCATATATCTTCAAATCAAACCCTTGGTATAATAAATGATAAAAATGAATAAATTCAAGCATATGAGTCACTGAAAAGCAAGACTACTCCATAGGACTCAGTTTAATCTTACAATCCCCTCAGTGTATCATAGTGACAGGAATGTGTTTTTCTATGCATATGTGAGCATACAAACAATGTTAAAACCACTTAAAAACATCCTTAATTTAAGATTGCCTATTAATCCATGAGAATGAAGTGTGTCCAAATACTTAAGTTTCTTAATATTTAATTATTTTGTGCCTCAAATTGTCTGCTTCAGTGATAGTTACGTTAGGTGTCTGTGAATACATAACTTGCTCATTAATACTTCAAGTAGAAAATTGTTGTCAGTATTCAGAAAATTAAGTAAAGATGTCTAGTACAACAGAGATTAAAGAAAATATGATTCTGTTTTATAATTTCCTTTTTAGAAAAAAAATCTAAATTCATACAATTGCTATTTTCAGCATTTGAGAAGGAAAGGATAAAATTTAACCAGAGACAGAAGTAGTAAGGACAAATCAACTGTATGAACCACATAAAATCCTTGTCTAAAATGCCATGAAGAGAATTTTTTTTCACCTTATCTTAAGGTAAAGTTTCCCAGGGTATAGTGGGCATCTAGCCAGGAACAGAGATGCAGCAAAAGAGGAGAGAAGTGCAAAGGGAGAAAAAGTAAAGCACTTAAACAAATTTACTGCAAATCTTTGGCCAGCTGCCAACCAGGATAAAAGCAAAGCAGAGAAGTAAATTGTGCCAGCATAACTTTAGCAATTGAAAACAGAGGTATGAAAAAGGTAATAACCTTTTCCAAAAGGTTATCAAAATTCCATATTTTGGAGTAAAGTATAGGCAGTTCCCAAATGAAAAACCAGCTATTTAAAAAAAAATTTTTGCAATGTTAAATATTTAAGACCTGAAACATATTTTTCTCATAAAAATTAAATAAATGAAAATGTTATCAACATATGAAAAGTAAGTTATATTTAATCCATACCACATCCGATATTTATGACTCTGTGATGGTGCAGGGACCCCTAGGGATGACAACATGTCCAGAACCAAGCATGTTTTAACTATCTTCTTGAGAGAGCATTCCTGCAAGTGGGAGAAAATTATCTGTGAAGAATTGTCTTCAGGATAGAAATCAAAAATTCCCTAAATAAAAATAACAAAGAATATCCTATAATTTGGGATCTGAGAATAGAGAAGGTGCTGCTGCTCATTATAATCTGATGAAAGGAAGGCTTTATGTTGAAAAGCATAAATAGCATATTCAAAAACAGCTTCTTATAGATGATATTCCTATCCTTTTCTCAAAGGAGATTATTTTTTGCTTTGTCAAATCCGAGAATCAGTTGCCTACTTAATTGATCACATTTTCATTACCTTTCTATCGTTGCCAGTACACTGGTTTCCTACAAGTTTTATTATTTGTAAAATGAAATAAACAGTAATATTTTAGTGTAGAAATTCCCTTTTTGTTTTCTAATTAGAGGCTTTAGAAATAATTTTGGAACACAGTATATGGATGATTAATGCTACTCACCTAAAATTTAAAAAAAAATATATATATATATATGTATATTTATATATATTATTATATGTAATAATATATAATAAAAATATATATTATATATAAATATTAAAATATTTATATATATAAAAAGGGTGATGTATCTAGTTTTAAATCTGCATGGTATTTCTAAGAAAATCTAGTCTCTGAACCCATAAGTTGAACAACATGAAGTGGCAGTGCTATTGTTCTAGGATTGAATATGTAAACCAGCTTTAGCTCCAACTTAAGAATATATTTCTGACCTAATATTTTTTTAAAAAGGGTGATGTATCTAGTTTTAAATCTGCATGGTATTTGCCAATTCAATTTGAAATTTATATATATATATATATAATTTCAAATTTATTTTATAATTCTTGTAAAATGGAGAGTGGAAAGAAGGTAAAACATGAGATGAGGATTATTGGAATATTGGTACCAGACAAAAAATAGTTATTTAATAACCAAATATATGCAGTTCTTTCTCATTTTCCCAGAATGCTCTACTATGCAAAAGCATTTTTTAAATAAGCATAAATATAAAGCCAAGTATAGTTGGTCTAAGTGAAAAAACAAGTAAAAAGAAAGCTGAAGCAATTAAAACATGAGGCTAAGTAGAAAACCTCTGCTGACTTGACCTTTTCACTAGGTAAGAATCTCAGGATGATTATCAGTTGTAAATCAGAAATGTTCTAATGTGGGCATATATTGAAATGCATAATTCTGTATTACAGATGTTTAGAGGAAAAAATTGCTTTTACTTCCAAAAGTAGCTAATGAAATGTGTACTTTCTGTGTAATATAATTTTTTCTCACTTTGTTTCTAAAATTAAGCAGTAACATAGAACGCCTATTGATTTGTACGAAAAAAAAATTAGATTAAATAAAAATAAGGTGTCCAAGTTTCCAACTGAGTTACTAGATGTTTTTAAAACTAGATGAGTAGAAAAGGGATGCTATGTAATAAAAAGATGAAAACTTGTGTGTATGCTAGAAGCAAATATTTTCTACGAAAATCTAGTCTCGGAACCCATAAGTTGAACAAACATGAAGTGGCAGTGCTATTGTTCTAAGATGGAATATGTAAACCAGCTTTAGTTCCACCTTAAGAATATATTTCTGACCTAATATTTTTTTAAAAAAATGGTAATGTATCTAGTTTTAAATCTTCATGGTATTTGCCAATTCAATGTGAAATGTATTTCTAATTGGCCATGCATCTTATAGAGAAGTGATTTCTTTTGACATCAGTGACTCCCAGAACTGAGGATTTGGAAGTGGGGTGTGGCACAAAGGAGAAGTATAGCTAGCTTTCCCATGGATCTTTTAAATATGCGCAAATCTGTTGATGAAAAGTATCAGTTAATAATCAGAAATGGACTGATGTTGGCCACTAGATTTACAAATTATAAATCACAGGATCCTTGAATGAAAGGAAATTCTTCATCTTTGAGAAGAGTCCAATCCTGGGGTTGGATAGATTGGATGTGACAAATAGTGAAGTCTAACTTAGGATAGACAAAATAATTTTATTTCTTCTCTCACCTTCTCACTCTAGACCTGGGAAGACAAGCCTATTTCCTTGTGGGCAATATAAACATCAATCAGCAGGCATTCCAAGAGACCATGGGCATAAACAGTAAAGCAGAGCAGCTGCTTTACTGGCAATTTAATCACAGTTCAGAGCATTTCATTTCCTGTTCCTCAACTTAGGAAATATTTATCAAGAACTACTGTAATAGGCATTGTGCTATAGGCTGGGTAAAGAAACGTGGTCACAATATACATGATTCTTGGTTTCAAAAAGATTACAGCTGTTTTAGACAGCTTTCTCATTGTTGTGACCAAAAGACCTGACCAAAACAATTTCATAGGATAAAAAGGTTATTTTAAGTTCATGGTTTCAGAGGTCTCAGTCCATAGATGGCTGGCTCCTTTGCTCCAGGCCCAAGATGAGGCAGAACATCATTGCAGAAGGGTGTGGATAGCTCCTGGGGATATTGCATCAGAAAGTAGAAGAGGGGGAGAGAGAGAGAGATTCTCTTCACCATGGCCAAAATATATACTCCAAAGGCACACACCCAATGACCCACCTCCATCCACATTCTATCTACCTATAGTCACCATCCAGTTAATTCCAATAAGGAGATTAATGTACTGATTATATTAAGACTCTCATAATACAATCATTTCACCTCTAAACTCTTGCATTCTTTCACACATGAGCTTGTTGGGGACATCTCACACCTAAACCACAACAACAGTTCACCAGAAAAGCATACTCTAAATGACAAATTTTTGTATACATATATGACTATTATGAAACATACAGGAAGTCTCACATGCTGTGGCAATATAAAGTATCAAAAGCAAGCTAATTTATGGAAACTTCAGCCCATTACAATCTAAGTTCCACTTAGAATGTTATTATCAATGTGGGGAATAAAAGGAAAAATCAGCTTGCATGGATTGGGTAATCCTGTCTAGATTACCACCTATCTAATAATTATGGTAAAATCTAGGTTCAAAGAAATAGACAACATGATCAAGTCCTCAGTAACAAATCTAAGAGATGCGAATTAAACTAAAAACCCTGTCTGAACCAAATACCATTCACATTCAGTATTAACTCTGTCATTTGTAGTTGATTTGAAAAATTTGATTTGAAAAGATACCAGGATGAGGGGAACAAATGATAATTGTATATTTCTTGATACCAGTCTTGTTTTAAATCAGCTTCAGTTCAAAGAAGTCAAAAATATGAGTTGATTTAAAAGAAATTTTCTAAAGTATAAACAAGAGTTTTAATACCATCAATATCAAGTCTTTATCCTGAACAAATGATTTTGCATTTTTAAAAAAGCAATATATATGCCAAATAAAATTAAAAATTTTAGATTCTTCAAAGATTTCTTCCTATAGTGATAGACTTTGATTTTCTGATGACCTTCATTAGCTCATATGGTACAACTTGTGACTTAAAAAAAAAAATAAGTCATCCCTTTTGGGGAGATGGAACCAGCAGGTTGCATAAGTGAGCTTCTTTCTCTATGTATGCACTTTATGGTTTCTCTGTATGAACTTTTTACATGTTCCTCTAGACAGAGAGAGTCCCACATCAAGGGACAGGATTAACCTAAAATTGGGCAGTAAGGGAGCTTGCTTTGTGTTCTGCATCTTAGAAGATCTACATATCCAAGAACACACAAAGATAAATATCACAATGAAAACAGTGGCTCTGCTATCTGAGATCTGGTGCTATTTGTTGGCAAATCACACTGCTTAAACTTAAATATCCCTCTTAGCACGAAAATTTGCAGGACTCAGGAGTGTCCCTTCTTGTAACTCTACCCATGTCTTGAAAGGAAACTCTATCTAACTTTTGTGAAAATTTGTGGTTTGCTTTATTGTAGTTGTTCCAGTGTGCAGGGAAGATGTCTAAGTAGGCACACTTACGTAAGAACAAGTTTTGATAACTTATTGAATCTTTCCCTCAGAGAGCATATCTAAAATTACACTATAAAGTACTATATATTCTCCCAATAATATCTGTCTTTTTTCTAAAAGGATGCTAAACTCAGCATTCTCAATATTTGCACTTGGTATCTGAGCTGTGTTTTGCAGAATTAAACAACTCACAAAACTTTTAAATGCATGTTAAATTTAAATGTAGACTTAAGAAAGATGGATGCTTGAATCAAAGTGTGAAATATGATATATCAAGAACTATGTAATGTTTTGAACAGCCAACAATAAAAAATAAAAAAAAAAAAGAAAGATGGATGCTATTATATTGGCAACTAGTTTAAAATGAATGTTACAATTATGAATATGTTTATAGTAATATTTAGTAAGGCCCAATTAAATTTTAAAAATAAAAAAATAACTTTGATATTTTTAAATGTTGTTTTATTTTTAATTTGATAGATAATTTTGAATATTTTTAGAAATAAATACTCTATTTGAAAACATGTCTGAAAGATAACTTATTTTTTAATCTTTAAAAATTTTGATCTTATAATTTTTATTAGAATACAATGAGAATACATACCAGAAACAACTTGATTTTATTTTTAAGTTTTTAATACATTTTCAGTAGAAAACAAATGATGGAAAAATACTGATTGCATCAACATTAACAGTTTTTTAACAGATGTAAATACATGCTATGTTTTAGATATCTATGTTACGATTTTTCTTATTTTATTACAATTCCTACTCTATACAAAATGACTAAATTTAATTATCTTACATGATTCTTTAAAATAAAAATATTACCTTTATATCTACCTTTTCATTTTGTTCCTATTAATTTTGATTTCATAATTATGCTCTTACCTAGGTTGGTGAAGAAACCATATTTTATTCAAAATTTTGTATGCTTATTTAAAACTTTTAGATAATTAGAAGTTATGGTGTGTGTGCTTATATTTTATTCTTTCACCCTTAGCCCACATAGGTTAAGGTTAGCCAACAGGGCCGTCAGTCTATTTCTAAGTGAGATCTAAAAAGTAACAGAGCCTGTACCACAAAGCTTCTAAGCTATCTGCTGCTATTAAATTAACCTGGCTGATTAGAATCTAAAATCTTCTCAAGGACTTGAAAGTTAAATTCCATGATAACTAATCTTTAGCTACCAATTAAAATGAGATTCAAACTATATGAAACTGATTTTCTATACGAAAGACATGTTTTATATTGAAAGTATCACATATAACCACAAATTATCCTAGCACTCTTCAAATTCTGTCATGCAGAATTTTACTTAAGATTATTACTGATTTCTGAATCTAAATCTATATTTTAAAGTGTGAAGTAGTGTGGTAACTATAAATTCCCTGGGTTTATGATCCAGGCATGGTTATATCAATGTGCTATCTTTTTCAGAGTTCTGAATCAGAACTTTTCTTTAAAGTTAACACTGTAATGATATTGGGTTTAAGTGTTGATTGTATTTATTTATTTATTGAGGGAAATTGTATTTCAAATTCTACAAGATAAAAATCCATATTGAAAAATAAAGTTGCATATTCTGTGCAATGAATTAGTTCTTTACTTTTCATTGAACAACAAGAAAAACAAAAATTAACAAATTAACATTCCAAATGTCTCCAAATTGATAGTTGATAAGTCAATAAATTTATTATCATACAATTTACATTTAAGTTATAAAGCAAGTACAAATTAAAAATGAAATTTGAAGATATATTCTGGATTGGGATTAATGAATGTGAATATGTTTGTGCCTGAAATCTTAAAAAAAAAAAATTGATAATAGGAACCAGTTATGATGGTACATGTCTGTAATTCCAGCGGATCAGGAGGCTGAAACAGGAGGATCATAGGTTCAAAGCCAGCCTCAGGCATTTAGCCAGGCTATAAGCAACCTAGTGAGACCTGCTCAAAATTTAAAAAGTAAATCAACAAAATAAAAAGTGTTTGGGATGGGGTTCAGTGGTTGAAACAACAACAACAACAACAACAACAAACCTAGGCATCAAATTTAAGGAAAAAAATGTAAAGTTTATCTACCCACAAAACCTGTGTTTGGGAACAAATGTATAAGAATATAAATACATAGGACACTGTAGAAATGTCATCCTAGGAACAAATCACAGCATCTTGTCTTGGAAATTAAAGCATATAAAAATATATTGGATAGGTTAAAAAAATTACTTCAAGAATCTGATTAACAAATGTGGACATTAAAGCAAGGCCTTGTGACACATGCCTGTGATCCAAGTGGCTGGGGAGGCTGAGGCAGGAGGATCTTGAGTTCAAAGCCAGCCTCAGCAAAAAGTGAGGCACTAAGCAATTCCATGAAAGCCTGTCTCTAAATAAAATACAAAATAGGGCTGGGGATGTGGCTCAGTGGTTTAGTGTCCCTGAGTTCAATCCCCAGTACTCCTACTGCTAAAAATAATAATTTTAAAAATTGTGAGTATTAAGAGCAAGATAATTATGATGTAAGCACCCCAAAATTCTGAGGCCTGGCCTTGACATTAACCAGTCTTGGGGTTAAGTTCCAATACCTTTAATCTCTTGTCTTGAACAAGTTGCTCAATACTTTATTGACTTAGATTCTTTATGTTTAAAATGGGAATGATTATTCTATGCACCATATACAGTATTCCTGTGTTAACTTGGTTTTAGCTTTCTGCGGTTTTAATTACTTACAGCCTACCAGTCCAAAAATATCAAATGAAAAAATTTCAGAAATAAAAAATTTAAAAGTGTCAGATTTTGCTGTTCTGAATAATATAATGAAATCTTGCACTGCCCTGCTCAATCCCACTCAGGATATGAATCATTCCTTTGTTTAGGGTGTCCATACTATATATGCTAACTATAGTAGCCATCTTGGTTATCAAATTGATTGTCATGTTATTTCAAGGCTTTTGTTCAAGAGCCTCTTATTCAAAATGGCAATGCCCCAAAAGTAAAAGAATAGTTATGCAAAGCAAGTATCAGTACATGAAACATGGAAGAATATATTAATTCCGGTATCATATTGCAACACAGACATACAAGAAAAACAGTATATATAGGACTAGATTTAGGCATACATGAGATGAAGGTCTTAAAATTAGTAAAGTCTGCATATCCCCTATGGATAAAGAGGGCCCACTATCCTTACAATAGTTAATAAGAAGTTTAACTAACATCATATATACTAAGTGCTTAATCATTTAGTGCTTGATTCCAATGAACTCAAGAAGTATTACCTATTAAATGGAGTCATGTGTTCTAGATAGTATCATTTATGACTAGGCAGGTAAACATAATTTTACAATGTATTTGTTTTAAAATAGTAACATAATACACATTTTCTTATTATTATCAGAAAAATAAATTGGTTTATCTCAATGGTTTCTGAAGTAATAATATAAAAGCTAGCATTATGGGGAGGAATACTAGTTATTAAACTCAGGGGTATTTAACCACTGAGCCACATCCCCTGCTTTTTAAATATTTTGTTTAGAGACAGGGTCTCACCAACTTGCTTAGGAACCCACTAAGTTGTTGAGGCTGGCTTTAAACTCTACAACCCTTATGTCTCAGCTTCTAGAGTCACTGGGATTATAGTCATGAGCCACTGAACCTTGTAAAGCTAGTATTCTCATAGTATTTATATTGCACCAGACATTTTTCTAAACACTTTATATATTTTAATTGAAATGTAAAAGCAATTTTGAGATGTGGAAATATTTTATTGATTTCCCCACAAGTGACCTATCTGTAAAAGGCAGAACCATGGTTCAAAGGAAGCCATCCTGGTTTCAGAGTATTGTTCTAATGTACTGTCTTACTCTCATAAGAAAAATAGGGATTCATCATGTAATACAAAAATTATATATTGTACATTTTTTATTCTTCTTTTCACTTTAAAAAAATTTATTTATATATGACAGTGTTATGCATTACAATTCTTATTACACATAATAAAGCACAAATTTTCAAATCTCTGGTTGTACACAAAGTATATTCACACCAATTTGTATTTTTATACATGGACTTTGGATAATAATCCCCATCACATTCCACCATCACTTCTAACTCCCTGCTGTCTCCCATTCCCTCCCACCCCTCTGTCCTATCTAGAGTTCCTCTATTCCTCCCATGCTCCCCCTTCCTATTCCACCACGAATCAGCCTCCATATATCAGAGAAAACATTCAGCATTTAGTTTTTTGGCATTGGCTAACTTCACTAAGCATTATCTTCTCTAGCTCTATCCATTTACCTGCAAATGCCATGATTTTATTTTCTTTCATTGCTCAGTAATATTTCATTGTGTATATATGCCACATTTTTTATCCATTCATCTACTGAGAGGTATCTAGGTTGGTTCCACAGTTTAGCTGTTGTGAATTGTGCTGCTATAGACATTGATGTGGCTGTGTCTCTGTAGTATGCTGTTTTTAAGTCCTTTGGGTATAGACAAAGGAGAGGGATAACTGGGTCAAACAGTAGTTCCATTCCCAGTTTTCCAAGAAATCTTCATACTGCTTTCCATATTGGCTGCACCAATTTTCAGTCCCACCAGCAGTGTATGAGTGTACCTTTTCCCCCACATTCTCACCAACACTAATTATTGTTTGTATGCATAATAGCTGCCATTCTGACTGGAGTGAGATGAAACCTTAGAGTAATTTAGATTTGCTTTCTCTAATTGCTAGAAATGTTAAACATTTTTTTCGTATATTCGTTGATTGATTGTATATCACCTTCTGAGAAATGTCTGTTCAGGTACTTGGCCTATTTATTGATTGGGTTATTAGGTTTTTTGGTGCTTAGCTTTTTGAGTTCTTTATATACCCTAGAGATCAGTGCTCCATCTGATGTGTGAGGGGTAAAGATTTGATTTCAAGATGTAGGCTCTCTATTCGCCTCACAAATTGTTTCTTTTGCTGAGAGGAAACTCTTTTAGTTTGAATCCATCCCATTTATTGATTCTTGATTTTAATTCCTGCACCAAAAGAATCTTATTAAGGAATCCAACATGATGGAGATTAGGGCCTAGTTTTTCTTTTAGACCCAAGGTCTCTGGTTTAATTTCTAGGTCTTTGATGCCTTTTGAGTTGAGTTTTGTGCATGATGAGAGATAGGGGTTTAATTTCATTTTGTTGCATATGGATTTTCAGTTTTCACAGCACCATTTGTTGAAGAGGATATCTTTTCTCCAATGCATGCTTTTGGCACCTTTGTCTAATATAAGATAATTGTAGTTTTGTGGGTTAGTCTCTGTGTCCTCTATTCTGTATCATTGGTCTGCCAGTGTGTTTTTGTGCCAATACCATGCTGTTTTTGTTACTATTGTTCTGTAGTACAGTTTAAGGTCTGGTATAGTGATGCCACCCGCTTCACTCTTCCTGCTAAGGATTGCTTTAGCTATTTTGGGTCTCTTATTTTTCCAGATAAATTTCATGACTGATTTTTCTATTGCTATGAGGAATTTCATTGGAATTTTGATTGGAATTGCATTAAATCTGTATAGTGCTTTTGGCAGTATGGTCATTTTGATAATATTAATTCTGCCTATCCAAGAGCAAGGTAGATCTTTCCATCTTCTAAGGTCTTCTTTGATTTCTTTCTTTAGGGTTCTGTAGTTTTAGTTATATAGATCTTTCACCTCTTTTGTTAAGTTGATTCCAAAATATTTTTGAGGCTATTATAAATAGGTTAGTATTTTTCATTTCCCTTTCTGAGGATTTGTCACTAAAATACAGAAATGCATTTGATTTATAGGTGTTGATTTTATATCCTACTATATTGCTGAATTTATTTACTAATTCCACAAGTTTTCTGGTGGAACTTTTTAGGTTTTCTAGGTATAGAATCATATCATCAGCAAATAGTGCTAATTTGAGTTATTCTTTTTCTAGTGTATCTCTTTAATTTCTTTCATCTGTCTAATTGCTCTGGGCAGTATTTCAAGAAATAGAAGTGGTGAAAGAGAGAATCCCTGTCTAGTTTTTAGAGGGAATGCCTTCAATTTTTCTCCATTTAGAATGATGTTGTCCTGGGACTTAGCATAGATAGCCTTGATAATGTTGAGTTATGTTTCTGTTATCCCTAATTTTTCTAGTGTTTTGAACATAAAGGGATGCTGTATTTTGTCAAATGCTTTTTCTGCACCTGTTAAGATGATCATATGATTCTTTAAGTTTATTGATGTGACGAATTACATTTATTGATTTCCATATGTTTAACCAACCTTGCATCCCTGGAATGAACCCCACTTGATCGTGCTGTATTATCTTTTTGATATGCTTCTGTATTTGATTTGCCAGAATTTTATTGAGAATTTTTGCATATGTTCATTAAGATTTTGATCTAAAATTTTCTCTTTTAGATGTCTTTGTCTATTTTCTGAATAGTGTAATGAAATCACACTGCCCTGCTCAATCCCACTTTGGAATCCAGGCAATATTTGCCTCATAGAATGAGTTTGGAAGTGCTTCCTTTTTTTTCTATTTTCTGAAATAAATCAAAGAGTATTGGTATTAGTTCTTCTTTAAAGGTCTTGTAGAACTTGGCTGTGTATCCTTGCTGTCCTGGGCTTTTTTGGTTGTTAGACTTCTGATGATCTCTTCTATTTCGTTGCTTGAAATATATCTGTTTAAATTGTGTATGTCATCTGATTCAATTTTGGGCATATCATATGACTCTAGAAATTTGTCAATGCCTTTGATATTTTCTATTTTATTGGAGTAGAAGTTTCAAAATAATTTCTAATTATCTTCTGGCCTGGTCTCCTGCAGTAGTCTGCTGGTCAGAAGGGGTGGCCCTGTGCTGGTGGCTGGACTCCAGTGGGTATCTGCCAGTGGAGGGATGGACCAGGGCCTACTGTGAGCCTGGGTTCCATGCAGGCCAGTGTGAGCCACTGAGCTTGACCTCCCGTGGTAGTCTGCTGGTTGGAAGGGGAGGTCCTGTGCCAGAGACTGGCCTCTGGCTGGTGTCTGCTGGTGGAGGGATGGACCCAGGCATACTATGAGCCTTGGTCCTGCGTAGGCTGGCATGGGCAGATCTGGGCTGCCAGGCTTGACCTCCCATGGTAGTCTGCTGGTCTTATTGTACATTTTAATGAAGCAAGAATAATGCTATACTCTATTCTGTAAGGATAGAAATTTTAAGAACACATTATAATAAAAATCTCTCATTTCCCAATATCAATGTTGCCTTTCCTTGAGAAATATTGAAATAGAATTTGTTTCATGCATCTGTCTATAAATTTGAAAATAAAATATTAAAACAATGGCTAAAACCCTGGCCACCATACAGTGGGATATTGGTATAACTAGTACTAAGATAATCATTTCCTGATTTCCAAGTTAGGTCTCATACAAGAACCTTGTATATAACTGATTATCCTCTACCAGGTATCTCACCACCTTCAAGGCTCTATTTGACCTATTAGAAGGGAATTTTTACTACATTTAATTTCACAGATCTTTATAGGTTTTATTAACCTTGTAGCAAACAAGAGTTTAATTTGAAGAAAAAAAGCATTGGAAAATATAACAGTGAAGTATTTTAGTTAGCATTGGGACTTCTGTCACATCATTTTTAATTCAGATAGATATAGGAATGAAGAGAAAATTAAAACAGAAGTGAGTCATGAAAATTAAGCCAACTCACAGTTATCACTTGAAAACAATAGTTATAGATTTGAATAGCCTTTTTACTAATAATGCTTCATTGAAAACAATCATACTTATTAAATTTATGAATGTTATTTTGTAGAGCTTTCAATTGAAATTATCTGGAACCTGGCTTGTTACTCTACTTTGGGCCTGTGTATTTAACTGTACACATGGAACAAGGTTTATTCTGCATATAGGCTATGAGAATCTTTAAATAAAAACTGATGTATAATAAATTTATTTGATGATAAATTGTTTCCCTATCACTTTAATATGGACTCATATTAATGATTGGGTTATTTTATATAAAAGGTCTTACAATTGTGTCAGTATGATAAATTATATGTTACAGAAATTATAATAGCTATCTCCATTTCTAAAATAGGCATAAATATAAAAACATCTTTTAAATTTACTAATTCACTAATCACTTTTAAAATGTTATTATTTTATTCAATTCCAAAAAATACTACTTTAAAAGATAGATTGAGGTTCACGTTGTTATCTATTTTTCAAAAGCCAAATTAAAAGTAAAGAGAAAAGTAAAGAAAAGCAACAAATGGTTCCATATTTTCATTTCTTGGGGAGATATGATATCCATTGGCCCATCCTATGATGGATTGTTGGAAGGATATTGACATCTAATCTACATATCACCCTCATGCCCTAATCTAAGACTTGATTGCACAATACTATAAAAAATTGTCTCTGGGGTAATAGATAGATAAATAGCTTATTGGGATACTATTTACTCTTTTAACAATATTTTTATACTAATCATTTGTCTTATCTTAAAATGGCAATTGTGAATATTAATTTTCAAAATATCTTGAATAAAATATTATTTTCATATGTTAAATACAATGTAATAGTATCTCAGTATCTGCCACTAAAAGACATACATTATTCCTATTCCTTAAATTTTAAGAAAATATCTAATTCTGAATAAAGTATACACTCAAAACTATTAGAAATTAACATGAATATTTTGTTTATAAATTTGTGGCACACCAACAAATAGATACAGAATATGTTCTTTCACATTGCATTGCTGACTTCTTATCATTCTAGAAGCAAAAAACCAGGGTATAGTACAAGACAGCAAAAGTAATTTCATTCTTACTGTAACTTATCTTCCAGTTGCAAAATAAGGCATGATGGCAAAAATTTTTGAGGCCTAGTGATAGCGGATGAGGCAGAATATGTTTCCTGGGAGAATATCAGCCATACCATTGTTAAGCATAAACTTTATTCATTAATGCTACTCCATAAGAAGACTCCAAAGAAGTGTTCAAATTTGGAAAGAAAGTCATGGTTTCTACAAGATGTTAGCAAGTGTTATCAATCTAAGCTCAGTCTTTTCAGTAATGTTGGTAAAAATGGTTGTACAAAAAAAAGAAAGAAAGATTTTTGAAGTTTAATATTTTTTGATTTGATATTTTAGATATTTTAGTCTTTGAAATATAAGGATAGTGGGACAGTTGCCATGTGTAAGACTAAGTACAAGAGAAGACAGAAATTTAAGTGCAGAGACTAGGTTCTATAAGGTCAGTACTAGAAAACTGCAGTCCTCATATAACCCTACAATCTGTTCTCTTGTTCAGTGAGGAGATTGAGTCTCAATGTTTTACATTTTCAGTTCATTGGAAAAGGTTTCAGTTGTTTCTGGTCTGTTATAATTTGTATAGGGCATGAAGGGCCATGCCTCTACAATAAGGCGATGATTTAATTTTTCTCTTTTGTAAGGAAAATAAAGAGACACAGAGACAAGATATAGAGACAGAAAAGAAAGATGGCAGAATGGCTGAGGGGCCAAGCTGCCAAGCTTCATTTATATCAATAGTTACTTTAGGTCATTGGCATCATTAATACATATTGTTCATTGTATTACTAGGCAGTTTACAGACTTAGCAACATTATGCAGCTTATTCCTCAGTTACATACTAAGTTGCAATGTGCCATCTTGGGAGCCTTAAGTGGCTTCTCAAGAAAATCCACTGTATGAAGCTACTATTAAGTGGGCAAGTTTAGGCTCATTGTGGTTGTCTAACAAAAGAGTTCCTTTATTCTCAATAGCTGTGTGCCTAAGACCAAGGTGGAAGACCCTAACACAGACCCTCCTCATGAAGGACATTGCTACAGCAGCCAGACATCCTATGTCTCTACACAGATGTTTTCCCAGCAGCCAGACATTCTGTGTCTTTGCAGAGAAACTTCCTAGCCACCAAGCATGCCACAGTCATGAAGCTATACGAGACCTCAATCCCAAACACAGAACCCCTACACTCTTTGTAGTCGATATAATACAATGCATACCCCTGCCTATTCAGTCATTTTGCTATCTCTTAGCTAATTTGACACCTAGGTGGCAGGGCTCTAGGAGACATCCTGGCACCCTGAATAATTTTATCTTCTAATTTAGTCTTCACTAAAACTGGAGTGAAAAGAACAATATCCTTCCTCATTCTTCCAATTAGTCACCATATTTTTCTCCATCACAACAACAATTCTGATTGCATGGAATGCGCTGAGGTGATGGGTTTTGTGCTTCATTTGTGAAGGTGGTATAAAAAACACCCAAACTTTCCATATATTATATTAAAAGTATTATAATATATTGGTAAATATCTGTAAGAAGAACATAATGATTCGTAAGTTATGTTAATTATCTCTGAAATAAAAAGTTTGTTGTTAATTCTAAATCCATTGCATATCCATCACAAAATTAAGGGCCTGACTCCTGATTAGAAGCTTCATAGTGACATGTTTCTCCTCCAAATCAATGCTTATCACAATTTTGTTCAATACATTTGTTTAAATTAATTTTCCTTTACACATCAAGAAATTTGTAACCACACAGCCATCTTTACTGCATTGTCTTGCAGAACATAGCTTCTGGCACATAGCTCATGGAAAATTAGAATTTTTATGAATTATTTCTTACCACATTTTTTCTTTTTCAAATTTGTTTTTTTTCCCCAGATGACAGCAACCTATAGTCCCTTCCCTTATGGAAAATAACTTCAAATGTTTGAATATATTTTGTATATCTAATATTTAGGGGAGTAACAAAATTGGAAGACATGACAAACAAGATTTCACTTTCCATTTGTATATTTCTACACTATATTTCAATTGCATCCTTTTAATCATCAAATTCTCTTCTAACAACAGTTAGTCATTAAAAGTTAGCCTTACTTTGTACCCAACTCACCTTTAGAAACTTTTCCTAATTAGCCTTAAATCTAAAAGAAATAAATGTAGCTAAAGCTTAGTATTATATTCAGGATAATTTAGATTGTATTTTCTTTGGTTTACTTAAAGTTACTTTTGTTACTTTCTTTTTCTTGATACTGATTTTTACAAATACTTTCTCACTAAAAGTTATATTATCTTAGGTTCTTTTTAATTAGGATTGAGTATAATTTAACTGAACTTTCTTTTTAGTTAAACATTCTGAGCTCTGTAATGCTTACTTGAATGTTTTTGCCCTTTGTTTTATAGCTGAAAAGTATTGCTAATTTAGGCAAGTAGCAATTTTAACTTATGAAGTTTCATAAAGGTATTCAATTTAAAAGTTGAGATATATCCAAACTTAAATCACACTATGATATTGCTTCCATTTTTATCTACAGAAAAAAAAACACCTCACTTTATTTATCAATATTACAAAAAAAAAACAACATTGGGTTTCAATTTGCATTCCAGTTGAGAAATATACAAATAGTTAATATTTAAAACAGTTAATTTCATAGAAGGAGAATGTTTATAAATTTTAGGTACATATTACAGTATCAGTGAAATTATTATAAGAAATGGTTTAGGTACAAAAACAGTCATGAATACCAACATATTTTTATTCAGTATATTTCAAGTATATTACTATCATACAGTTTATATAAATTTCGATTAAGTGAATAAGGGAAGGAAGAAATCATTTAAGTCTGTCTGAGATTATTGTGGAAATTTTCACTGACGTGACATTAAGTTTAAAGACTCATGTTTTATAAAATTAAAATAAGACTATACATGCTTAAATTTGAGTACTGCTTGTTATACAGTAAGCTCTCAATGAATTTTGACTAACCTTTGTTTTTAATTAAGCAAAAATACACAAAAGTAGTGATAAACATTTATAAGGTTTTTTTTTTTTAGTTAGACATGAGAACAATCTTTATTTTATTTATTTTTATGTCTTGCTAGGGATCAAACTTAATGCCTCACACATGCAAGGCAAATGCTTACTACTGAGCTACAATCCCAGCCCTGCAAGGTAAAGATCGTATTACAGGGAGCATGGCCCTTTTCTGTGAAGCCAATCCAATAATAAGGACGCAGTTTTGAGTCCCAATCAGGAGTAAAGTTTTTAAAGAGGTGATTCAAAGGCTATATTCCAGGTGTGCCCTGACAGGATTCCTAATTCACTTGTTAAATGAGAGATTTCTTAGATCTTCAGCTGCCATTTCAGAAGTTTGCATTATGTAATTCCTGTGGTGGATGTGTGCTTAGGAAAAGATAACTTGGTCTATGGTCATGAAGAAAGGTAATCCTATTTCCCTAAAATTAAGAAAGTGTAAGATTTGGGAGGCAAGAGATGAAGGAAGGGAAGGGGGAAAGGAAGAAAAAGAAACATATCCATTTAAAAAAAAAAGTCACAGTGGCAGAGCAGCAAGGATTATATTCAAAGCATTCGTGGATCATTTACAATCTCACAGGGTTTATCAGAGCAATCCTGCTATAGAGTTCAAACTTCATGTATCCAAATTGAAGTAAATTCATGTTCCTATAGGTTTTCTTCATTCACATGCTACATTTCTAATCCTCTGAGCCTAGGTATTTCTTCTGTAGTTTGCTAATGGTGTTCACATGTTCACTCTCTTCCTGATTAGACTAAAAGCTGCATGTTGCCAGACATTTATTTATTTTTTTCTATTTATTCTACTGCTGAAGACCCAGTACCTAAAGCAGTACATGGCATGTGTTTAACATATTGGAAATACATATTTTCTTTAATTTTTGCAAATTCTTATAAGAAAGGGACTATTATCTTCACTTAAATGAAGAGATCATGGAGGTTGAAAGAGGTTAAATTATAATATCTGTAGTCCTGTACATAGTAAGCAATAAAACTGAAAGATAATCTTCAAGGTGAATTAATGGAGTTCATGTTATGAAATAACTTGTAAAAGTAAAATTTGCTTACCAAAATACAAATCCAGATTTGTGTGTGTATTGATGACAATAGGAGATGACAAAAACTGGGGAAAGAAAAGCTCAAACAATATTATCGAGACAAAAAAAATAATGTCAGAGAACTCTTCTGAAAGAGAATAGCACACTACAAGTGTTCATATAAAGATTCACTTCTATTTCTTGTAATATGGTAAGCTAATACTACTTTTGAAAACAAACAAACAAAAAAAGCTGCTAGTTTAAAAACTGAAATATTTTAAAATGTAGCCACATGTTGTCAAGAAAGAAAGGAAAATTGGATTGAATATGGGAATTCAGAAAGTTAAAATGAGCACTACTGCTCTTTTCAGCTTTGAAAGCATTTGACAGCCCTATTGAATTGCACATCAGTGTTCAATATTTCCACTCTGGGTAGATAGGAGACCAGAAAAAGCCAAGGACCCACCTAAGTGTAGTGTCAAAAGAAAAGTTCACCATGAAGCTAGAAACCCTAATGAGAAATTGGCAGATTAAATCTGAAATTAGAAAAAAAATCCATGGTCTCTCAAGTGAAAAAGAAAACAAATAAAGATCCTTCTTCAAAACTTGATCTCAGTAGACAGAATAATAAGATTTCAGGACACTTTGGAATCAAGTTGGCCTTCATATGAATATTTCTTCTCAAATTCACATAAATTAGGTATTACCAAAAGGTGGGGGAATAAAAAGTAAACTTAATAATATTATACCTCACATGGTTCAGATGCCTGACTGGGGCTAATGCAAATCTTTTTTTGAGAAACCTAACAGTATCTCAGTCTTCAATCTCAGGCTCCAAGGAAATTCCACATATGTAATTTACAGGGATTTCCTTTACATTAAGGAAAATAAAAAGTTCCTACTTAATCACTAAATATTCAAGATTTCAGGCCTCTGTGAAAGGAAAAAAGACCAGCTACCCAAGACTAGAGATTTGTGGAATTAAACAACTGAAAAATAATAATAATAATAATTTACTATCCATTAAAATTAAAACATGAAAAATCTGATCAAACTCATTTCCCAGTACTTCCTGTTCCCCTCCTCTTCACCCTATACCTCATTCCTCTCCTGTACTTTAGTGGACCCCCTTATAGCATTATTCTTTAATTAGCATATTATAATTATATATAAAAGTTGGAGTTTTGAGGTATGGTCATACAAGGAGATACAACAGAGAATAGTTTGGTCAATTTCATTTCCCAGTACCTTATCCTGTTGCCCCTCCTCCCTCCTTCTCAATTCTCTTCCTCTACCTTATTTGTCTCCCTTCCATTTTGGTGAGGTCTCTTTTTTATTCTAATCTCTCTCATGCATACAGGCACACATATGAGAGAAAACTTTTGTCCCATCACTCTCGCTTAGCATTACATTCTCCTGTTCTACCTATTTAAGAGCAAATAACATTATTTTATTGTTATTTATAACTGAGTGAAAATCCTTTGCGTTTATATGCTACATTTTCTTTATTCATTCTTCTGTGGATAAATGGATAGATAGGCTGGTTCCACAACTTGGCTACTGTAAATTGTGCTGCTATAAACATTAGTGTCTATGTATCAATAAAGCATGCTAATTTTAGCTGTTTGGGACAAACACCAAGGAGTGGAATAGCTGGGACATATGGTGGTTTCATTACTAGACTTCTGAGGAATCTCCATACTGATTTTTAAAGTGGTTATATTAATTTTCAGTCTGACCAACAATGTATAAGTGTACCTTGACCTAGAGAGCACGTATTGTTATTTTTATTCCTGATGATTGTCATTCTAACTGGAGTGAGATAAAATCTTAGTGTAAATTTGATTTGCTTTTTTCTAATTGCTAAGGTTGTTGATAATGTTTTCTAATCTCCCCAAATATAAAATACCTAAAAATAAATGTAACCAAAGAAGTGAAAAACCTCCACAATTAAAACTATAAAACAGCCAAGAAACAAAGTAGACTTTACAAAAGTGAAAAAAAAAATAAGACTAAGATTGATAACATAGGTAAATGGTTAACATATTTGTAAAGGAAAGCAAGATTAATTACTAGAAAACAAATACACAGTTGTGTATCTATTAGTAGTAAGGAGTTTTAAAGATCTAGGATCCATGGAGATAAAGAGATTTCCTAGGCCAGATGTATTTTGTGAGGAAAATTTTTTTGTTGGTGACCCCTGGCACCTAGGGTTTCTGGGTGAGGGAGCAGACATACAGGATCCTCCAGGAAACCAGAATGTTTCCTTGTGGGCACTTCTAACAGAAACCTCATTGCAGGTCCTGATGGGCCATCTGTGGTCTTTGTATATCACTGCTCCTCTCTCTAGAGAAAATAGGTGCTTGGGAAATGGCAGCAAGGAATCAAAATGCAATGAATAACTCAAACTCAAGCCCTTGACAGATAATTCTTTGCTATAAACACCAGGTTATCTGGTGACATTGATGAGAGAATACATCAGCAGCATGGTGCCCAACCCATAAAGTGCTCTTTACAATGGTCAGATGGAGGTTTCCTTCCTTCTCCCAGGTACAAAAATCTATGCTAAGAAGATGACATGGGGACCCTATTATATACATTCAGAGAACACTAATAGGAACAATTGGGTATCCAGTGAGATCAGACAAAGGTCAACATAGCCTAGTAAAGATTCTGAAATGCAATGGTCATTGAAAACACAGAACACAGAAGTATGTCAGGTTTGCACACTAAGCTGAAAACAAAAATAAAACAAAACAAAAAATTGACTGCTTGCAAAAATAAAATATTTAAGCAATACCTTGATTCCCCTAATATAACAGATACACTGCCATACACTATACAATAAACCAGAAAAATAATGACTAAAATGAGAAAACATAATGAATGGAAACCAACACCCACATGAATCAGATATTGCAAATACCTGATGAGTATTTTCAAACAACTCTCATAAAAATGCTTAAATAAGGATTTAAGAATACTCTCAAAACAAATAATGGATAGATAATCTCTGAAAATAATAAGATGACTAAAAAAATGACTGAACGAAAATTATATAAAAGAAAACACAGTTAAAAATTTTAAAGTATAGTGCTGACTGTACTCTTGGAGGAGTGGGAATGACAGAGGATAGATGCAGTCAATTTAAGGAAGGATCAATAGAAATAAATATAGTCATCCAAAAATCAAAGAGAAATTGATGGGGGAAAAATTAACAGGGACTCTAAGTCATCTGGAAAAATTACAAAATATCTCATATTTGTATTATTATGGTTCCAGAAAGTGAAGTGAAAAAAGGTAATAAATATTAAAGGGTACTTTAAGAAATAACAGATGGAAACTTTCCATTAACTTGCTTAAATGTACAGATTAGATACTAAAAAATGATTTAAATAAACTTTTCCTTAAAGTATATGAACAGATGGCAAATAAGCACATGAAAAAGATGTCTAACATCATTAGGCATTATAGAAAGGTAAAGTAAAACCACAATGAGACAGCACTACAAATTTATCAAATGGCTAAAATTTAAATAATAAAAAAAACAAAGACAACATCAAATGCTAGAGAGGGTTTGGAGGAACAGAATCACCCATACATTGTGGATGGGAACATATGCTGGTGTGTCTCCTCCAGAAAAATCATTTTTAAAATCTTTTATACAATTTAATACAAAATTACCATATGATTCTGAAATATTAGTCTTGGGGCTTTATCTCATATAAATGAAATGTGTGTTACACACACACACATGCACACACACACAAGCAACTTGAATGAAACTCCAGGGAATCATGCTGATTGACAAAAAAAAAAAAAATACTTTTATCACTACCAGCATATGAATCTTGAAATGACAAAATTACAGAAGTGGAAAACAAGTTAGTAAATTAGTAACCTTTGTGGGACTTTACAAGTTAGGCACAAGTAAAGAGCTATGAAGAGATACATTGATTATACAAGAATAAAAGGATTCTACTGTTAGATACATGAACTTAGGTGACAAAATTGCACAGAATTAAACACACACCCAACACACACATACACTTACATGAGGACAAATAAAACTGGAGAAATCTGTAAAACTGTGAACTTTATAATATCAATATCCTGGGTTTTATATTTCATTATGCTTTTGTAAGATGTTACCCTTGAGGAAACTAGGTAAAATGTAAACAGGGACTCTCTATAGTTTATCTCACAATTGCAAGAGTATTATTATTTTATGTCAATTGAAGCTCACTAAAACTGAAAAATAGTATAAGTTGGTTGACATGCAGATCTACAAAGTAATAGCTTTTATTAAATAAATCAGTTTATGAAAGCAGAAAGCAATTATTTACAAAACATTGACTAAGCCCAGTACAGTGGTGTATGACTGTAATCGCAGTAACTCGGGAAGCTGAGATAGGAGGATTGTAAATTCTCTGCAATTTAGTAAGACCCTGACTAAATTAGTGAGACCCTGTCTTTTAAAATATAAATAAATAAATAAAGGACTGAGGAAGCAGGTCAGTGGTAAAGCATCCCTGGGTTCAATCCCCAGTAACAACAACAACAACAAAGCAACTGATTCTACTATTTTGCATAACAAATATTTAAGATTTAAAGTTTAAAATGATATAATAGTCTTTCTGGATTTGTAGTTGTAATAGTGGTCTACTTCACCTTTTGAATATAGTACTTGCTGCTTATTATATATTTTTTTATTTTTTGGTACTGGGGATTGAACATGGGCACTTACCCACTGAGTCACATCCCCAGCCATTTTTATATTTTATTTAGATGCAGGGTCTCACTAAATTTCTTAGGGCCTTGCTAAATTGCTGAGGCTGGCTTTGAACTCTCAATCCTTGTGCCTCAGTCTCCAGAGCCATTGGAATTTCAGCATGTGCCCTAGATCTTAAAAGGAACATGTTTTTCTTTTCCTCTTCTTCCTTTCCTCTCCCTAACCTAGGAGCAGGTAACAAGATTACCTTTTCCCATCCTAACTTGAGTTATCTGTCCTTGAGCACATATCCACCACAGGAAGGAGATGGCCCCTGAAAATCTAGGAAGTGACTATCTCCCAAATTAACAACTGAATTTTAACACACCATCAGGGCACACCTGGAAAGCAGCCTTTGAAGAGCTTCTTAAAAAGCCCTCTGTTCTCCCTTATGGGCAGAACCATAGCCAACGGGACTGGAGTCCCTTGTGCTTCTCTTTTGCTAGCAAAGCAATAAACCTTCTTTTTCCTCTTTCTCAAAACCATGTCATCATTATTGGATTGGCCTCAGGGACAGAGACTGAGATTTCAGTCATAAAATTAGTGACCCAGATGGGACCTGAGAACAGCCCTCACTCCAGCTTTCTTGGCAGTCCTGGCACTCCAAGCAATGGAATTTCCATGCGGAGGATGTAAGTTGCACTTGCTGAGAGTAGACTGCCAGAGAGTTAGGAGACAGAAGACTGGTGAGTCTATACTGTCAAGCCAGAGCAGCTAACCTGGGAGTAAAGCAAATAACTGAAGAAACATCCCAGGAGCTACCAAGCCCCCTTTGCTTTGGGGAACTCTCACATTCCTTTCCTGAACTAAATGGATTGCTCTATCTTGATCTACTTTGAGAAAAACAAAACTGACTGCAATAAAGTCAGGACACTTTAGCCATTTAGCAAACTCCCCTGGTGTGCACACCAAGACCCTTGATTCTACACATCTGGTTCCCCTTTGTGGGAACATCTGGTTCCTCTTTATTGGGACATCTGTGGCACCATTGTGTAGAAGTCATGACGAAGCAGGAGTTGAGAACTAGGGAGAATTTTCCCCTATATGGTCTGTCTTTTTAAAAGGTTTCCAACTGTTAATCATGGTTTCAGGATTCTCTATTTGTCTGTCTCTGTTGTTGTAGTAGTTGTTGTTTGTATCTGTTTCTGGCCTTTTTAAGACATGGGCAATGCTACCTTGATTCTATAGGTTTTTCTTGGGAACAATCTTGGCTGAATGGGCCACCTAGAGATATAAAATTGTCTAAGAAAAAAGAATGTTTTACCATACAATCTGGCCTTTGAATGGTTTTCTGAATTATTGTACAATCTTGCAGTTAGATTTTGTCTGTCAGAGATAAGTGAAAAAAAAATCTGTATCTGCAGGCATGAATGCATTTGTATAATAAGGAATATGAACAATCAAAAACTAAGTTGAGGGTGCAAAAAGCACAGCCTCTAATGTGGAAGAATAGCAAAACAGGACAAGAAAGGATTTAAATTTTTTAATTATTCCAACTCAGTGGTGACAGAGTACTACTTGTCAGCCTGGTCCCAGGCAGCTGCAAAGCATCCTACTGTGGGTCAGGGACATGAATCATTGGATAAAGAAAAAGAAAAAGAAAATCTAGGAAAGGTGCCTAGTATATAGAAAAATGGGCCTCCACCCTGCCTTCCAGCCACTATTTACCTATGGGAATAAAATTAGAATCTGAGAATAGGGCTCTCAGTTCACCAGAATGGGGTTCACTTTGCCACTTCTGTTGATGAATGATTGTATGTGGCTGATAGCCTCACTGATTTTTTTTTTTTTTTGATTCTTGTCTCATAGGTTCAAAGAACAAAATCCATGGATGGTGGCAGAGGACAAAAGAAACATGAAAGAAATAAAATGTGTTTTAAATGAGAAGAGAAAAGATGCTGGGGAAAACTGGCAGAAAATTTTTCCACTTGAGTGCACTAGTCTGGGGGCTTATGGCTTCTGGATAAAGGCATGAGTCAGAGTCCATGATGAACAGACATTAAAAAGCTTTGGGGCTAATTGTTGGAATCTATGCCATATTGGTGCTGGGAGCCAATCTATGCTATCGCCTGGCCTATGACTTTCTAATTAGGTATGCACTTTTAGTTCTTAAGTCTGATTTTTTCTGTAACCTTCATTTGGGTTCATCCCCATTTTCATTTCTTGTGCTCTGGGACAAAGAAGTTATAACCTGGGGACAAAATAGTTTCCCCATTTTAAGATCTGACAGGACACCCCATTTGGGCAGGGACACTTCTGGGTACAGCCCTGACTGTTTCCCACAGAGCTAAAATATAAAGGCCTGCCACAGTCTCCATGGTTGCAGGGACATGTGCCTTGGCCTTGTTGATTGCTGCTGAGGAGGTCCCTAACAGTCTTTATATGGTCAATGAGACCTTCATTGGACAGAATGCCCTGGATATATTAGGGAACAAGAGTGAAGAATGTGTCAGTCAGTTAGTCTCTGGGTACAATTGACAGTGAGGAATTCAAAGTTGATGGCATTGTGATGAAAAAAGGTGACTGGTCAAATAACCATATGTTGCTCCAACCCCTTAAATGCAGATTGAGGAAAAAAGATTAAGGCACACTTTTTCTGATTTTTTTTTTTTTTTGTAATATGTCAGTCTGATCTCTCTCCTAAGATAAAATTTTTATGTAAATTAAATGAAGAGATAACATTCTCACTCCAAAAGCAACAAATTCAGTTGCAAGTTCCTTCCAGGAAAAGGAAATAGACTGCTCTGCTGGAGGTCTACTAAAAGTGATTAAAGGCATTTGGGCCAAAGAAGAACCCAAGAAAGTTTATCAATATTATCTCAAACACATTTTTGTTTAAGGAGGAAATAACTTTCTCCTGGGGTGGAGGTAGGGGTATAACCCCTTAAGAGAGAAGCATTAATAGGGATCCATTCTTTTCTAGACAAATATTTAAAATATGAATAGAATAAACTTTGCCAGGTATTCTACAATATGCCTGTTCTGCCTGTTAAAAAGCCTCACATTGATGAGCACCAATTTTTGCAAGATTGGAAAGCTATAAAATATTTATTAAAGTGTGATGTCTACTGCTTTTAGGATTTTTCTTTGTCACAAAAACAGATGACTTAAAATGTTGACCAGGTTTGATTTTCATGAATAAATTAAATATATATGAATAGAAATATGTGTATACCTGAAATTAAATATGTTTGTCTGAGCCCTGTCAAAATGTTCTGAAAAGTTTATAAAATAAAAGTTCACATAGGGTTAACCAATAAATGTTCTCTTTTATAAATTGCATCTAGCATAAAAGGGCTACATTGCTGAAGAGTACAGAAAAACAATCCCCAGAGAGAAAAGAACAATGGGTCCCAGGGAGAAAAAGAAAACAGTGGGTTCTGGACTTTCACCATTTCCTAGCAACAATGGGCTATGAATTTTCACAATTTCCTGTATGTACAACTGTTCCCCTGACTGCTCAACCAACACATTCTGCTATGATTCAGTCTCAGTGAACCTTATAAAACTCAGACCCCTATTGTAACCAGTTGCCATTTTCCTCTTCACAATGTGACCCTCCACTGCTTAATAAAGCATTGCTGACCCATTGAGGTCTGTCTCCATTTTTTTTTTAACTTTCTCTGTTGTTTGCTTTCATTTGGTGCCAAAAACTGGGATGGAGGTTTGGAGCTTTTTACCTCTCCCCATCCTAAGGAACCTTTACTGTCTTTTCTCTCTTCTCATCTCCCTTCTATTTCTTTTCTTCTTTCCTCCTGGTAAGGAGCAGTCCTTTCTCACCCTTAGAGTCCACTTTGGCTAAACCACAGTCACTATGCAACCTGAAACAGACACCATTCTTGGGCTAGGATTTTGCTGCCTCATTGTTAAGAGGATGGAGGTTCTTTAGTGGTGTTGGAGGCATTCTCCTTCTAATTCTCTCCTCTCCAGTTCCTCCCTGCACTTAGACCTCTGGATCAGAGAATGCTTTTTGCTATTTTGCTTCTGCATGCACGACTGACCTCATCATTCTTCAGAGAGGTAAGATCCCTTTTGGTCACCTGGAGAGGTGCCCTGCTTGAGACCTTCTACCTTTCCACTCATCTAGACTCAGGCGGTCCCCTACCATTGAGATTGTAGAAGAGGACACCCTCTCATTCTCTGGTGAAACTCTGTCCAGTGATGGAAGACATCAAAGGATGCTTTTATTTTAATCACCACCCTGGTCAAACCTCTCCAACATAAGAGTTACACAGTTGGGACTCCCCCTTAGGTTGTCTCATAAATAATTTTAAGAACCAACCTTAAAAGTAAATGCCTCATTAGGCTTAGTACTCAGATCTGGCTGGCTGCAACATAAATTAGACAACCTAAGTCTAAGTCAATAAGTAAATAGCCTGAATTCAGAATTCCAGACTTTGACTTCCAAATTCCCCAGGATTTAGACAATTTCCTCCAATGAAATGGTAAATGGCCTGAGATTCCTTACCACCAAGCCTTCTTTTACCTTGGCTCAAGGGCCTCATTATATCAGCCTTGCTCTGCTCTATAATTCCCACTGACTCTCCACTCCATAAACTTCTAGATCAAGTCCTGACCCCCAGCTGTCTTTTTAGTTTACTTCCCCTAAAATAGCAGATGAATCCTCACAAAAATCAAGTGAATTTGGAGGCTATAAAGAAAAATTTCATAGATGGGAATGTCTGATAAGTATCAAAAGAGACTGTCAGAGTCACAAACATTTTTTTTTTTCTGAGTAAATTTGAGACCTACAAATCTTCTTAACTTCTTACATAGGCAGGCTTGATCTGTGTTTATGTGTTTGCTACTGTGATTATCTAGCCCCAATATTTATCCCTAATATTGATATAAAAAGTGTTGTACATAAAGTCCTAACTAACTTTACTAAGAAAGCCCTAATTGATACAGATAAAGGTATATCTACTAAACACAGAGATAATGCCAAAAAAATATATTTTACAAAAATCAAATGACATTAGACATCTTAACTACAGCTCATGAGGACATCTGTGACAGTATAAAAGATAAATGTTGTTGGCCATCTGTGCTGACCCCATCATGCTTTGTTTCCAGGAAGAAATTCACCTGCACTCCTGCCTGGCCTCTGTGGATAGGATATGTTACATTCCTTGGTAAACTACCTATACACTGCAGGAGAAATGCAGGCCCCAAATAATGTTGGTAAGAGGTGGGTTGCATCTCCCTTCACCCACATGTTGGGAATATCAGTCCCAACGTGCTTCTGAAATTTGGTGCATGGAACAGAGGAAGGCTTGAGACAACTGAAGGAAGCTGCCCAGTCACTCCTTAGTGCTGGATAAAGGTCAGTCTTGTGTCTGGAGTTTGACCTCTACAGCCCTCAGGGGTACCAAATATTTTCCACTGTCTCTGTTTATGATTGACTTGTCACAGTAGTGAGGGGCATCCTCACCTAATAACCTTGGATCCTGAGATAAAACCTTGGTCTGATTTCAGGTCTTTGGGAAAGAGTGACAGTTTAAATCTAATAGAGGCTTTAATAAACATCTGTAGCATCGCCTCCTACCTGTAAAGATCTACCTACAAACTGCTCCAAAATCTCTGTTTCCTGTCTGTTTTACATATGTGTGCACACTGTGTATTGTATTGTTGTGTTTCATATGTGCTTGTGTCCATATATCATGTACATGATATCAAATTTGGCATGTAGATTATGTGTGCTCATAAATTAAAATTTAAAAGCAAATGGCTTTTAGTTCATATGACTTAAAAAGTTCAACCTAGGCTCAGGAGGCTGAGACAGGAGGATCACAAGTTCAAAGCCAGCCTCTGCAAAAAGAGAGGTGCTAAGCAACTCAGTAAGACCCTGTCTCTAAATAAAATACAAAATGGGGCTGGGGATATGGCTCAGTGGTCCAGTGCCTCAAGTTCAATCCCTGGTACCCCAAAATAAACAAAACAAAAAGTTTAATCTAAATTAGGTAAACAGATAAGAATAATGATATCTTTAAAATTATGAACTCAAAAGTTTTTCTAGGTGGTAAGGCAATTAACAGAGTGTTGGTTTCTATAAAATATCTAGACTATAATGTGCATTGTTTTTAGGATTTTTCTTTAACAGTGAAGAAATAGCTAATACTGTTAACTACACTTGTCTTATATCCTTTTTTTAACCATTAAAAATGAGTAAATTAGATTTAACATTAACATCAATGGGATTAATCATAAATAGAGGAGATATATAATTAATTTACAAAACTAAAGGGCTAAAAAAACTCAACTGCTAAAAATAAAATCAAGTACTCTTGTCTTCTTAAATTCCACGAAGTAATATATTTAAATATTAAGTGTGTTTTTATAAATTGGTAAAAAAAAATTAAGATTGTTTTGTTTCTGGGTCTTCACTAAAGCAAGGTCACTAAGAGTTAAAGTTCTAAGAGGTGTGATTCTATATGCAAAAAGTCCAAAAACATTCAGCTGTGTTTAAACTAAAGTACTGGAAATAGCATAAAATATTTCATCTTATTTGAAGGAGTAATTGGAAACATTTAGAAATTTAGGGAAAAGGAAGTTTTTTTTTTTCCTAAGGCCAAATATTAATGAAACTGATATAAACCAAAGTTTAATCCTCAATAGGTTAAAATAAAAAGGATTTTTTAAAATACTAAGCTCTTCTTATCTACAAAGGTAATTTCTTGTGTCTGTTAAGTATTGCTATTTAGAGAAACTAGTCTTAAAGAAATTAGGGTTCATACAACTCTGGTTAAACAGCAATTGTTATTTTAGCGTATTACACTACACTATACATTCTTAATTTTCTTAAAAGATTTCATATCTTCTAAGTATGCAAGTCTTTAAAGTATAAGGTTTAGAAGAATATATTACCAAGCTGGTGCTCTTCAAACTAAAGTTTAAAGTAAAGGTTTGGGATTATAAAAAATGCTTCTTAGTTCATAGCTATTATAAAAACTAAATATGTCTTTACTCTTGTTAATTTTATTTTGCACTTTCCTAGTAAACTTGAACAATAATCTGTTAGAGTCTTACAAAAATACAACTTCTAACATAACAACCTGAGTTAATTTGAGATAGTAGGTCATCATCTATAGGAGAGAGAAGAATTTAAGGCTAATTTCTAGCATTAATAATGACACCAATAAGGGGTAAATAACTGCAAAGTTGTAGATATGAAAGCTAAATTCAGTACTCTTACTTTAAGACTGGTAAAACTGGTTTGCTGGATGTTTAAAACCAAACTTGGAGTAAAGTTAAGGGCTAACAAAAAAATAGCCAATATTTGTCTTTTGCCCTCTGAGGTCAGCTTGAACCCATGCAACAAGAGGACTTCTCTAAGGGCTTTATGACTCTTGGCTACATGACATCCTGATCAAGGAGATTAATAATGAGACCCTGAAGAACAGAAAGCCAACCACTGACATGCTACAAAGAGGAGGGTCATTGGAGAATAAGATATCTCCGAGGCTTCCAAGGGAAGCCACATGGTCAAGGAGACCCTGACTTATCCTGACAGATGGTACTAAAGGAGCTAAGAAGCTGCTTACAAGTTCCCAAGAGTGACCACCTGAAGGAACTCAGCTGACTCAATCAATAGGTACAAGGTCAATTTGACCAGCTTGGTCTTAAACACCTAGCAAAACAAGTTATAGCCAAAGTACAGCCATACCTGGGCATTTAAAAGAAAAGACAACAGTTCTTTTAACTGAACTTAAGATGTACACTTTTATCAGCACCACAGACCTGGTACCACCAAAGTCTGAGACATTTTTGCTTTGTGAGGCTCATATTTACCCCTGCCTACCAAAATTGGTCTGGCCTATGTATCTTAGTCCTCCTTATTCCTCAATTTCATGTTTTACCTAACAAAAGTATGCCTATAATAATAATGGCACACACCAGCCAAAAGGAAGCCATTCCTGTGATGGACTGGTAACTTGACTTCATCCAGATGCTGCCCATAAGAAAAATTAAATATCTCCTGGTTTGGATAGACACTTTTACTGGGTGGATCAAACCCTTTCCAACCACCAATAAAAGGACTAGTACAGTTGCAACCCTACTTTCTAAGAAATAATCCCACATTTTGGTCTACCTGCCTCCCTCCAGTCAAACAACAGCCCTGAATTCACCTCCTCTATTACCCAAGAACTAGTCAAATTTTGACATATAAAATGGAATTTCCACATTCTCTATCATTGCAGTCCTCAGGAAAATTCAAGAGGAAAAATAGGACCTTAAGGGCAACCTTAATCAAACTATCTATAGAAACCAACTGAAGTTGGATTAAGCTCCTCCCTTTGGCCCTTTTCCAAATCTGAGCTCTCCCCAAGAAGCCTCTTAAGATTATCCCATTTGAACTCTTCTATGGATGTCCCCTTGTACCACCATCTAATCTCAATCACCAATTATTCCTCCTGATGTCCTGAATCCCCTCCTAGTCCACCTCAGGGCTGCACTCTGGAAATATAACCACTCCCACCTATCTTCCCCAGCTTCAATCCTCAGGAGGACCCCTCTTATTTCCATAGGGGACCTGGTTTACGACCCCCCAAAAAACTATAGCCCCCTCACACACACACAAAAAAGTAAGGGCCCCTTCAGGGTTATTCTGACTACCCCAACTACAGACAAACTAGAAGACCACCCCTCTTGGGTCCATTTGAGCATCCTAAAAGTTGCTCCTGGTAATACGTCTTATCAATCTGTTCCCATAGGCCCTACCTGACTGTGCATTACCTGCCTTCCAAATATTTTTGAGGAAAAATAACTGATCCTGATGCCTAAACCCCTAAAGTCACTTTCTCAGATGTCCTTTCATACTTTCTTAACAACTCTAAGAGATTAATTATATTTATCACATCCACTTCCCCTTCATCTTTCTGCCCCTCAAACACTAGACCTTATCTGGGAACTCTGGCTTGAAGGGACATTCATTGACCTGAACCCTTACCCTGAATCCCTCAGATTGGAATGCAGCATGCAGCCAATTCTTGCTGAAATGCAGTGGTGGTAAGTTCCTCAATTAACCCTGAAAATGAAGTCCAGACTGTCTACCAGAAGATTTTCAAAGCTGGATAACAATGGGGAAGAACTTGGCACATCCTTATTTTGTTTCTCTTATAAAGTTCCTACTCAAACAGTGGTGCATAAATGGCCCCCTCTGCTCTTCAATAGCTCCTTCAGTAGATTTTATAAACTTTCCCATGGTACCCTGGTAAAGAAATTTTATATGTAGAAACATGTGATCATATCAGGGACACTTTAAAAAGAGACCATTAACAAGGTATGACAATTCCTGTTATTATTTTCTGTACTTGGACTTTGGTAAAGATGGCTTTAGACTCTTTTCGGAAAACTTTTAAAAATATAAAAAATTAAAAATCCTATGCTTTATTCACCAACAACCTCTACTAAACTTCCCCTTATATTCCCTTTAATATTTATCTTTCTCATAATAAAATTTCTTCCCTCTAAGTTGACCTGTTTAGCTCAAACCACCTTTGAGGAACATGTCAAATCCATTCTCCTTCATTCACAATCTGATTCTCTGAAACCACAAAAAGAGGACTTCCCCTATGAGGACCTTGAGGCTGTTTCAATATACACCCCTTTTCAGCCTCAACTGTCAGGATCTCTGTATTCTTTCCCAGAACTCGGAAAGGGGGAGGTCCCCCTATTTTGTCCCTTTTCATTAGGAAGCAGCAAGTCAAGGTATCAATGCCCCTATTCACTATCTCCTTTCAGAGTCTGGAATGAATGATATGGAAAAACAACCCCAGGAAAAAAAGAAAAATGGGTTTCAGGGAGAGAAGGAAAACAGTGGGCTCTGAATTTTCAACATTTCCCAGCAACAATGTGCTATGAGTTTTCACAATTTTCTGTATCTACAACTGTTACCCTGACTCCCCACCAACACATTCTACTATGATTCAGTCTCACTAAACTTTACAAAACTCAGACCCCTATTGTAACCGATTGCCATTTTCCTCTTGAAAATGTGCCCCTGCACTGATTAATAAAACATTGCTTAACCATTGAGGTCTGTCTCCATTTTTTTTTTTTTTACTTTCTCTTTCATTTGATTTCAACTGCCATTAAAAAAAAACAAACAAACAAACAAACAAAAAAAACTGACATATCTGTCTGCTCTGACTAAAGATTTCTGATCACTAACACTGTTTCCTAAATGTATAAGAGATTTAAGGCTATTCTTTATTTTTGCTAGAACTATTCAACTTTTCAAACCTAAAATTATCTGTGGATTGTGAATTTTACTATGAAAGTTAAATCTAGATAATGTAAGACATTTGTGTAATTATAACGCTTTTAGTAGCTTATTTTTATGTTCGTCTAGTATAAAATTTTTTAAATATAAAACTTAGAGAAGCACATTACCAAGATGGTATTCTCCAATCTAAACTTATCTATAATGGCAATCTCTTTAGCTTTATATAAAAATAGAAAATGTAATTTATGTCATTTAATATTCTGTAACTGGATAAAGTAATTTGTTATTATATATGTATATGTATATATATCACTAAGATATACATGTATGTATATATACATATACATACACTTATATTTATAATATATATACTTTTAATAGACAATTTAATATATATATATACATATATATGTATATATATATAATATACATAATTTTTGTCACTTTTCACACTGGGATAAAAATTTAAATGTACTTTTGAAAATGAGAGCCTGATCTGTTTACAGGTTAACATTATAAAACATGAAAATATTTCACCACTTTCTCACAAAAAGGGGTTAAAGGTCTCAGCACGTTTGATTCATGTTTCAGATGTAACATTGTGTTGTGAGAACTGACATTCATATTAACTCAGTAAACCATGTATGAAAACTTTGCAAAATGATATTTAAGAAAGAGGTAAAAATCAGCCTCAGAAATAAAACACTTTACCTAAGATTTGTCAAGAGCCCCACCTCACCTGAGTTAAGACTCTGATTATCATCTTATTCCATATTAGGATGTTTCCAAAATAGGCTCATTTCAAGTTATGTTCAAAAAATTTTTGTTGCAAAGATTACTGTGATCTCAAAATTAGCAGGAGATGTAATATATAATGAGTAACGTTTGTGATTATAGAAATTATGTTTCTTAGTTCATAGCTAGTATACAATCTACATGTTTTTGCTATTGCTAATTTCATTTTGTATTTTTCTTGTAAACATTTTGTTTCCTGTTAATGTTTTATAGAGGTACATTTTCTAATAAAACAACCTTAGTTAAATTTGTTAGGGGACAAATAGTTGGGAATGGTGGAAACATAAGATTAAAAGAATAATTTCATAAAATGGGCTTAGTGTTCTGATCCACACATGCTTTCTTTTTTAAGAGGCAATTTAACTGTAGCCCTGCCTGAACTAGGTGGACAGAATATGTCAGATTTCTTAGCAAACTACCTGTTATCTGCAGGAGAAAGGCAGGTCCAAAATAAATGTCCCAGGAGACTGTTGTGACCAGATCCTGAAACTCTGAGAGATAAGAATAGTTCCTTATAACAACAAACTCTATAAGAATATATTGTTAAGAATCCAATTAGAATAGGTCAGCATAAGCTCAGGTGACCTAGAGTTGCCATGGCAGTGGGCACTTGAAAGTCTGAAGTCATCTTGCTCTCAGTTAAAAGTCAAGAGATGGAACTTGGTGGGCTCTGGAAACTTTGCTGGGATCCCCCAATAAAACTGGAATGCAGGAAAGGCACATTGTCTCTGTCCTGTCTGAGAGAGCCCACTGTTTCCTTTGAGAGTGTTCCATTTCCCTTTTCTATCCCTTCAATACACTTATTCTTGTTACTCTGACCTAAATGACTGAAATCTTTCTGACAACAAAAATTGGGGTTAAAAGCGATTTTACAAAAAAAAAAAAAAAGCGATTCAGTTTCTCAGAAGGCTCAAGCTCTGTAAGAATTTGATACAATAAACCATCAACAACAGAAGAGACAAGATATAAGGGTGACTTCCAGTACTGATATAGATCCCAATTAAATAGAAGGGGTAACTGTAAAACAAAAGACATGGAAATTAAAACATGTTACTCCCGGTTAAGATTTGTGATATTGGCCTGATGGATATTTAAAACCCCAAACTTAAAGACTGAAGTCAAAGAAGTAAAAGGGCAAAGAAAAAAAGCAGCCAATATTTGGCCTTTACCCTCTAAGGTCAGCCAGGATCCAGGAAATGATAACAGCCCTCCCTAAGGGATCAAGAAGACCCTAGAGAACAGGAGGAAGTCAACCAGAGTACATAGTGCAAAGTGGAGGGTCACTGGAGAGGAAAATACCTCTAATGCTTTTAAGGAAAGCCACATGTGGTAAGCATGAACTTGACCCATTCTGGCAGATGGCATGACTGGTAAAAGAAGAAAAATGAAGCCAAGAGGCTTCTCACATGTTTCCAAGAATGATCCCTTGAAGCATCTCAACTGACACCTAACAGGAGATAGAAACAAGTCAATTTTTAACAAACTTGATCTTAAACACCTGGCAGCACAGAATGATCAAAGGATAATAATACATGGATATTTAAAAGAAATGCTTTTTTTAAAAAAAATTTTACTCAAGATGTACATTTGTATTAGCCCTACCAAAAGAAAGTAAAGGTGGATATTGTAAAGGAAGGGCTATTGTGTGGGAATTCTTTATATTTAACTATCACAAAGGACTCTAGAGTCACAAGTTTGTCCTGTATTTCAAAGACTGGCTTAAGTATAATTACTTTTGAATTAAATATTTACAAAAAAGTAATGCTTTGCTGTCTAATTTATTATTGTTCTAGCATGATCTGTGTGCTATGTGTGCCTTGCTCAGTCACCTGCCAACTGCCACCATGAACTTCTGAAATGCTCTGATACTCAATACCCTTAACTCGCCATTCATCACCTGGCAGAGAACACAGACTTTGGGTCACTTTCCCCCACCTTCATCCTCACTCAGCAGGAAGCAGCTTGGATTTGTTGTCTATTTCTCCATAGAAATGGAATATAGATATTGACAGTGAGGAAATGTAAGAGTGGCCCACTTCATCTTTGAATATAGCCCTTGCTGCTTATTTTAAAAGGGACATGTTTTTCTTCTCCTCTTCTCTTTTTCCTTTTCCCAAACTGGGAGCAGATAACAAGATCATCTTTTCCTATCCTAAGCCAAGTTATCTATCCTTGGGCACATATCCACCACAGGAAGGAGATGGCCCCTGAAGATCTAGGAAGTGACTATCTCCCAAATTAACAACTGAATTTTGACATACCATCAGGGTACATCTGGGACTCTATCAGGGCATATCTGGAATGCAGCCTTTGAAGAGCTTCTTTAAAAGCCCTCATTTCTCCCTTATGGGCAGAACCATAGCCTCTAGGATTGGAATCCCTAGTGCTTCTCCATTGATAGCAAAGTAATAAACTTTCTTTTTCCTCTTTCTAAAAACTGTATCCTCATTATTGGACTGGCCTCAGGGACAAGGACTGAGCTTTCAGTAACATACTGATATACTGATTAATTGCCTTATTTTTTTTCTTTTGTTTTGACTTTTGCTTCTAATGTTTTATTCTTTTACCACCATTGTTTTTTTACATGTCCAATATTTGAGTCATACATGTCCACAAACAATTAAAACAAAAATAAATATTTTGCATATATCAAAACTGGAATTTAATTGAAAGATTTATTATTGTATTTATATTTGCATACAGCTTCAATTTGAGTGCCACTAAAAACCAAGGTAAAATAAGAGTGAAGGAAGTTTCAAGTAATTGTACAGAAGAATTTGAACTAATACACTCCTTTGGAACAGGCAATTTTGACAACAGAAAGCTTTATAAGCCATTTACTTTAGAAATACTTATGTAAGTATAAAAAGCAAAATATGTTTGAATGCAAGTTTGAAAATGCTTTTTAAATGAAAGTTTATTTCTAGCTGCCCTCCATTAAATAGTAATTTATTAAAATCATTGCTATACATTCAGAGATAATTTGTTTAACATCCAATGCTTCAGGTTAAATATCTCCTATATGAACAAAACTTAAGATTTATGGAAATTTAACTTAGCAATTTTGTTAGACATTGGGTCTTTCAAGCAAGTTTATTCAAATGTTAGGATACTTTTATAATGATATGGCTAAATTTATTGAGAGTTTACATTAAGTGCAATTTTATATGCTGTAATTAAAGAGATGTGCATATGAGGTGGATACCCAACAAACAAATGGCAGTGCTGATTCTTTCATCATGATGATTAAGAACCCAACTTATTACAACCAAGACACAGGCTGCATTTGTAAAGCAGTACTAATCATTTCATCAAGGTTTGGTTTTATTTTTATATCTGATTTATAATCAGGAAATAGAATAATCCGAGTTAAGGTTGCAATGAGAATGTGTATGTAGATAGAAATTTAGATGCGTATAGACCAAATATGTCTAAATAATTAGAATATGTACTCCTTTGTTTTCTTTTTATAATACTCTGATAATTTGCTAAGAGGAGCTTTTGAAATAGATGCTATATTGATTATTTAATGATATTTTATCTTGAGTAAAATAAGTTAAATAGCTATACTATTCATTTTGTTATAATTACATGTGCTTTAATTTTTGATATAAAAATTTTAAAGAATTTATATCACAGTTTTATGTCAGTGACAAACATCTTTCAGAATAATTATACCAGATTTTATTTATTCTATTTTATAATTTAAATTGAATTGAATAATTGAATAATTTAATTTTCAATACACTCTTTGTCTCCTTAATTTTTATTGAGGTTAAATTCACATAAAAAATTAATATTTTAAAGTATACAATTCAGTGACATGTATTAAATATCAGAACATTATGTAACTGTCACCTCTATATATTTTGATTTACTCAAAAGAAAATTCTGCACCGATCAAGCAGTCACCCTATGTTCTACCCCCTCCCAAACCTTGGCAATTACCAGTCTGCTTTCTGTCTTTTATGATTTTATATTTTCTGGATATTTCATATAATTGTAAACATGAAATACCTTTGAAATTGATTTCCTTCACATAGCATGTTGTTTTTGAGATTCAACCACATTTGTAACATATACAATTTTGTACAATGTATAAAATTGTATGGCTGAACAGTGCTTCATTCTATAGATATACTACATTAGTTGATATATTCTTCAGTTTATAGACGAGCAATTGTTTCCACCTCAAGGTATTATAATAAGTGCTGCTAACATATTGGTATACCAGCTTTTGTTTAGATTCTTGTTTTCAATTCTTTGGGGTTTATACTTGAGAGAAAGGGATAAACTGTTTTCATAGCAGCTAGACCAGTTTACATTTTTATCAGCAACATATAATGGTTTCTATATACTCCACAAAACTTGTCATTTTCTTTGTGTTTGTTGTTGTTTGTTGTTGTTGTTTAGATAATAGTGGTCCTGTAATGCATAAAGTGGTTTTGATTTACATACTCCTAGTGACTAACTAGCTGGGCCATTTTTATACACTCTCCCTATGCCTTGTCATTAAAAAATTGGGCTGTTTTATTCTTTTGGTTGTCAAGGGTTTGTTATATCTTCTGAATACTAGAGTCCTATTAGGTACAGTTGGCACTCCAGATCTGAGAGTTTTACATCCACTGGATTTATCCAACTTGGATCTAAAATACTTTTTAATCACATCTGCACTGAATATGTACAGACGTTTTTCCTCATAATTATTCTGTAATAATGCAACATAATAAGTACTTACATAACATGTATGTACATAAGGATATACATGAGTTACATGAAAACATTACATTATTTTATGTATGGAATGTGAGCATCCACATTTCTTTGTATCTTTAAGAAAACTTACACCCAATTTTCCATAGATACCAAGAAATGATTGAATATGATTTGCAAATATTTTCTTTTATACCATAGGTTACTTTTTATTTTTTTGAGTGTCCTTTGATGCACAAAAGTATTGTTTTCAATTTTGATATGGGATTTTTCTATATTTTACTTTGGGTTGTATTTTCGGTGTCATATATAAGCAAGCATTGCCAAATCCAATATTGTGAAGACTTATCGCTTTGTTTTCAGCTTTTTATTTTAAATGAATATTTCCTTAAACTAAATTTATCATTTCACTTTAACGAATACAATTTTAATTTTAAGAAACTGATGTTAGATTTAATGTACTGTGAAGTTGTTTTTGTTTTCCTTAAGAATTATCTAATACTTTTAATATATTTATTTACCTTAGATTAGACAAAGCTCTTCCTTAAAAAAAGAAGAGGGAAGAGCAATGTTCACACTACAGAAATCCTGAAGTATGTCACCCAATCTGGTTTAACCCAAAGAATGCTGGAGTCCTGGGGCTACCTTTATGATATCATAATCTTTCTTCCCTTCTAAAAATGCTGAAAAATGCCAATTTATGATTAAGAATGTGAAATATTTGTTATATAGGTGATATATTGTGGCATATGTTTTCTGTTTGTCTTTCCACATTCACTTTCCATCCTTCTGACTAATCTGGAAAATTTAAAAACAGGCTCATTGATGTTCAGGCTTCAGGTTGGGTTTAATCAATTCAGAGCTCAGTAGAAGATTGGAAAGTGGGAAAAATAGAATCAAATCAGGATGTTCATTTTGTGTTGTTTTTGTCAAATAATGCCTTCCACACTAGCTTCTCTCCCTTTCTCCCTTGTTTTCATAACCATAATTTCCACTTACCCCTTCAGAACCATTTGCAGGAATGGTGACTTCCTGTTATCAACACAATTTGCCAGGGGTATATCTTTCCTACAAGTCTGAACTTCTGATAATATTGTAGCATGGAGCATGGAGTTGGGTCTGGATACCAGACAGAAGAAGTCTCACTATCAGTTGTTTCTGCTTACACAAAGTCAGCCTAACCTTGTTGAGGACTTGTTTATGTCTGTAGTTTCTTAGCCCTGATGAATTGAAAAATGACCTTGAAGAAGCCCATGTTTTCTGCCTGTTCATGTTAATCCTTTCTTCTGCCTCATTATCATCTCCAGCACATAGGTTAGTACTGTGTCTGATAAATGCAGGCATTTTACAATAGAAAAACAAAATCCTCCAATGAAAGAAATATCACCATTAATGAAATAATGAGGCATGACAACAAGTTGCCATATTAATGCTTTAAAATATAAAGAAAGGTAAAAGAGCAGGTAGTATGAATGAACTCTGAAGGGAATCTGCCTTAGAAACTTAAGAACTGATTCAAGGAATGATTTGTGTATAATCCTAATTTGCACTGTTATTTTCCTATCATATAAAATATTAACCAAACACCTCAGAATTAGGGATTACTTGTTATTTATTGTAATACAATAAAAGATACACATTTTATGTATTCCCCCAGTTCTTGTTACAGAATTTCTAGATCCCTGGTAATTTCCTGACTGTTAGGAGCAAAGGAGTATCTTTTTAAAAATTTTTTAAAATTTTTTTAGTAATACCTGTCTTTTGTCTCTAGTTCCTTACACAAGAAATTTTGAAGAGTACTGAAATCTTGAGAATGGTAAGAGTGTCTTTTTTGTGTGTGAAATAATGAGGTGATTCATGGTTAGGGGTCTAGGTAGCTTCAGGACAGAGCTAGTGGTCAGAAAGACCAAGAGATGATTAGAAGGTTGAAAATTTTAGCCCAACCAGTTGACCCTGAAAGGGGCTTTAGGGCTGGAGATTGATTTAGTTAGCAAAGGCCATTGATTTTCTCATGCTCATTTAATGGAGTCTCTGTAAAAGCACCATGCAATGACTTTTGGAGTGCCTTAAGGTTGGCAAACCCCAAGTCCATAAAGATAGACGCTTCTATGCTTAGCATCCTTGCAGCCCTCCCTCTGTGTACCACTTCATCAGTTTTATGTTCATTACAAGATCCTTTGTAATAAATCATTCAATGTGAACAAAGTGTTTCTCTGAGTTCTGTGAACAATTATAACAAATTATCTTCAATTTGCATCCAAGTTAGAAGTGTGGATTCCTGAGGACCTATTGCTTTCAATTGACATCTGAAATGGGGGCAGCCTTGTGGGACAGAGCTCCGAACTTATAGTATCCAATGCTAACTTTAGGTAGATAGTGTCAGTATTGAATTACATTGTAGGATACCAGCCCAGTTGTTGTTCACAAAGATTTGAAGAATTCCATGGTGCAGAATATTCATGATTTGGTATTAATAGTGTTGTACATAGAGAAAGAGTTTTCCCATCCAACTGTACGTATTTCTTTATCATAAAGTGTGTGCTACGGTTTGGTCATGGGATGTCCCCCAAATGCTCACGTTAAAGTTTTGGTTCTCAGCTTGGTGCTGCTAGAATTTTAGAAACTTAAAAAGGTGAGGCCTTAGTAGGAAGAAGTTAGATCCATAGAGATGTGCTCAAAGGGCATTTGGGGGCCACAGTTCCTTTCACTCTCTTTTTTCCAGCCCCCAAGAAGTAAGCATGTTGCATTACCACTTACTCCACACCACGCTATACCACCTTGCCACAAACCCAGAAGCAACAGATAGAATACAGCTGTGCTAAAACCTCCCAAATAGGAGGAAACATAAACCTTTTTTAATTTTTAAGTTGATGATCTCAGGCATTCATAGTAACATAGAAGACCACAGTGTTTATAACAATCTCAAAACAAACTTTCAGTGTCCATACTTTTTTGATAAAATAATTTAACAGTCCTTAAATCTAAGGATAAAATGTAATATTCACCTAGAAGAGGCTGTAAGGATTAAATAAGTTATTCCATGTTAGTCATGCATGGCTTCACACAAATCTGATAAAGGAAATATCACACTCCTTTATTATTTCTCTCCTTCTGTAAAACTTAGCCTTAATACACTGGTTTTTAATCAGGTATTTATATGAGAATCACATATTAGATTTTCTTTGATTACTCATTCCTAGCGCCTACAATAGGTGGCTTCTGACTCAGTAGGTGTTATGTGGAGGTCAAGTCAGTGTGTTGTTCAATCTCCACAGAAAGCACTACCCACTTATTTTTTTATAAGAGATTTTGTAAGAGAAAGGCTTAGAAATATATTGTAAAGCCAATAACATAATATTATAGCATGTAGATTTTTCAATAAGTATTAAAATTTCAAATCTTGTGCCAATATCAATAAAGAAATTTATAAGATAATAAATTCCCCAAACAAACACACACACACACACACACACACACACACACACACACACAAACACAAAGAAAAGAAATTATGCTGAGCTAATCTAGATTTGGGCAATATTTTATTATAAATGAACCCCAAACAAATGGGTAGGTAAGAAAAATGTGTCAGTAAATTAAAAGAAATGCAAAAGAAAACAATACTTGTGGATGCCTGGGGGATTATCATATTATGATTTGTATAAACACAAATAATCTCTACTAGTGAAGGACCAAGGAAAGTTTGAAGATTTATCATGACAAAAATTTGTAGAGCCAGAAAAATCAGACCATCTCTGTTCTGCATTAATATCATTACATGATAGTTCAAAGTCCTTGTTATTATCGAATTCAAATAAGATTGTTTATTTCAACCTAACATATTAATAGCTATTTTGTAAGGAGATGGTTAATTTCAGTGTACACATTTACCAAATAGAAAACCTGAAACTTAGAAGCGACTCAATCTAGTCCAAATGAACTGCCTTTTCCAGGTTTGTGAAAACTATAAGATAGTAGCAGTATCAGGAAAAAAAAAAAAAAAAGAAGAAGAAGAAAATGAATCTTTCTGCCAATTAGCCATCTCAGGTTCCCATCCCTCAATTATCTCTATTGATGTGTATCTTTACATCCTTCAAATTTGAGCAACCTTGTCATTTTGCATATGTATATATATTATGTATTTTTTGCTGGTAGGAATGATAGCCATAGGAAAAGACAAAAAGCACTTAGACATCTCATGGGGGAAGTACCAGTCCAGACAGTGCATCCAGTAGCTAGTGACTACAGTTAATATTGAATACAATAACATTGGATATCTGTAAAGGAAGTTTTCACTATGGATTTTATAGGTTCTTTATTATTATTATTATTTTAGTTAAGTGTACTTTTGTTTTAATATATGTTTTAAAACTCCTATGACATGCTACAAAACTTCAGAAAAATTTAGATGTTTCCCAAATTACTTGTGCATATTAATTGTTTTTGCCTTAATTAGATATATCTTTCATTGTTTCAGAGATACTGAAGGAAAACATAAGATAGAGTAAAATCTAACATTCCTGGACTAGTTCTTTCCTTTATGCTTAACATTATCCTCTGTGGTTAATGAAGTTGTCTCTCTGAACCAAAATGTTAGCATGATCTCCTACTATTCAGAAACCAAGGCAGAGACCTTTGTCCCAGAGAGAAGAGTCCCTCTTTCCCTTTTTTTTTTCTGCCAGTCATAATAAACACAGTAATACTGTTAAAGTACATATTAAATTATTCTTTATATGACATATATAAAGAAAACCATTTTACCTTTAGAATATCCCAACCTCACCCATAGGATTGTGATGCAGGCACAAACTATGTCCAAACAATTAGAAATATAGTGTATTCTCTGGTTTAGTTCATCTTATCTATGATTATCTTATTTATATAAAGCTGAACAGTTTAATTTCACATAGCTTTATTTTTTTCTGAACATTATATTCATAAAACAATGAATATTCAAACTCTCAAATCCATTAATAAACTATTTGTTAATTTATTGATATTCTTTAATGTGCTCAAAGAAATCTATACTTCATTTTATTAAATACAAAGAATTCAGTGGGGATATAAAGACTTGTGAGGACAGATACTATCTTTATTGCTTCAACCTTATGTTTATGTATTTGGAATATATATGAGACAAGGAAAATAATTTCATTTTTAAGAAAACATACTTACCCATGAAAGAAGTAACTGACGTTTTCTACCTGAAAAAAAGTAACTGAATTTTCCCAATACTAGAGGAACATATCCCAGAAAAGCTTGATGAGATGCTGGTAATTAACTAAGTCTAAGTCTCTCATTTTTACCAACTTTTGAATATGTGCAAAAGTTTGGAGTTTCCATTGGGAGATAGGTAGGAGACATGAGTAAGGGGAATATGAGGTTAAGGGCGTAATTCTATTGATTGGGCCTACTGTGCTGATCTTATATGTTTATTTTTTTATTTTTTATTATTTTTTCCCTGACTCTGAACTGGCTTAAGGTTATAGGATAGGCTACATTCCTCAGCTGACAAACTGCTATTCACAGGAAAAAGACAACTGACTCTGCTAAGAACACAATATACCCTGCAGGGGGTCTTTTGTGACCTTTGTGTGAACAAGATTCCAAAACTCAGAGTGAGGGCTACTTAGAAACAAAGACCCCCAACAATAAAATCTATCAGAACAAGTTGAAATTAGAACCAGTCAGTGCAGGCCAAAGTGACCCAGATTTGCCTTTGGATCTCTAGTCATTTTAATCCTGAAATTTCCCCTGCTTTTGGTAAGACAATGCATATTGGGGAATTAAGAGTCTGGTACAATCCTGCTTTCAGTCAAATGTTGAAAGGTGGAACTGGGAGGAGCTTCCACAACCTTCCTGGGACCCCCCAATAAAACTGGAGGGCAAGAGGGGTTTGTCATCACTATCCTGAGAGAAACTACTTTCTCCCTTTTGAGTATCTCCCCCCCCCCCCTTTTCCTTTCTTTTCTAATAAATTCTTGCCTGGTATTATGTATACTTCACTTAAAATTCTCCAGGCAAGACTGTAAGAACTGGTGATTGCTGACCCCCATGGTTACTTCAGCCCTGAGGGTAGATCTTGCTCTGTAACATCTGGGATTTGATATTACCTCTTACCATAGATTTTCCAACACTGAAAGAAAATGGTGGACAGATCTACCTGTGTTCAAACCTAGAATTTTCATCAACCAGGGCAACCAACCATATTTGTACTGGAATAGTTCAGGCCATAGAATACATATATATTTGACTTAGTCAAGCCTGTGTCTTATAGAAAATATGCTTCAATTCACTGAATGGACTCATTCTGAGAAAAGAATGACCCTGAAAGGATTTGGCCTATGCATTTTATAGATAGTACATGAGAACTAAAAGCAAGCAAAATCCAACAATCAAAACCTTTCACGTTTAGGTAGTTGATGTGACCCAAGTGATTGCTGCTATCTCATTGGAAGTGACAGCATTTGAGACAAGAATGTTTTACGTTTGAAGGAGTGTAGTAAGTAGGAAGAGACGGGGTCATGGATGCAGCTAAATTTCATGTCTAAGTAAGATGTGATATCAGTGAATTGTAAACTAATATTAAAGTTCTGAAACTTGGGATAAAATTTGAGTTGTGACATGTTTAAAGAACAAGATAAAACGTTGAAATGTCTGTAGGGTGTATGAGTCTGAAAGTCACAGGGAAAATTTTGCTTAGAATGCAAATTTCTTTTGTTGTTTTTTTGTTTTGTACCTGAGAGATTGTACCCAGGGGTGCTTAACCATTAAACTATATCCCCATCCCTTCCTATTTGGTTTTTTATTTTGAGACAGGGTCTTGCTATGTCACTTAGTGTCTTGCTAAGTTTCTGAGGTTGGCATCAAACTTGCAATCTTCCTTTTACAGCCTCTCAAACTGCTGGGATTACAGACATATGTCACAGCACCTGGATAGATCATAAATTTCTAATGTGTTTGTGCATGACTACTACTTAAAACTCAAAGCCAATTTGTGTCTCTGGGGAAGAAAATGTTGAGTCAATGAGGAGAATTCCCTGTATAGAAATTTGAGAAATTTTCATCATTTAATAGATATAACAAACAAATGAAAGCTCGAAAAAGGAACTGAAACAAAAGGAAAGTACCTGGACCAGTGAACCTCATCTGGGAGTGGCCCCCAATAAACCTTCTTTTGGTGCCTCATAGTTGTTCTGTGGTTCCTGATCTCACATGCCCCTTTCTGCTTTGCACCCCCAGTAGCATTCAGTAGTTATTTCATTGTCTCAAATAATTTTTCTAGAGTCAGACACCATGGGGTTTAATCCTGAGTTACTATGCACTAACCATATGGCACTGGTAGGTAGGAATTCAGGGTTGCCAAGGTAAACCAGGGTAGAAGAAAAATGCCACAGGAGGACAATACAGGGAGATGAGTTGTCATTATGTCCCTGTATATGCAATTGCCCTTACCATGACAGCTTCTGCCACTGAGTTATTATCAATAACTTCCACCACAGGGTCAGTATTCCAAAATAACCGATGAAGGTAAAGTGAACAATATTCTAATTATTAATTATTCTAAAGTAACCAATGGGAGAAAATTGGACAGTTTTCTAATCAGGTACCATAAGGTAATCAATGAGAGTAAATAGGGTAAGAGTTTTCATTCAGGTCTGTATAGGGAACAGAATACCTCACAGTTTAGCATATAAAACAAAAATTTCCAGACATCAGGGCTTTGAACCTCTCTCTCTGTGTCTCTTTCTCTCACTCGGCCCACTCTGCTCTACCTTATGGAGTGCTACTTCCATTTTCACCTTCAAAAAATGTGTACTTTGCATGTTACTTCTTCCTCAATTCTTTGTTTGAGACACCAAGGACCTGGACCCAACTGGGTACCCGAATGATAACAGCACTAGGCAATTTATTTATTTTTATGTCTGGTTTTCTCATTGATCAAATAGGGAGAAAGGGCAGTATTTACCTGACAAAGCTGCCCAACAAGTTTTGCCTAGCTTGATAGACTTTAGACTAGTTACCTCCTGACTACAATGGTCTAATCCCCCTTTATTATAGCATTTCTCTTCTTTCTATGTGTCTTAGAGATGTAAATCTTCTAGCCTCTTACTCATTTTGCAACTCAGGGAATGTCTTTCCCAAAGACATTGAAATCATCCCTTTAAATGTAATAATTGAAAGTGTGTGGGGGGGTTGTGGGGGGGTTATATCCCCTAGTCTTTTCTGGAGGGTGAGAACCAAAATCCAATTAGTGCCTATTTCTATACACAAAGGTCATATTTACCTTGACCAAGCTTCCCACTAACTTCCTTCAGTGCTTTCCCACTAGTTCACCTAAAATCTTAAAAACGAGATATAACTTTTGTTTCAGTAGAGTTGAGTCCAAACTCTCTTCCCTATTGCAATGGTCTTCAATAAAGTCTTCATTTCCCCCATTTCATTTTTGATGTAATTTTTCCTGACATACCTTAGAGGATTATTGTGAAGATTAGTGAGCCACTATATATAAATGTTTAAAGTAATAACTGACATGTACTACTGTGTAAGATTCACCTAGCAAAACATATCTTTACTTATCTGTTGATTTACCAAATAATTCTTGTTCTAAGTATACCTGACTTTTTTTTTTAAATTTTTTTTTATTGGTTGTTCAAAACATTATAAAGCTCTTGACATATCATATTTCATACATTAGATTCAAGTTGGTTATGAACTCCCAATTTTACCCCAAATACAGATTGCAGAATCACATCGGTTACACATCCACATTTTTACATAATGCCCTATTAGTAACTGTTGTATTCTGCTACCTTTCCTATCCTCTACCATCCCCCCTCCCTCCCCTCCCATCTTCTCTCNTAAGGAATTTGGAGCCCGACCCTACAATATGTAGATCGGAGCCAACTTTTTCTTCTATCAGACGCAGAGTCTCTGATTTGATATCTAGCTCCTTGATCCACTTTGAGTTAACTTTTGTGCATGGCGAGAGGAGGGGATTCAGTTTCATTTACATTTTTAAACAAAATTTCCTATTGTTGTCTAATTATGACTAATTTACTTATACATCTCTGTTTTCATGTGTTTTTGTGTACATGTGTGCACAATTGTGTGTGTACACACATATGCATGTGCATGATACAGAAGCCTGGCATTCTTTTATTCCTGGCACAAGTTTGAATCTATTCACACCAGTCCTAGGATGCTGTACATATCTTCTCAAGGTGGAGTAGGTTATATGTGACAGGTTTGCTCAGTAAAATCTCTTTTCCTCAGTAACCTATAATTCCCTATAGGCAGGTAAACTAAGTAGATTAGCAGTGTACTTGACACAGTAAAGGATTTGTTGTATTAATGAGTGCCAGTTGTTTGCAAGTTATTATATTATTAAATAAAGAGCAATGTTTCAGTGACATGCAACATGAGTCTCCTGTCAATGTAAAATGTTTTATTTTTTGTTCAGTAAAACACATATGTATGTGTATAAATAAATAAGCAATATATATATGCAAATATAATTGCTTGTTTTATTCTTTGATTGAACTGTTTCCTTTTTACATTTTAGAAATAAGAGGTCTGGCAACATTATAGCATTAAGCTTGGAGAATTCTAATGTTGCAGAACAATTTGAAGGACAATATTTTTCTCTTGTGACTAACATTTTGATAGATTTAGAAAAAAGGCAACATTCAGAAAAATGCATTGCCTCAGGCAGTTTCTTTCTGTTTGAATTTCTATGGCCATTGAAATGTATTAGCTGTGCTCCTATTAGTTTTATTATAAAGAATTTGGTATAAAGGGATGTGGATAGAGATCAGAATCTGCCTTGTGAAACCACCTGCTAAGAAAAGTAGTCCCAAATCCCCAGACTCCATTAACTTGTAAATTTGCTTGGATGGATTAGGTTTTAGGTGACAGATCTCTTTTCTGCAACAAAAGCCCAATTTGTCTAGTGGAAACCATCTTAATAGGTATAATACTAGAATACTCAAAATAATATTAATAAGGGGAATAAGCTGTTTGGGCCACTTTATGGTCTGTGACTACTTATGCTTTTGGTGAATCTTTACTAAGCAATCATAAGACATCATAGATATATAAAAGATGCCACTTATTCTGGAGATTTGGTCTATTGCAAATCTCTTATCTGTATAATTTAATAAAAAGGCACCTGACTAATTTGATGATAATGTAAGTTGAAAGAGTATTTGACAGTATTCAAACATTGTGGATAATAGCATGAGACTCCATGATAATGTCAATGTTTATCTTTATCACTCAAAAACATTGGATGAATAATTATTTACTTAAATCCTAGTTTTTTCATTGCTATAAATAATAACTGGTTATCTTAATTTCTTATGAGAATTGAATACTGAAATACTTAAAATCCTTTAGCAAACCAATGCATATAATTATTTTTTTCATTTCATGTATTTTATTGATTGAAAAATAAAACTAATGACATTATCATCATCATCATCATCATCATCATCATCATCATCATCATCATTTTTTTGCAGTATTGGGAATTGAATCCAGGGGTGCTTTACCACTGAGTTGCATTCCCAGCCATTTTTAATTTTTGAGATAAGACTCACTAAGTTGCCTAAATCTCCCCAATAGTATATGTGTCACCAAGCCTGCTGAAACCTTTAATTCTTAAAGTGATTTTTTTCATGAATATCAGCTACCATTATAAATGCTTTACATTTATTAACTTCTTTTAGTGTTCAGAACAAAATTTTAAGTAAAATTTATTTTTATTTTCATTTTATGAGGAAGAAACTGAGATATAGAAGTGGTAATAACATGACAAACCTCACATTCTAATAAGAGGTGGAATCAAAACTCGAAACCTGGTGTCCTAACCTTAAATCATCCTCTTTAAAAGGAATGTAAAACTTCCTGTGTATGATTTGACATTTGAATGTATATACCACTGTTATAGACTGTATTTTTAGCATATTTTATCTAATGTTTACCCTTTATTTTAAAATTAAAATAATATTTTTAATGTTGTAATTTTATCTGGAGTAGAATTCTCTAAAATAGAGACTATTTTAACATGTACCTTGGGAGAGGTTTCTACAGAATTATTTAGTATTCTAATCATGTTGGTCTTCCATAAGAAACAAGATCACACAAAGCTGTCACTTGAACAAGATGGAAGTTTTGTTCTCACTGATGTGGTCATCTGGTGAAGTGCAGCCAGAGCCGATATGAGGACACCACCAAGTAGACAGCGCCCCAGGCTCCTTCCCCTCAAGATTCAAAAATACTTAGGTGTGGCCTTTACTTTCATAGGCCAGAACAGCAGCATTTATTTTCAAAGTGCTAATAGAAAGAGGAATGAAGAAGCAATAAGTGTTCTCAGGAAACTTCCTTCCAGAGGTGCCTCTAAAACCTGCATTATGACACTATTTTTATGGTCATATATAACTGGCAGTGAGGCTATGGGAAAAAGTAGAATTTATTGTTATAGTCCACATGCCCAGCAAGATACTCTTTTTAGTTGAAACATCAACATAAATTGAGACACAACACTCACTTACTCACACAATCTTCATGTATTCATGTGCTCCATACTTTTTAAATGCTGGTACAAAGATGCAAAGGCATCAATAGAACCATAGAACAATATGTTTAAAGAACAAAATTACTTCTAATATATATACATGCATATATACACATAATAGTATATATACACACTACTATATATATAGTATATACAATATATACATACACACACTAAATATAAAAATATATATTTATATACATAGTAGGTAGGTAGATAAATGTAGATAATGCTGTTCCAGGGTTCTCATCACTAGATGGTGAATAAATAGAATTTGTGAAAGCATTGTTTAAGTTTAGCAAGTTTGTTTTTTAACCACCCTTCACTAAAAGCGAATGTCATCACCACAAGTACCTTCAGAAAAATAGCTCTGAGGAAAACATTAGTACAATAAAGGAAGTTAGTGCTCAATAGAGGTAAATCTGAGCAATTGACATAATTTAGTGAAAAATTTAGAGAATACATATTTTTCAGAAAATATATGTGAATACAATTCATCTAAAATGAGAATTCTAATTGGCACTTGTCCAACATCTGGAATGAAATCATTCCATGTGGCACAAAACATTTAAAAATAAGCTTTACAGAAAATTACACTACAAGATTTAATGAAAATACTTTTCACATATGAGTGCCTGTAAAATCATAAACTTATGATTTTATATATATATTTTTTGACTTTAATTCTATTTTATATGACTTTACTATGCATTTTATACACAAGAAAACACATTAGAATAGGTTATACGTGTTTTCCCAGGTCACACAATAGATAGGTAGAAGCACCAAAATTAAAATTTTTATCTATATGTTCAAAAAAATTCTTCTCTGTTAAATATTTGCCAAAGTTTCTTCTATTAAATGTTGTGTACAAATTTGTTATATATGATAGCAGAATGCACTACAATTCATATTACATAAATAGAGCATAATTTTTCATCTCTTGTTGTATATAAAGTATATTCACACCTTTCGTGTTTTCATGCACGTACTTAGGTTAATGATATTCATCTCATTTCACCATCTTTTTTATCCCCATGCCCCCCCTTTCCCTCCCACACCTTTGCTCTATCTAGAGTTCATTTAATCCCCCCATGATTTCCCATCCACTATGAATCAGTCTCCTTATATCAGAGAAAACATTTGGCATTTGGCTTTTGGGGATTTATTTGCTAACTTCACTTAGCAATATATTCTCCAACTTCATCCATTTACCTAAAAATGTCATGATTTTATTCTATTTTATTGCTGAGTAATATTTCATTGTATGTGTGTGTATATATATATATATATATATATATATATATATATATATCCCATTTTCTTTATCCATTTATCTACTGAAGAACATCTAGTTTGGTTTTACAGTTTAGCTATTGTAAATTGTGCTGCTATAAACATAGATGTGGCTGTGTCCCTATAATATGCTGTTTTTAAGTCCTTTTGGTAGAGACTGAGTAGTGGGATAGCTGGGTCAAATGGTGGTGTCATTCCCAGATTTCCAAGGAATCTCCATACTGCTTTCCATATTGGTTGCATAAATTTTCAGTCCCACCAGCAATGTATGAGTGTGCCTTTTTCCTCACATTCTTGCCAACACTTACTGTTGTTTGTGTTTTTAATAGCTACCATTCTGACTACAGTGATATTTTGATTGGAATTACATTAAATTTGTATAGTGCTTTGGTAGTATGGTCATTTTGACAATATTAATTCTGGATATCCAAGAACAAGGGAAATCTTTCCAACTACTAAGGTCTTCTTTAATTATTTTCTTTAGGATTCTGTAGTTTTCATTGTAGAAGTCTTTCACTTCTTTCATTAAGTTGATCCCCAAGATTTTTCTTTTTCTTTTTTTTTTTTTGAGGCTACTGTAAACAGGGTAGTTTTCCACATTTCACTTTCAGAGGATTTGTCACTGATATACAGAAATGCCTTTAATTTATGGGTGTTTATTTTGCATCCTGCTACTTTGCTGAATTCATTTACTAATTATAAAATTTTTCTGGTGGAATTTTTTGGGTCTTCTAGCTATAGAATCATATAGTTGGAAAATAGTGCTAATTTGAGTTATTTTTCTGTCAGTATCTCTTTAATTTTTTTCATGTCTAATTGCTCTATTCAGTGTTTCAAGAACTATGTTAAAAAGAGGTAGTGAAAGAGGGCATCCATGTTTTTTTCCAGTTTTTAAGATAATGCTTTGCTTTTAATTTCTCTCCATTTAGAATGACATTGGCCTGGGGCTTAGCATAGATAGCTTTTATGATATTGAGGTATGTTCCTGTTACCCCTAGTTTTTCTAGTGTTTTGAACATGAATGGGTGCTGTATTTTGTTAAATGCTTTTTCTGCATTCAATTGAGATGATCATATTTTTTCTTTAAGTCTATTGATGTGATAAATTATGTTTATTGATTTTCATATGTTGAACCAATGTTACATCCCTGTTATGAACCCCACTTGATCATGGTGCACTATCTGTTTGATGTGTTTTTGTGTTTGATTTGCCAGAATTTTATTGAGATACTGCTCTGAACTTTTCTTTCTTTTATGTGTCTTTGCCTGGTTTTGGAGTCAGGGTGATATTGGCCTCATAGAATGAGTTTGGAAGTGCTCCCTCTTTTTCTATTTCACAAAATAATTTGTAGAGTATATGTATTGATTCTTCTTTATACATCTTGTAGAACTCAGCTGTGTATCCACCATTTCCTGGGCTTTTCTTGGCTGGTAGGCTTCTGATGTCTTCTATTTACTTACTTAAAATTGATCTGTTTAAATTGTGTATGTCAACCTGATTCAATTTGGGCAACTCATATGACTAAAAATTGTTGATGCCTTCAATGTACTCTAATAAAATAGAGAATAAGTTTTCAAAATAATTTCTAATTATCTTCTGTATTTCTGTAGTGTATGCTGTGATATTTCCTTTTTCATTATGTATGTTTGTGATTTCAGTTTTCTCTTTTCTTTGTTAGCATGGCTAAGTGTTTTTCAATTTTATTGATTATTTTTGAAAAAAACAACTTTTTGTTTTGTCAATTTTTTCAATTGTTTCTTTTGTTTTATTTTCATTGATTTGAGCTCTGATTTTAATTATATCCTGTCTTCTGTTATTGCTGTTGAGTAGTTCTTATTTTTCTAGGGCTTTGAGATGAAGTGTTAGGTCATTTATTTGTGGACTTTTTTTCTTTTAAGAAATGAAATTGATGCAATATACTTTCCTCTTAGTACTGCCTTCATAGTGTTCCAGAGATTTCAAAATGTTGTATACCTCTAAGTATTTTTAATCTCTTCCTTGATGTATTTTGCAACCCATTGTTCATCCAGTAGCATATTATTTAGTCTCCAGGTGTTGGAATAGTTTTTTATTTTTTATTTTATCATTGATTTCTAATTTCATTCCATTGTGATCTGATAAAATACAGGGTAGTTTATCTACTTTTTTTGTATTTTTAAAGAGTTGTTTTGTGGCCTAATATATGGTCTATTTTAGAGAAGAATCCATGTGCTGCTGAGAAGAAAGTGTATTTGCTCATTGAAGGATGAAGTATTCTAAATATGTCAGTTAAGTCTAAATTGTTGATTGTTTTATTAAGTTCTATAGTTTGTTATTGTTTTTGTTGTTGTTGCTGTTGTTCAGGCTTTTGTTTGGAAGATCTATCTAGCGGTAAAAGAAGTGTATTAAAGTCACACAGAATTATTGGGTTGTGGTCAATTTGACTCTTGAAATTATGAAGAGTTTGATAAACATAGATGCTTTATTGTTTGGGGCATATATATTTATAATTGTTATGTCATGTTGGTGTATGGTTCCCTTGAGCAGTATGAAATGTCCTTCTTTGTTCCTTTTGATTAACTTTAGCTTAAAGTCTACTTTATTTGAAACAAGGATGGAAACCTCTGCTTGTTTCCTGAGTCCTGGTGAGTGGTATGATTTTTCCCAACCTTTCACCTTCACTCTGTAAATGTTTTTTCCTATGAGATGAATCTCTTTGAGGCAACATATTGTTGGGTCATTTTTTAAAAATACAATCTGCCAGTCTATATCTTTTGATTGGTGAGATTAGGCCATTAACATTCAGGGTTATTATTGAGACATGATTTGTATTCCCAGTCATTTTTGTTTATTTTTTGGTATTTAACTTGACTTGGTTTCCCCTTTGATTAGTTTTTTCCTTTAGTATAATATCTCCTTTTGCTGATTTTCATTGTTGTTTCAATTACTTTTCATGTAATGTTTTGCCTTCTGTAGTGCAGGCTTTTGAGTTGTAAATTCTTTTAACTTGTTTATCATGGAAGGTTTTTATTTTATCATCAAATCTCTAAAGTTTAATTTTGCTGGATATAAGATTCTTGGTTGGCATCCACTTTCATTCAGAGCTTTATATATGTTATTCCAGGATCTTGTAGCTTTCAGGGTCCTGGGTTGAAAAATCTGCACATAATCTAATTTGTTATCCCCTATATGTAATCTAATTCCTTTCTCTCATGGCTTTTAATATTCTCTTTTTTATTCTGTATATTAGGCATTTTCATTATAATGTTTCTTGGAGTGGATATATAGTGATTTTGTACATTTAGTGTTCTGTAAGCCTCTTGAATTTGGTTTTCCAATTTATTATTCAGGTTTAAAAAATTATATTTTATTGAATAGATTGTTCATTCCTTTGGTTTGGAAATATGACTTCCTCTCTCCCATTAACTCTTAAATTTGGTCTTTTTATGCTATCTCATATTTCTTGATTGTTCTGCTCATGGTTTTACCATTTTCATTGTGTGGTCTACATTCTTTTCAATGTATATTTTGTCTTCATTGTCTGAAGTCCTATCTTCCAAGTGGTCTAATCTATTAGTAATGCTTTAAATTGAACTTTTAATTTGATTTATTGGTTTGTTTTTTTGATTTTTTTTTTTTTAATTTCAAGGATTTCTGTCTGGTTTTTCTTTAGAACTTCTATAAACCTATTGAAGTAATCTTTTGTTTCTTGTATTTGCTTATGTAGCACTTTGTCAAAATGATCATTTGTTACCTGTATTTGTTCTCTTATATCATCCTTTAATTCACAGAACATTTTAATTATGTACAGCCTTAACTCCTTCTCTGTAATTTCATCTACTGTGCTGGCCAATGATTCTAATAATGTGGTATCTTGATTTGTTTGGGGCACTTTCTTCCCTTGTTTTTTCATGTTGCTCATGTGTCTTCCTTTCTAGCTCTGTGGATCTGAGGAGTTACCATTGTTACCCTACAGGCTTATAGTTTCCCTGTAGGGTTCCACCTCACCTTTGAGGGGAAGGACAAAGTTAACAGATCCAAATATAAACAAAATACCACCTAAAAACAAATAGTTGTTTTTAAGACATTTTTAGTTTGGTCACAATGTACAAAAATGGTGAATGCAATTGTTATCTACAATATCATCATTAGGTTTGTAAAAGGGTTTACAGTTTTTGATGGTAGACAAATAACCAGGTGAGAGGTGTAGGAAGATATGCTAAAGAGTTATGGAATGAGGTTATATATTTATTATATCTTAGGAAGTGTGAAAAAGAAATCTAAAGAAGATGGTTATTAGCAGGAGAATAGAGTGTTAGTAATTTGGGGTAGACAAGTAAGAGGGAAGAAAGAGGGAAGACTACAGTATATGAGACACACACACACACACACACACACACACACACATATATATATATATATATATTTTAAAAAATGTTAAAATAGTAAAAATTGGAGGGAGAAAAGGGAAAAAAGAAAAAAAAGAACAATATACAACACAACAGTAATATACTATTCAGTAGTCTCGGTCCTCAATATCCTAATTCATGCGAAGTACTTGAAAGTACTTGATTTCTCATATGTTGGGGATGTGAGGGTGGGAGAATAAAGAGAAGAAAGAAAAAAATCAGATAAATAAGGATTGTTTTGGTTGGAGGTCAATATCTTTCCTGCTTCCCTTCTCATCCAGTAGATGGGATTGTTTGTTTTTAGTTGGTATCTCTGCCCTCAGGATGGTGGGAGTTAACAGGGTATGAGGGTTGGTCTTGGGTGCAGGGCACCTAGAAGTAAGACATGGTACCCACTGGTCCTGCTGAGAGACTGCACCTCAAGGATCTCCTTTCAGGTCTGCTTCTGTGATGTGGGTGCCGGGTTGTATTTTCTCATCTCATCTGTAGACCTCACAGGTCCTACTCTCTAAATTAATCTCTAAAGTGTATCTCTCTCATCCTCTCCCTTTCTACTTCCTAATGAGGAACCTTTGGTGTGTGTGTGGGGTCTTGTGTGTTGCACTCTGGTAGCTGCACAGCTGTTGTGGAGAACTGTTTTGATTTGGGCAGTCATTCTGCTAAGTTAGAGGCTGCTGGGGATTGGGGACAATTAGAAAACTATGGGTACCTGGCTATCTGGTGTTCCAAATTAGTAAATCCCTGACTAAAGATGGTGATGGGGGTGACCCAAGATGGAGGTAGCTGCTTTCAGCATGGTGTGTTGGGTTGGGTGGGGGGAGCTGGGAGATGGCATTGTGCAATGCATTCAGAGATGAACTCTGTGGCATGCAGTGTTGTGGCTGTCAGCTTTATTCAGAGCCTATGATGTCCCAAGGTACAGGCAGGCTACCACGAGTAAGGGACTCTGGCAGTAGCTACTTAGTCCCAAGATAGAAGCTACTGGGAAGCCCCATGTTAGTAGATAGGGGTCCCTACATGAGTGGTGGCTAACGGTCCTGTGCATGGGTAACAGCTAAGTATCCTTCATGGGAGCAGCATCTTGGAATTCTGCACTGCTGCTGATACTGGTGGTCCTGCTAAGGCACTTGCAAGACCTGCATAGGCTACTAGTCAGGAGTTGGGAGTCCTTTTCTAATGCTGAGGCCCGGGGCCCTGCATGGCACTGTAGCTGTGATTCCTGTGTGGTATCAGCTGTGGAGGGGTCCTCTATCATTCTCAGCAAAGCAGTATTCCCACTAGTCATGGAGATCTGGGTCACAGAGCAACACAGAATGCTGCCTCCCTTTGGCCCACTATCTTGGATCCCCCTTCTGCCAAAGTTTCTTATTCAGTAATAAGCGAAAAAATATTTGAAAGTATGTAAGATGACTCTAGGTTCTTAAACAGTATTCTGTGATTGGGATTAAAGCCATATATATACATGAAATAAATCAGGTATCTTCCTTCTATGCATTCTGAAGCCATGAGAGCAGAGTCTCAGCAGTATACAATGGGCTTTCATGTGTTGCTGATGTGTTTAGGTCCTGGAGTATCTGAGGTTCCAAGCTTTGTATGTGTAAATACAAGGACTTGTTCTCATTCCATTTACTAAAATGTGTTAAATATATAACCATGTTCTGTTATGTAATGTTGTGAAAATATTTGGAAGAAAATTTATTGTACTTACTGGAACATATTTCTTAGGTACACTTATGAGGAATCCTAGATTTATCTACACCAATATAACATATATAATTAAGTTTTGATTTCAGAAAAAGATTAAAGGTGTGTATGTGTGTGTATCTGTGTGTATCTGTGTGTGTGTGTGTGTGTGTGTGTATAACTGTCACATCATTTTTTTAGAACATAGAAAGCCAACCAATGCTTTTGTCCTTACTAGACACCTATAGTTTATCTGGCAATCCTGATCCTTACAGATTTTTTTCTTATGCCACTGTTACACTCATAGTTGTTTTATTTTCATCAGTAATACTGACTTAAATTTATAAAACTTTTCTGGAACACATGTGAAAAAACGTGTGAGCAAAATAATTTTCAAATTCTGAATGCTGAGTAATATCCCTTAATTACTGGAAAATTATCACTCTCTTGTTTTTTTCAAGTATTTAAGAAAATTACTCTGTTTGAGGTTACGTTTGTTCAGAGCAATAACTTAAATATCTTGTGCTTGGACATTCTCCTCTCAGCACCCTTTTTCAGCCCCTGCTGTTGATAACTTTCATGATCTACATGAAGTGAGCCTATAATGATTAGCAGTCCACTTTATTCTGGGAAATAGAGATCTTATTTCATTTTATCTCCTTTCCCCAGCATGGCAGAAATCTTTCCCTCATTCCTCAATAGTGTGTTTTTACTGTGTCCCCTAAACAACAAAAACAGATCATGAAGCACTTTCAGTGAGTGCTAAGATCTGGATGCTTTCTTGAAACAGCATTACCTATGGGACATAACAGGGATGTCTCCTTTCAGCTGTGTCCCTCTTGCTTTATTTAGTTCATTTTCAATTAACTCAATAAAAATGTAAGAGCTTACATCTTATTTCAGTAATCAGGAATTTGTGCTTTTGTGAAAATCTGAGTTCTGAAAGAAATAATTTAGGCACAATAATGCTTTAGTTTATATTTTTCAATAAATATATAGGAATATATAGGAAGACACGTGGTTGAGAAGAAACTGCATAGAATTATTGCAATAAATAATGGCACTTATTTAGTTTCATTTTTATATTAAAATGCCCCCATTTTTTGAGAACAAAGATGAAGACTATATCAAAGGTGAATTGTTTAGACATTTAGAATTTGAAAATAAAAAATTACAAATGACACTTTTTTTCCCATTTCTTTTCTAATGAACTCTGAAAAAAAATTGTTTTATTCTTACAGTGACTATCTTGCCTAGGAATAATGCAGCTGTATCATGGATGTAAGCTAAACCATTTAAGTTAATTTATTTAAGTTAGATTTCCATTGAAAAGTATTACTATATTTTGATCTATTTTCATGAAGAACTGTGCCATTTAATAATCCTATAGAGGTTTGCTTAGCTATACAAACAGTTTTATGTTAATATGCATTTTTATGCAGAAATAACCTTCTGCATGAACTTGTTTCATTAGCATTACTTTTGTTAATACTTAGGAAAAGACTTCTATGGTGTGCTAAATATTGTTTAGTGTTTCAAGTACAGGAAAGTCATTTTCCTATGAAGATATTTCTAGAATCCAAAGCTTCTTTTAATAAAAGAATGGTTTAATGGTCCTTATGAAATTCCAAAGCAGAATAGTAAGAGATGAATTTTGTCAAAATAATAGATTTTTAAAATTGCCTTAGGAACAATGATAAATAGTACTCACAAAATATGTCTTTTGATTTTATCTAATAGTAACTAATATATTAATTTCTTTGTGCTTAAAAATTAAATTTTTATCTAAAAACAATAAATAAAAATAATTAAATTTGTACATTGTATTTAGCATCAATCACAGTGAACTGACATTTAAAAAATATTCTAAAGATTTTTTTATATTAAATACATGTTAGAATCTTAAGCCAAACAGATGAGTAGTTTTATTTTCTTTTATCTCAGAAGATTTTTAATTTTTTTCTGCTCCTATGACTATTTACAGGGAATTCAATAAGAGTGTCTATTACTGTGAATTTATAAGAAGACAATATATACTATGTAGTTTGAGAGGTAAATTTCTAGAATAGGGATTCCATTTAAAATAACTATTATATCCATGGATCCAAAATTTGACTCCCTTAATTTAATTATTTACAAAGAAAATTATAATAAAGTTAAAGTATTAATGTAATATGAGACTATCTTGAATGTTACTACAAGGTCATTTCTATTCAGAAAATTTTAATGGCATAGTCTAATGCAAATTTCAGTCTATTGTTCATACACAATTAAAATTTTTAATATTATGAATTGCAAAGTGTTATTAATTCTCACATTCCTTTGATAAGTTACACATTCCTATGATTTATTACACAATTTTAGGCTTTGAGTACAAAATAGAACAAGCAATAATCATTTTCCTTCCTTAGTGAAAATAATGTCTTGTGGAATTTAGACAATAGAGAATCCATGTGCTGTGGCAGAATAGGAAAGCTAAAAATGAGAAGATTGGGAAATGGGACAATTTTAGTTTCTTGACACTTAATGATCTCACTGAGAAAGGCCCATTGGTGATAAAACAATTTAAAGCTAGATAGGCAAAGGGTCTTCCAGGCAGATGGAAAAAATAATATTTTCAAATATTCTGATAAGAATAATTTTATGGGGCTAGGATTGTAGCTCAGTAGGTAGAGTGCTTGCCTTACAAGCACAAGGTCCTAGGTTCAATCCACAGCACCATTAAAAAAAAAGGATAATTTTCTTAGATTATTGCCATGTTAGCAAATAAAAACTAATTCAAATTACTTTTAATAATTCAGTTATTAGTATATCTCTGCCAGAATATTATCAACAATTTTACAATTCAGTCCCAAAATAAAAATATGAAGAGATGCATAGATAAATATTTCTAGTGATATATCTATACCTGATATAAACTTACTATATTATCTTATTATTGAATAATTCATACAGTTTACAGATGAGACACATGGTTTTATCACTTGAACTTTCTACTTGGTAGAATCATTTTCTGATTATTTTTGATTAATCTCAACTATTTATCCAAAGTAGCTTTTTTTAAAAAAAAATTCTTCATAGAGGATTTATGAGTTGTTTTGAGTTTAACTATTCATCATAAAAGCAAATCAATTGATATTTTATTTGTAAATTACATTTAAATATAAAAGTCACTACTTTCATTGAATTTCTAAAATATTTTGAAACACATGAATTTGGTCAATTGAATTTTAGTTGTTTGTTTCTTTTTAACATTAAATGACTAAACTTACATTTATTTACATCCTGGGGTAAAGCAAAGTCCTATTGCAATTAACTGCCTTTTGCATGGTCAAATTAATTTATGTGCCTTTTCTTTTTTGCACTGGGGATTGAACGCAGGGGTACTTTACCACTGAGCCACGTTTCTAGACCTTTTTACTTTTTTTTTTTTTTTTTTTTTTTTTTTGTAGG